>NC_092215.1:23688878-23933762 GCF_043381705.1 Parasteatoda tepidariorum
ATATATATATATATATATATATTGGATATATATATATGGAACTTGATGAACTACCATGCATGTCATGCAATCTATCTTAATAGGGTCTAAGTAGAACCATTTGATTGTACATTTTCAACTATAAACAATACAATGATTCAAATTGATCCAGACACGGTTCTATGCAACACCTTATTAAAGTTGCGGTGACTTCACAAATATTATGGTTCGATTAATTTTTAAAGTTCAAGATTAGATCCTCTATAAATAGATTAGCCTATTTAAAATACTAACATTAATAACTTTATTATCCAATACTAGGACTCAACATGAACCAAAGCACGGTTTAGCTGAACGCTTAATATGAGTACATTATTGTTAATTTCACTACTCATTTTAACATCTTATGGTAATTTGCATTATATTATGGTTCAAGGTACCGATTTTATATCGTTCAACATACAATTTAGTTTTCTAAAAATGCGCATTAATAGTTCCAATATAAATAGCTTAGCTTATTTAAATTAATAACTATATTCCTAATACTATAATTCAACCTGAACCAAAGCAATTAAAAACTTGTTGGATTAATTAAAAACTTGTAAAATTGCAGGAAATTTGAGCAATATTATGGTTTGAGGTACCAATATTAATGCACTAATTTCAAGAGATTATTAATAGGTCCAATATAAATAGTATAGCCATAATATTAATAATAAAAAAAAGGCTTAGCACTATTAAAAATTTCGGCGTGTGTTGAACCATTATATCTTTCAAACGTGATGTAAACTTAATATCTCAACCATCTTTTAATGCATTTTAAACTTGAATACACGATACTATGATTCAATTTCAAATGGTTGAAGGAGCCAATGCATTTTTACGAAGATTAAAAGAAAAAAAAAATACAAAACTAGTAGTCTGGTTCAACTTAGCACCTATCAAGTTCGCTATAGTAACGCCTTATTTCTCTGGTTCAGTTTCACACCTTATTATGGTTGCATCAAATTTGCACCGTATCACTGATTATCGTTGAACCTATTTTTCAGTGAAAGTGTTTTAATTAAATTGTTAACAATATTTTCTGTGCAACGAACCACTTGCTAAATTGCAGGAAATATGATTCTTTGTGCAGAAAATTTGCCCAGTATCATGGTCAATCGTTGAACCTATTTTTCTGTGAGTGTGTTTCTATTAAGCAGTATTTTCAGTGCAACGAAAGTTTCATCATTAACTATTTCATGATCTGGGGCATCCACTATATATTTTTCAAATAACAGCTCCCCTGAATGAATTTATTAGGTTGAAGGGCACTCGGGGCTTGTACTTAGAACCTTAGGGGAAAAGTCCCTCAAAGCTGTAGGCAGTGAAAAATGACACAAAACATTTAAGGCCATTAGAGTTGTTAGGGAATCCCCCAAACAACCTGTACCCGAGCCCTCCAGTCTCGTAAATCAGGCCCTTTTGGGCCCTGTCGATAAAATACCCTGACAAGATTCCTAGCTTTTACGAAGGCCATTTTGTGATGGAACAATTGGAGAAGGAGATTTTATTCTGTTTATGTTTTAGTTCTGATTATTCTGAGTTGATTTTGACTTTACTAAATTTAAGCTACATAACTTTGAATTACGTTTTACGAGTTTTGTATTTTTTCTTCATCTATGTAAAAATGCCTTTTATAAATTTCCCTCAAACATTCACATTTCCCTTTTTTCAAATAAAATTAGTAACTTATAAATCATTTTTAACACATTTTTTTACGATTGTTTTTACATAGCTACGTAAAATATCATGAAAACGTCAACTGTTTGCATATGTTTTCTGCGATTATAAAAGTTTAAAATACGTTTTTCGTTTTCTCTCACACTAATTGAATTTTCATTAAAAAATTATGGTGAAATAACCTGCAGCAGTCTGTCCAGCCAATTAACCACGAAGTTAACTGTTAGAAACATTATTAACCTTTATGGTTTCGAAACCATTTACAATCTTTATCAATAAAAAAAACCATGAATGCAAAACTATATGGTTTTGTAACAATTTACAACTAGCATACTTTTAAAATCATTAAAATGAAATTTTACTGGATATTGGATATAGGCAATGCTAAGCTTAGTAATTTCAGACTAAATACCATCTTTTTTATGGTTATTTGACTATGTTGGTTGTATATGGTACAGTAACAATTAAATGAATTGTAATTTTAACATTTTTTCGAGAAATTTGAAGTTGAGCATAATAATTTTAATGAAATAAAGATCGTAGTTAAATCGATACCAATCAGTTGAGCATAATCTCATAATTTAAATGAAATCCAATGATTCAGTTTGAAACGTGTTCAACTCAGAGAGTTTGATATGTTTATTTGGTTTAAAGATTAAATTCATTTATACAAATCAGCAATCATTCGAGAATTTAAACAAAATTCATCTTTTAAATTTTATAACTAATTTCAACAAATTAATTCTTATCTGTTAATTCGAATAAAATTTATTCGAATCACTCTAGTAAAATTATTCTTTAACTTGAATCCCAATCACTCTAGTAAAATTATTCTTTAACTTGAATCCCTTAAGTAAATTTAATCATTACGTTCGATTAACTTAAGTGAACTTATTGTTTATTTTAATTCTCTGAATTGAACTAATCGCAATATCCTTTTGATTTTAATGACTTAAGTAAACTAATTGCTTTGATTCGAATCTCTTGAGTTAATTCGCCTGATTTGAATTATCTTCTTAATTAATTTTTTTCACCAATCTCTAGAGTGTTTCGTAATCACCGCTCTTAACGTATATTTTTAGATTTCTTGTCAAAAATGAATGCAAAATATATCCCGAATAACAAACGAATATTAAGCTTGAAAAGATAAAAATTTCTCACTAAAAAAAAAAGGTCTCTGCAGGGGAAAACGGGATCAAAAATGTCTTCTGACGCGTGTGATATGGAAAAGGACAGTTTAAAGGCGGAACACCATGAAGTTTTGAGAGGCAATCAAATAGGTTTTGATAATTTTCACGCGCACCTTGCACAAGAGAAATTTATCAAATTTCGATGAGTGCTTTGTTTTTTCCTCGTATAGAATGCAAGATTCTTCGAAAGCTGTATATAATATTGACTGTAATTTTGATAAGGATTCTAAAATTATATATTAAGGGATGTGAATACTGAACACCCTGTTTGCGATGTTGTTTTTAATGACTTTCAAACGTGATTTTGGTAGTGCCGCTTACATAAAACGAAACTTATTGATTTTATTAATTTCTCTTCGAGAGGGAAAATTAACTGAAATTTTCCCATCAAAAGAATCAATTTTAAACTTATATATAAAGCTTTTTGACTTAATACTTTGCATTAAATTTCCTTCGTTTGCTCTTTGACTGGAAGAAAAATGATTGTACGCAATATTTCCCGAAATTATTTATGTTGATATCGCTCATCATACAAAAAAAAATGCGAAAATCTTTAAGACTCTTTGAAAGAAAACATTATAAGTATCGAAATCGGTAACAGAAACTGGTTTATTGGCCTCATAAAAGCAGACCTTGATTCAAAAGCTTTTGATGTTGAAAAAAAAAATATGATACGAATTGAAAAATGAGACAAAAATGAAATATACGAAAGATATCGAAAAACGTTGTCTCGTTTGAAAAGAAAAGTTTTCTTTACAAGCGATTGTATTTTCTCATTTTGGTAGAAATATTTTTGAGAGAAGGCAAAATCTTTCATTGAGCTTATTAAATAAAATAGTCACATTCAAAAGCTTGTTATCAAAGCAGCTTAGAATTTTTGGTTTTATTTTTCGACTTGTTTAAAAATATAATATTTTCTTGGTAAGTGATACAGATTGATCTAAACAACTTAATTTTATAAGAAATTGAACTTTTTTTGTATCTTTAGAATTAAAAAGGATTTTTCATTTTGAAAATAGTTTTATGATTAGAAATGTATTAAATTTTGTTTTTATATTATATAAGTAAAATGTTTGGTATAATTTTATTTGTGTAACATTAGCATACCCAGGTAAACAGTTTTACTTTTTAATATGAAGTTGCATATTAAATTGCATATCCTGAAAAATTGATAAAATAAATTTTCGTTGAAAGCTTTCGGTTCTGATTAAAAAGTTGAAATGTCTGTCGCAATACAAAATGCCTAAAAGATATTGAAATTTAAAATAATGTGAAATTTAAGAAAAATAAAGGCACTTTTAGATTTGCTTGAATTTGCAAAAAACATTGAATTACATAAAAAAAAGTTTTAGATTTGCTAACTGCAAATAAACTGAAACTAATTGGAGCTTTTGGTGTAAGTTTTTTCTCTGAGTATAACGTGGATGTTTTCGCCATGCTAATAAAAGCAATACAAACTCATAGCCAAAAAAATTTTTCACTTAATAAGCTTTTGTCTTAATTATTTGATTCTCAAATAGTTTACTTCTGACTTGATATAAAAAATCATATATAGGAAAACTCGGAGCATTATTAACTTGGTATTTATTTGAATTTTATTTTCGAGAATTTTAATGGATGCAATAATACAACGGAATAAATTTTATTTGATGAAATGGAATAAAACTGATCAAATTTGCTTTGAGAAACAAAGTAAATAAATAGTGCAATTATTGACATAATTTTTAAATGAATTATTTATTTCCAGAAAATCATTTTAAATTTTTTTAAAAAATGTATGAATCTCTAACAGTCTATATTCAATATACCTATTTTATCTAGCAATGTCCGAAATACAACTGAATTTAACTTTCAATTGCTTGCTTTCAACTATTTCAATTACTTTTAATTGTTTCAAAACTTCATATAAATGAGAAAAAAGTAAAATATTGTTTTGCTGCAATATACTTTTTTCCACTAATTGACTTAAAAATAATTCTTTCAAATTGCTGATAGTAAACTGCACGACGACTATCCCAAAAGTAAAATGTTCTACTTTTTTTCTTTTCACTCTTTTAGACACGCAAAATACAGTAAAGTCTCCTTCCAACAAAGGCACCCAATAGCAAATTTTTTTCTATAACGAAATGCCTAATTGGAACGTTAGATAACATTTAAAATATTTTACATGTAACGTAGTGGCAGTCTACCTAAAACGTAATTTCCGTAAATTTATATTTATGATATTCGTCAATTTTTGAAAATTTCTAAATGCTTATTTGTTGATTTCATAATTTTTGAAGAAATTTGCAATTAAAATTTGGAATGAGGTGAAACATTAAAAGAGAATGGGAGAATAACAGATGATAAAGATCAAGAAAGTGTGAGAGATTCCGAAAATAAAATAATGCGATTTGTAAAACTCTCAAAAGAAGTACTCTTAACAGCTTGATACTATGCAGAGGAAAAGACTTTGAACAGTGTAATGGACAAAAATAAAGATTAAGAAAGTGAGAAATTCCGAAAACACAATAACGTAGCTCGAAGAAATACCCAAAAGAAGAATTCTTAACCGCTTCCTACTCAACAGAGGAAAAGACTTTGAACAGTGTAATGGGCAAAAATAAAGGTTAAGAAAGTGAGAGAAATTCCGAAAACACAATAACGTAGCACGAAGAAATACTCAAAAGAAGAATTCTTAACCGCTTCCTACTCAACAGAGGAAAAGACTTCGAACAGTGTAATGGACACAAATAAAGGTTAAGAAAGTGAGAGAAATTCCGATAACACAATAACGTAGCACGAAGAATACCCAAAAGAAGTATTCTTAACCGCTTCCTACTCAACAGAGGAAAAGACTTTGAACAGTGTAATGGACAAAAATAAAGGCCTAGAAAGTGAGAGAGATTCTGAAGATAAAATTATGTGACTCAAAAAATTCCCAAGAAGCATTTTTAACCACTTCATACTCTATAGAGGAAAGGACTTTGAACAGTGTAATGGACAAAGGCCAAGAAAGTGAGAGATTCCGAAAATAAAATTATGTAACTCGAAGAATGCACAAAAGAACTCTTTACCGCTTCATACTATACAGAAGAAAACACTTTGAACAGTGCAATGGACAAAAATAAAGATTAAGAAAGTGAGAGAAATTCCGAGAACACAATAACGTAGCTCTACGAAATACCTAAAAGAAATATTCTGAACCGCTTCGTACTCAACAGAGGAAAAGACTTTGAATAGTGTAATGGGCAAAAATAAAGGTTAAGAAAGTTAGGGAAATTCCGATAACACAATAACGTAGCTCGAAGAAATACCCAAAAGATGTATTCTTAACCGCTTCACACTCTACAAAGGAAAAGACTTTGAACAGTGTAATGGACAAAAATAAAGGCCAAAAAAGTGAGATAGATTCTGGAAAAAAATTATGTGACTCGAAAAATTCCCAAGAAGCATTTTTAACCACTTCATACTCTATAGAGGAAAGGACTTTGAACAGTGTAATGGACAAAGGCCAAGAAAGTGAGAGATTCCGAAAATAAAATTATGTAACTCGAAGAACGCACAAAAGAACTCTTTACCGCTTCATACTATACAGAAGAAAACACTTTGAACAGTGCAATGGACAAAAATAAAGATTAAGAAAGTGAGAGAAATTCCGAGAACACAATAACGTAGCTCTACGAAATACCTAAAAGAAATATTCTGAACCGCTTCGTACTCAACAGAGGAAAAGACTTTGAACAGCGCAATGGACAAAAATAAAGGTTAAGAAAGTGAGAGATTCCGAAAATAAAGAAGTGAGGAAGACAAAATCACATTGGACTTGAAATGTTGCAATCATTTGAAGCTATTACAGGAGATTTCCAAATTAAAGAAAAGGTGAACTACTCTATTTTAACTCATTTTTAAAATGCGAAAAGTTTTATAAAATTTAATATCACTGCCATTCTACCGAAATCCAAAGGAAGAGTTTCAAAAATACTCGGGAAAAGAAAATGAAATTGCTAGCTTGTTAATATCTTCAACCGCATTCTCTTCTAGAATTTCCTGATATAAACGCTGAAAATGACTATGTGATAGCCATAAATATTTAATATTTTCCTGTTCCTTGAAATGACTTATTTAGTACTCAAGTTTTTCAACGTATTTTGTACTTTTTCAGAGTTCATAATTGCAAAGTAGTTCTTCAAACTAAAAGTTAAGAGCTACTTTGTAGCATGAAGTAAAAAGAAGAAAAAATGGAAAAGAAGAAGAAAAAAACCTTTAAAAATGGACTAAAAGAACTGTAATTAAGAAATAAATGTGGTGTACTAACCCCCATCCCCCCATTAAAAGACAGAATAAAAACTACACACAAGTATCCATTTTATCTACTCACACCCGAACATGCAAAATAGTGCGCCTTTTTTAATTACTTAAAAAAGAAAACTATCGAGCTACTTAACTGTTGCAAAAATGATCAAATTCTCTACTGTTTCTAGGAAGCAAAAACGAAGCAATTATCATCAACAGTTTATTTCCCTACTTTTGAAGCGGCATTCTAAAGTATTTCCCTTTTCTACAAATATAGAATCTTGCCTTTGTCAGAAACTTTTGGCGCACACAACTTACATGAAATTCACGCCTTTGTTTTCGCCAAAGGATCTTCCTTGTTTCTTTTATTATCCCTCTTTTTCCCCTCTCAGAATAAAAGCATTGAGCACCTTTTCCTCCAGGAGGTATGATGGCAAGTAGGCGGGCTTAAAAGATCCCGCCCATCGTATACTAGACAGACCTTATACCAGATAACATTACGTCATCAGGTCTCTTTCTCTCTCTAACTGCTAATGAATGAAGTTATGTTCATGATGCCTTTAATCTGGTGGGGACAAAAGGGAAAAATATTAGTCTGTTATATCTGATCGAAAAAAAAGATGGCATTTTCGCCTGCAGTAAAACGATTTTGGTGAAAGGAATAATCAGCTTTCTTGCTATAGATAATAAAAACAGAAGCTGATTCTTACACTGTTGTCAATCTTGATCTTACACATCACCCGAGGTGTTGATAGATATGTTTGAGTTTAATATATCATCAGAAAGTTTTATCAGGACAAAATATGTTTCAAACTAACAATGCTTTACTTTTGAAACAAACTTGAGGTGTTCTTGAACTAGAAATTTTATTTGCTTAATTCAAAAATATTAGATATTTATACAAGTATACAAATATAATGCCGTATATGTGCTAGCCTAGTTACTTTTTGTCTTTTTCCTTTGTCTCTTTTGTCACTTTATTTAGTCAGAAATTTGAAACTACTAATTTGAAACCTTTCACTGTGAAACTATTTTATAACCTTTTAAACTCAATATAAATTAACATCAAATATAATTATGAACATGAAGTGTTTTGCAAAAATATGCAGTGCATAAAGAAAACAGAATTTTTCTTCAGATTATCATCATATCTTTAATTATTTCTTAAAGACTAATGTCATGTGCACAAATTACAAATTATTCATCGATTTTATTAATTTTTATAAAAAAAAGGAAAACTTACCAAATTGATGACTCTTTAAAAAAGGAGTTAAATATTTTTTTTAAAAAAGTGTTTCAAATTATGCCCGTTTTAAAATAAAAGCAAGCTTTTTCAAAAAGATAATTAAATTTTACTAACTTAGATTTTTATAACTTTTCATTATTTTATAAACTAATTTTTAATGTTCGATATGCCACTTCTACAATATTTGAGCTCATACAAATTTGCACAAATTACAAACTATTTATTGATTTCATTAACTTTTATCAAAACGAGAAAAACTCATCGAATTTGTGTCTCTTAAAAAAGGAGCTTAATAAATTTTTTCTTTAAATATTTGTCCGTTTTAAAGTTAAAACTATTCTTTTCCGACAGATATTATATATAGCGTAAAATTAAAGCTTTACTTTGAGTTTAAAGCGATCAATTTTATTTCATTTTACTTTGCTCGAATAAAAAGGTTCGAAGGGCATTCCTGAACTTCGTCCTGTTACAAAGTATTTGTACAACTTAAATCAAAATTAAGAAAAGCGATTAACAATTTAAATTGAGAGTCGCTTAAAATAAAAGTTTTCTTTTAACCCTACAATTCTTAGACTTGTTAGAAATAAATTTCGCTTGATAATGGTTTTAAAATCAGAGTTTAAGTTGATCTGAATAGATTGAACTATGCCTTCATCTGTATTTATTATTAAAAGGATTAAAACAATCCCGCTTTTACTGGCAAATTGTTAATGGAAATGAAAAGTTTACTTTGATTCATTTACGAAAGAATCATTCTAAACTTAACTCATAGTTTTATTAAGACACTGCTCTTAAAATTTGAACATTTAACACTAATCAGTTTTTAGCTTTTAAAAGTTCTCTCAATAAGTGAACTTCAGTTAACTGCTATTTTATTTAAATCTACTTAATATTAACTATTCAATTCAGAGTTCAAATGAATAGTTTCATTTCAAGATTTTTGGGTATAGAATTAATTTAACTAATGGTTAAGTCTTAAAATGAAACTTGAATTTTATTTATTTAGTTTGTGATATAATTTTTTGTTTGTGTTTATAATCTGTAGTAATTTAATAAAATTACCGCCTTAACTTCTTAATAATAAACTATTATATTAAAATTTTAAAATATTACTTTATATTAAATTATTACTTTATATTAAAATATTACTTTATATTAAAATATTACTTAATATTAAGATATTACTTTATATTAAAATATTTACTCTACAAATCAGAGTTAGTTCGAGTGAATAGTTTAATTTCAAGATTTTTAGGCATCGAATTAATTTAAGTAATGCTTAAGTTTTAAAATATAACAGGAATTTTATTTATTTAGTTTCTGATAGAAATTTTAGTTTGTATTTATTATCTGAAGTAATTTAAACAATCACAGGCTTTATATTTTTATATCATGATATGATTGATAAAATATGATATACTAAAATAAAATGAATTTCATTAAAATATTTACTTTGCTTTAAAATGATACACAGATAGAAATTTCTCAGAAAAAATGGATAAATAACAATTTATTTCATTATTATTTAACCAGATTCAAACAAAACAGACCAATAACCTTAAATAAGATAGTATTCAAACTAAGCTGCTTAACTGTGAAAAAAAAAGTTTATTAAAAGCTTTCACCTAATATGGTTAAACAACCTGAATTTTATCTCACAAACTAGACCCACCTAAAGAAGCCACTTAGTTTTTTTGCTGCTGGGTACATATTATAGCGGAGAAGGCTAATCTGTCAATCTCATGAACGACAGAACGGGGTACGAGTCCCAGCGTTGACACCACAATATTTCCACGATTCCTTTCAACACATAGAAAGCTTCCAGTGTCTTGCTCTCCCCAATTTGTGACTCTGGACTATTGGAATATGATACTCTCATTCACGCATATATGACAGCAACATTAAGTTGCTTAACACAAAAATGTCTAGTATTTCCCGCCTCTTGCGATATGTGAAACAACTAAATAAACTAATTAAACCAATGCCCATTACGAAACAAAAATCTCAGCTACAATGTCCAGTTTAATTTCGCTTTTAAGATTTTGAAACCATGCTAATTGTAAATGATTAAAAAAAACGTATAATTTTTGTATTCGTTTTTTTTTTATCCATACGAATTGTACATGATTACATAACCGTAAAGGTAAAAAAATGTTTCTGACACTACATTTTGTGGTTAATTTGATGGACAGACTGCTGTCAGGTATTTTACCGTAATTTAGAACTAAAATTTTAACTATGTAGAACTTTTAGTTTATGTTTAGAATCTGAAATAATTTAATCTAATTATAGGCTTTATTTCTTTGTAGGCTTTATTTCTTATAGGCTTTATTATAGGCTTTATTTCTTATTAAAATATGATTTTGTTTTCCGTTGAATACGCTAAAATAAAATTAATAATATAAAAATATTTACTTTGCTTTACAATGATAGTTAGTTACTGAGATAGTTAAACTGAAATAATATGTAAACTGCTTTAATACGTAATAGTAATATATTATGTAATATAATATGTAACTTAATATAATATGTAACTTTGCTTTACGCTGAAATAATATGTAAACTGCTGAAATACTTTTATTAAATCGACAAAAAGTGTAAATTATAAAACATAAAAATCATTAAAGTAATAAATGAAATTGAGTTCTCATTTATTTTGCACTAATTACGAACATTAGAAACACGCATAGGCACCATTTTCATTGTCTTTTGGAGATTATTAAATTTTTTTCTGATAAAAGATTTGTATTTCAGTGGAGGAGAGATTATTATTTCATTCATAGATCGCCCACATTCATAGATCGAGCCACAAATGTATGACTGAGCACATTAGCCATTAGGCGGTATTTTTCAATCAACTTTTTCCATTGAAAACATTTATTACTTGAATTACACACAGTGTAGAAATGCCAAAAAATAAGAGGGGAAAAATAAAAATTTAAAATAAATGCCGGTGTAGTGTTGACAAAATGTATTTTTGTCTCTTCGCTTACATGTGATCCATTGTTATTTTTTGGAGTAATCGTGTTTAACGATATTAGTGAATCTATTTCCGTAAATAATCTAAATAAATGTTTTGTTATTTTTATATATTTTTATTTTATTGAATTTTTTTTTTATCATGAACGTGTCACGTTTAATATTTTAAATATTTATGTTTGTGATTCTATATTTATGTTTATTTCAAATAAAAAAAAGCAAATAAATCAAATATAACATATTTACGTTTAAATAATTACTGAATTTTCCAACGCTAAGCAATTCAAGGCGATTATTGTATTTTATATGTACATGAAACAAATAGCATAAGAAAAATTCAAATGTACTCCAAAAAGCAAAATTAAACGTAAGTGAAGTTCAATTCTTTCATCAAAATTCCATCTTGAATTATATTATATCAAAAATAATTTCATTTATGTAACTTTATATATTTTTAATAAAGCTTTAAAAGGATAAATCATATTTGTACAAAGGTTGCCAGTTTTTCGCAAATTTTCAATCGCATTTTTTCTTTCAAATACTTTGACAGAAACATAATTATAAATTAGCAATTTGGAATCAATCTTTCTGAGTTCAGAAAATACTTCAAATTAATTTCTAATAACCGAAACCACTTTAATCAATGTTATCAAGATGTTGGTAAAATATTACCTATTAATATATTATTATATAAACCAGGGCGTTTACATAGTCGGACGTAATTTTTAGATGCCCTAACATCTCTTATCATAAACATAACACGTGAATGTACCTATTTTAAATAACCGAAAAAAATTAAACAAATTAACGACTTTTTTAAGTACAAATGTGACGTACTAGATGTTACAAACTTCAGCAAAAGCGTAACCATGAACATGCAAATTTAATATGATGTTTTTGGTTTAACATTTCAATTTAATATTTCACATTAATATTTTTTAATGCTTAGTGATTGGAGTTAACTTTTTTAAATAAAAATAATGATGGTTAAAGGAATAAAAAAAATAAGCTAACTATATATTATCAATTTTTATTTGTACAAATGATCATTTAGGACAAATGATCATTTGTACAAATGATCATTAGGATCTAACATTTAGGACAAATCAGATCTGAGCGATTTTCTTTTTTCAATGTCTCCGGCGCTATTTTTTGTCCCCATCCGGGGTCTAAGAGATTTTTGTCTCTTCAAAATTTGACGGGCGCTTTATCGGTATTTCATATATAACTGATACGATATCGCTGATAACATATTCACATACCCAGTTAGGCATAAAAGGGTGCAAAATACATGCTCGACGGAAATTTTTCCTGGCATTATAATTTTGTAAACAATTTTTCCCATTATAATTTTCAAGCCCTTGAATCAATCCAACTTTATTAAAGCAATCTCAGAATTTAAATATCTGACTAGTGCCCTTACTAAGAATTTTTCGTCAGTGAATCTATGTAGGGAAAAGAAAAAGAAAAGTTAAGTAGGAAAATATTATTTGGTATAAATATTGGAATATTGAACAAATTAAAATGGAAGACTAAAACAATATTTTTTCAGAAAAATTATCATTTGAATTCTTTAAATACACCACACTGCATTTATAGAAACAAAAATAACTAATAATTACCAAAAATAATAAATATTATATTTGTTTTCTCACTCTAATAAAAATAACTTTTAAATTTTTTTTTAAAAAAAAGTAGCTTTTTTTTGAGGTTTTATTTATCAGCACTTCAAAAATTCTTCACTTTTCAGATATTTTTTAATAAAAAGTATTAAAGAACACAATAATAAAAAAACATTTAAAAAATTTGAGATTGACATCTATGTATCAAATTATATTCTATATATCACAGTTGAATTTGTTTTTATTATAATTGCGAATTTAGACTAAGTTTTAAACTTAGAAGAACCGTTGAAGAGTACCGGCTCTTGGAGTGCCAGTAGTTTTTACATAAAATCCATTTTTAACGAAACGAAAAATTCGATATACCGTAATTTTTATAGTTCAATTATAGTAAAATCACTGACTCATTCTAATTAAATAAATACTACTGTAAAAACTATGGTGTAATATTTGACGGTAAAAATGTATTTTACGACTGATGCATACTAACTGTCGGTACTTTATAATTCTTTTACAATGTAACGAACGGTTTACTGGAAATTCTGGTTTTCAAAATAAAAGATCTTATTACCACACATCCAGGAAAAAAAATACAAAACTGGAACGTAAACTTAACCGAAAAAAATGGTTTTTATACAGGCTCTAAAATATCATGCTAAAATTACCCAATTTTACCACATTAGCCAAATTTATTTACATATTATAAGGCCCTATTTTATTGTAAATTTTACCACAATCATTACCAAAGTTCTTCGATAAAAATTACCGAGTTTTTGGGTATTCCCATAGAGAGAATAACACGTTAAATTTTACCATATTTAAGTAATTTTGACTATAATTTTACTCAGAGTGTAAAATATAATTCTTACAAAATTTACCAAAAATTCTTTCATTCAATGCAAAAGCCGTGATTCATATGAGTTTTAACTTACACTTTTAATACAATGTACTACAAGGCCATTCTGCTGAATTATGCAAAAGTTTTATTTATTTATTAATAATTATAGTTATTCCTTAAATATTAATAATGAGTCATACCGGAAAATAAATCTACTGCTCTTATAGTTAGCATTGGATTGGTAAAAAAATACGCATTAAGATTTTTAAAAAATGAATGGAAAAGTTTTAGCTCCTTAATTTTCTGCAATTTGTTGTTATGTTGACGCAAGGTAATTTTTAAGGTCCTTAAAGGGATTTTTTCTGAAGTTTGACTCAGTTATTTTAAAAATTATATTCTTTGAAATTAATCAATGTATAGTATATTTCATTTTCTTTTATAACCGCCGTTTAACATCTGACCCAAATTTGAGTTTACGACTACCAATGTTAAACTCCTTAGCCATGTAATTTTGAACCCACTTCAGAAAACAAGGGAACTTCTAGATTAAGTATTGGGCAATAAATTACCTTCATGGAGGACTTTTAGATGGAACTAATCCGCATTTGTGTTACATAGAGAGGAAAACCACGAAAACCTACCACGGTGAGTCTGACTGTAAGAGGACTGTAACCCATGATTCGTCTACACTGAGTATATTTTACATTAGCACTGTGGAGTATATTTTACATTAGCATTTTACATTACACTGAGTATATTTTACATTAGCCGGGTGGGGAATTCGTATCGATTAGCCATGATAGAGATTCGAAACCCGGGTTGCCTCAGTGGGAGGTGAGCGCTGTATCCCCTGAGCTACGACGGCTTAATGTAGTGCATATTTTTATTTTATAACTTTATAACCTTCGTTGAACAGCCGACCCAGTTTTAAGATTATAGATACCAATGTTCAACTCCTAGACTTGTAATTTTGAACCGAATCCAGAAGACAAGGGAACTCCTAGATCAAGTATTGGGAGAAATTTGCCTTCGTAGAGAACCTTTTTGGTGAAACTAACCCGCATTTCCGTTACATAGAGAGGAAAACTTCTCATGGCAAAGGGATTCTAACACATGATTCGTCTACCTTTGAGGATGATTTACGTCAGCACTGTGGTCGGTACGAACCAGGTGCGGAACTCGTATCGACCACCCATCGCTGGGATTCGAACCCGGTTCATCTCATTGGAGGGCGAAAGCTCTATTCCCTGAGTCACTACTTGCTCAAAGTATTATATGTCATATTTGGTTGAAATATTTTTAAAATTTTTTCGGTTTTTTTCGAGGCTTAATTTTTCAAATAATTCTCTGTAAAAAAAATTCCAACCCCATTTAGTTTGTTTAGTTAGTTTTTATTTGATAGAAAATAATAAGTAACACACAAAAATGATTTGAAAATTTGCAAAATTTGAAACATTATTGCTTAAGTATTTAGTGCAATTATGGCAGCATCATTTTTTTGTCGAATACTAATCAACCTTTTTTTAAGTAGTTAATAAGAAAAAATTCATGCTGTCATTTTCCAAAGTTAGTAAATTTCTTTAGAATAATAATCAGAGAAGGATCATAATTATAATTTTGCTTTCAAAAGTAATTACCTAAACAATATCACCACGGAGAACAATTACCGTTCTGCATAGTATTGACATTTCTGTTAAACAAAAACAAAAAAAAATATTCATAATTATTCTTAATAAAGCCAAAATATACGGTACTTAAACCATTCATTTGGTATTTTTTCCTATCATATGAAATGAGTTTACAGGAAATTCTGATTTTCAAAATAATAACTCGTTTTACCACACATTTAGTAAAAGACACGAAACTGAAAAGTAAGATTAACCAAATAAAGGGATTTTATACCAATCATGATAAAATTACAAAATTACAAAAATTATTCATTACCTTACCAAAATCATTACCCATTAGTGCTTCAATAAAAATTACCGAGCTCTTTGGTGTTCTCATGGACCCAGAAACATGGTCAATTTTACCTTATTCTGGTAGTTTTGCCCGTACTTTTTCTCAGTGTAACATAATAGTATCCATAAATAACAAAAGCCTTTTTATAAATTACCAAGATTACATAAAAATTAATTATCAATGCTCTCTCAAATTTTATTTCAAAGAAATGTATCCCAATAAAGCTATTTCTGTATTATGATAATACTCAGTAAGGAAAAAGAAGTAATATTACCAGATAAAACTATTTCTGCATTTTGGAATTATGAAAGCTTGCAATTATCAAAGCTCTTTCAGTTCTTAATTGAGTGTATTATCTCTGTATTAAATTATGTCTTCACGAACGATGAGTTCTGCTTTCATTTTAAAGGCTTGCAATTATCAAAAAAAGAGATTATTATCAAAGTTTTTATTAACTTAAAACTATTTGAAAAAAATCATCTCCAGAGAAAAAAAAACTATTTCATAAGTGTTTTGTTTACTCAATTTCTTTAACTCCATTTGTCTTTTATTATTATCTTCAAAAAATTTCAAATTCTTTTTAGTGTGTTTCCGTAAAAATGTCAAAATTTCATTCGCTATCTGCATATTTGTTTCTTAAATCACAGTTTCTTCAAATATAAACTATGTTCAATGCAAAACTTTGTCTTAAAATAATAACATTGCAAAATATTCCACATTAAAAAGAAGCCAATAAAATATTATTTGAAACAAATAATAAAATATATGCTGAAAATTCTGCTTAAGTTTTAGATAGGTAAATGGAATAAAATATACATATTCGATTCTGAAAAACAACCCATTAAAGTTTTTTTAAGTAATATTTAAACTCGCTGTTACAAATACTGTAAAGGCTTTTGAAAGAAATATTTTTCTAAGTTTGCATTAAAATAAGTTTGCATTAACCTTAGAATAATATTTCTACACTGAAAAACAAAATATGCATACAAGCAGAAAAGCAAATACTTAATCTGATATTTCATCCATCTTTCAAAGCTCTAGTCATCACTTAAAAATATTGAAGCAAAACTTAACGAAAGGGACTTAAGACGATGTTTATTATTTTCAAATGTCTGATGCTTATTATTGAAACGTCAAATAAAAACTTTTAGTTTCTGTAAATACATTTCAAGGTTGGAAAAAGCGATCTGCGCATTTAAAGGTAGAACATTTAGAGTAAGTTTATTAAAACTTGACTGCAAATAATTTTATCCAAGCAACTAAATGATAAATATTTCGACAGAGAAGTAGCTTAAATTGATAATCCGATTATTGTTATGATTTATTTAGCAAAGCTTTGTTGCAGTAAAGAGAAGCATAATAGTATCTACAGATAACAAAAACCTTCTTACTAATTACCAAGATTATATAAAAATTCATTATCAAAGCTCTCTCATATTTTATTTCAAAGAATTGTATCCTAATAAAACTATTTCAGCATTAAGATACTACTCTGTAAACAAAAAGAAATAGCTATTACCATATAAAACTATGGTACCTATAACAATTCTCCATTCATTTCAAATTCTTTTCAGTTTGTTTCAGTAAAAATGTGAAATTTTCACTCGCTATCTACATATTTATTTCTTAAGCATACTTACGCTATTTATTATAAAAACGCTATCTACATATTTATTCTCCCCCTCCCCCCCCCCAATANCCCCCCCCCAATGAGGTGAGCCGGGTTCGAATCCCTGCGATGATTTATAGATACGAGTTCCGCACCCGCCTCGCACCAACCACAGTGCTGATCTAAAATATCCTCAGTGGTAGACGAATCATAGGTTAGTGTCCCATTGCCGATACACTAACCGTGGGAAGGTTTTGTGCTTTTCTTCTCCATCTAAAGCAATTGCGATTTAGTTCCATCGAAAAGTCCTCCACGAAAGCAAACTTTCTCTCAATACTTGATTCTGGAGTTCCCTTGACTTCTAGATTGTGTTCAAAATTCCAAGGCTACAGCGTTAAACAATAATAGCCGTAAACTCAGAATTGAGTCGACTGTTCAATGACACTTATAAAGTAAAATGGATAATAAATGTGATTACTGAAACACAACAAAACATGCAAATATGTTGCATCCTGTCTTAAAGTTATTCATTTCACACCAGACAGAAGTTACTAAATGCAAGAATAATTATAAATTTTTTAATATTTTTTTTCGAACATATTACATATTAAGTCTACTATTTATTTTTAATATTTCCATCTATTCCCCCCCTCCTCGAAAACGCCATATAATCAGTGGAATTTAAAATAAAAAATGGCAGCATTTAATGCTAAATACGAGAGATTATTACTACAGTTGTATGAAAGTAATATTAAAAACATATAATAAAATCACAAATCTGCCAATTACAACTCAGTAGCATCCTGTATCACTTTATTTAAAGCAAGTGCGTTAACCAAAACAAAGTTTAACATGTTGTCATGTTTCCTTGCATCCTGTATGCAAGTGACCTATTGTACCCCGGAATGAAATTACTAAAGAAAATATTATTAAAAAAATATTTAATTTCTATTTTTAATTTTTCTTTGGATAATGATGAAAACAACTAAGAATGAATAAAATTTTCCGTACGTATATGAATAAAATTACTATTAAAAATAAATTTAATTTCAATGTTAAAAAATCAACAATCTTTGTTTTATTGAGTTATAGAACTGTGACTAACATCAAATCACGTTTGCAACTTTTACAACATATTCTCTAGCTGTGACAAAAACCTCATATTTTTTTCAAATATCATAGAAGGTTTAAAAGTCATATCTAATGAGTGTAAAGTGTATTTTTGCATTTTGAAACTTAAAACATGTATACAAGACTTTCCGTGCTCACCACCCTCAATATATATTTATTTTGGAATCCTTATCAAAATATATATATTCTGGTTAATGAAACCAAAATATACGGTATTTAAACCATTCATATGGTAATTTGTCCAGTCATGGGATATCGGTTTACCAGAAATTTTGATTTTTTAAAAGTACACTCCTTAATACCACACATTTAGTAAAAAATATAAAACTTATAAGTAAATCCGATTATCCAAATTTATAAATCGGATATTTATCCAAACGAATAAGCATCCGATTAATCCAAATAAATGGTTTTGATGCCGTTCTCTAAGGTATCATGATAAAACTACCGATAATCCGATAAGTAAATCCGATTATCCAAATTTATAAATCGGATATTTATTCAAACGAATAAGTATCCGATTTATCCAAATAAAGGGTTTTGATGCCGCTCTCTAAGGTATCATGATAAAACTACCAAATTTTATCAAATTATATCCCATATTTTAAAACCATGTTTTATAGTTAATTTTATCAAAATCATTGCCAAAGTGCTTCGGTAAAAATTACCGAGCATTATGAAGAAGGAAAGCCAAGGGTGCCAATTTAAGTATTGAGGTGGTGAGGAGTAGTTGGAGATATTGATAAACTGAAGATTAATGCNCATAGAGCCAGAAACACGGTAAATTTCGCCATATTCTGGTAATTTTGACAACGTTGACGGTACGATGATGAAAATATCGTTAATATTGAAGATTCGTCGTCGCGTTAATACATATTAAAGATAGAAACAACTTAAGAATCTAAAATAAATGTAGGATGTTCCACTAGCATTGCTTTTGATATTTCTTTTTTACTTGCTTTCTAAAAAATATTTGAAAATGTCTCCTAAATATAAAATATTTTTTAAAAATTAATTAGCCTTTATAAATATTATCAGATTTCACGAAATTCAAAAAAATATAAGTTCATAACAGTAACAACTAGAATCATTAAAATTAACATTTTATTAAAAACCTCAATTAAATTATGAGTTTCCATGTCCTTTATATTATTTATTCAAACGATCAGTCTATCATATTTAAGTTATTTTTTTCTAAATCTCAACATATCTTACGCCCATTAAAAATACATGCGTAAAAATGAAATATTTAATTAGTTTCGGATCTGCTTTTACCCCACTTGTAGTACGAGTTAGTACAACATCATATTATAATCTCCATGACTCAATTTAATCTTCTGGATTAAAGTACTCTACTCATATCAATGTTATAAAACAGCTCTTGTTGAATGCAAACTGAGAAAACTGAGTTGGTCTGTTCAGACTTAATTTTAAAAATGGTTATGCGTTTCCTGTTTTGCATTTAATATTAACCCTTTAATTGATACGGCATTAAATGTTTTGTATTAGCAAGATTTATATTTTTTGCAACAAAAATTATTGTATTCAATACCTGTATTATAAATGATCGTATTTAATACTGCCTTGATCAATTTGATATCGTATTTTCTCTCATCAGTGTTGGAAATAATGCAAAACAAAACATAATGTATACTTAAAATAAAAACTTCGCTTGACTTTACTACGATGAAAAAAGATAACGAGAACACCATGAGAAATGTTTCAAATTATCGTATTGAGCGTTTATGAATATAAAAACTATCAATTATAAAAGACCGGCCAGTTTTTTTTTTTTTTTTGCTGTGTCAATGAATTAGAGTGATTGAATATTCATTTTAGAGTAATTTTTTTGTTCAAGTGTTAATAATAACTTGAATAAAATGCTATTTATGAAATAATTTAGAAGTATTTAAAAATTAGCCTCTTATTTTAACAAAAATTAGTAATAATTCTTAAAGTAATTATTTTCTCTTAATGCACTGTGAAAAATTCCGGATAAAATTCCGTTAAAAAGTATTATAGGTAAATTTATACCTTAATTTTAGCTGCACTATTTATTTAATTACAGTGATTCTGGAAATATTAATGTAAAAATTACGATATAGCAGGTGTTTTGCTCCGTAAAAATTTACGGTAAAATTTATTGTCACCCTGAGTTAATAGTGAATTAATTTGGAATAATTAACTGAGTGAATTATTTGGAACAGTGAGTATAAATATTGTTTTTCATATATTTAATTTATCTAGCATTACGTATCAGATTTTTCTTTCTAATTTGATTTGATTTGTTTTTAACGACAATTGAATTTGATTGTTCTGCTCTAACTGAATAAAATAAACCGCTTTCAAGAAGATCGTGGTCACTGCATATTAAAATCATATTATTAGGTTTTATTTTAATACCATTATATTTTATAATTCTGGTAAAATTACTATTTTGTATGGTAATGACATTTCTGGTAAAAAAAACAAAAAAGCATAATTTTAGTAATAAAACCAAAATATACAGTATTTAAACCATTCATTTGGTAATTTTTCAATTCATATGGAAACGGCTTACTGGAAATTCTGGTTTTCAAAATTATATTTCTTACAGCATCTCATTCAGTAAAAAGTACAAAACTGAAAGTAAATTTAACCGAATATATGGTTGCATTGCTCAAAGGTATCAATGATAAAATTTCAAATTATATCAAATTTTATCACATACATATTATAAAACCATATTTTATAGCTAATCTCACCAATATCATTACCGAAGCACTTCAGAAAAAATTACCTAGCTTTTGGGTTTTTCCATAGAACTAGGAACACGGTAAATTTTTCTATATTCTGGTAGTTTTTACCATACTTTCTTTTCTCAGCATCAAAGTATATTAGTGGTAAGCCCGTTGACCCTTTGTTATGTCTCTTGACATAAGTTGTATAAACATTTTAACTTGTTTATTTAATGATTTAGCTGGATAATTTAGCTGTTTAAATTTTTGGCTTAAATAAAATGGGATTTTATTTTTTATTTATTTTTTATAAATAATAATTTTCTGAGTTTTAGTTTTGAAAAATGTCATTTCCTTACCTTATCTTGTAACAGGCATGACATTGTTTACAATAATTTCCTTCAAAAATTTAAATTTAGTTACTATTAATAATATTAAAGTCATGTGCATGGTATCTTTCTCTACATTACGTAAAAGTATTAGAAACTATGATAACGGGCACAGCAAATTTTTACCGTATCAACTAAACAAAATCATATCATTAAAAAAAATAAAATAGAAGAAAAAATTGTTTGAAGAGCATTGAAGTAGCACAACTAAAGTCTAAGTGATTAATTACTCTTTTTAAAAGAAAACTACATATTCGAAAGGAGATTTTTTTTTATTTCCAATAAATATTAAAAATAATCCATTTATAACCCAAAATATGCTTATTTGAATCAAAAATAATGTGATAAATTTCTTTAAAGTCAAATAGGGAGCTATAAGATAGCACTTATAATTCAGACATAAAATTGGTAACAATTTTAATAAGATGTTTTTAGGTCACCTCATTGCAAAGAAGCTGGCATGTTTAAGTTTCAAAAAAACAAAGAAGAAGAGATTTTTTTTCTAATGTATAACAATAATTTCGTTATAAGAGCATTTCAAGGTGACCTCAAATAATGCATAAAAACTAGCAATTTTGAATTCAAAGAAATGGAAGAAATTTTTCTTTCTTAATTTATACGAATGATTTTATTTAAGCTGTAACTATCATGTTTTTTCTGGTTGACAAACGATAAACTACATTTTTGCATAACTTATTTATTTCTAAACGCGTCGAGTTAAAATCTAAAAGCAAGATTTTGATACTTTGAACTTAAGGGATTTTGAAGTATTTTTCATCAGTAAATTTCAACCGATACAATTCTTTACGATTGATTTTTAAAATTTTTGTTTCAAATTTCATGAACACAGAATCATGAATAATTTTTTTTAAAAATTACAAGAGCATTTTTTTTTAAATTTATTAATGTTTCGGAGATTATAAAATCTAAACAATAATTGTAAAAAAAAAAACGATCATAAATAACTGAACAGTTTGCTGTTGCTTGTTGTGTTGTTAATATGCTGATGACAAACACTGCACTATCTCCTTAAACATAAAATGAAGAATTATTCAATGTAAAAAAATTAATTCTTTTATGCAATGCAATTGAATTTATTTGAAATATTTCGAAAATAATTATTTAATGCTTAATTATGATATGCTTGAGAGAAATTTTCGTTACTATTTTTAAACATGAGTATTAGTTTCTAAGATTCTTCGAAGCACTTAATGAATTGAATTTACATCATTAGAGCTTATCAAAACTTATTACGAATCAAAGGATGGTTATTAATTTTTATGATTATATAAGTTCATTATTGGAATAAAAAATATGTTAAAACGAGATGCATAATTGCATAATAGATAAGTAATAAAAATATTTAATAAAATGATAGAAATAAATAATAGACTAATAAAAATAATTAGCAATATATTTCTTTATGAAAATAATTAATAGAATAATAAGAATATAATCGAAAGTCAGATAAATAATTGTTTAGAGAAACTGTGTGATTTAACTTTAGTTGTTAAAATTAACAGAATAATTTACAAATATCAAGTATTAAGATCTTGAAATAATGTAGAATATTATAATTAAAATAATGTATAATTTTTAATAATAATAATAAATTATGTTATAATTAAAAATTAACAGTTAATAAAAGTAAAATTATCACTTATCGAAATTAAAAATTAACAGTTATTAAAATCAAGGAAATAGAATTAATACAAATATCAAATATAAAATTTTTTAAAAGAATAAGAATAATTAACACGAGTAGATAAACTGTATACATTACTAAATATATTTCGATGAAAAAAATTTAAATAATGATAATAATAAAATATCAAATAATTTTAAAGCAAAATCTAATACAAACTACTCTTACAAAAATAAAATTTCCAACGAAAATTTTTTAAGCAATTAACAAATAAGTGAATAATTAACACGATTAGAAAATCAACTAAAAGGAATCACATAAACTTATATTAAGGAAAGATTTGCTCGATAATATCGATTAAACAAGGAAAACGGGTCTCGCCCTTTACACTACAAAAAGGGCACAAA
This sequence comes from Parasteatoda tepidariorum, assembly GCF_043381705.1. NCBI lineage: Eukaryota > Metazoa > Arthropoda > Arachnida > Araneae > Theridiidae > Parasteatoda > Parasteatoda tepidariorum. The sequence continues at coordinate 23,712,590 of NC_092215.1, forward strand.
AACCCCTGATCATTCGGTATAGAATAGAATACTCTTGAAAAAGCTCCCCTCCCCTCTCGATTATCGTTTACTTTTACCCATTTTACCCTCAAATTACTTTCACCATGTTCCTCCCCAGACCATACAGCATCTGCACGTGCCACCTGTCTCTCATTTCTCTCCCCATATATCTACCCCTATACCAAAGTCAAACAAACCACTTCAAGCTTCATTGAACGATTAACGCTTGAGTGTATCCATATAGTGATAATCCTCTCGATACTGCCCACAAATGATATGGGACAGAATTTTTTTTGACACTTTGGTAATTGAGTCCAGTGCACAGAATAAAACACGGAACACCTTAATAACTCTTAATCTAATAATCAGATTTTTACGTTCTGAAAAGGTTATTTTAATGGTTCCAAATACTAACCTTAAATGTGTTAATTATTTAGTGCAGACGATGTTTTAAACTATAAAATTAAACACAAAGAATTTTTTTTTTCTTTTTTGAATAAACTGAGTGCAGTGTTCAAAATAAAACTCAGAACACCTTAATTACTTTTGATCTAATAATCGAATTTTGACGTTCTAAAAAATTATCTTAGAGGTTCAAAATACTAACCTTAAATATGCTAATTATTAAGTACGGATGATATTTTAAGTTAATAAAAATTTAGACACGAAAACATATTTTTTCTGAATGAACCTATGTTTTTTCGACGGATTTGGATTCTTGAATTTTTAATTATGCATGAATACCTTATGCACTTTTTAATTAATCACGCAAAAAATTCTTGTAAAATTACCGTACTGCATAATAATGACATTTCTGATTATAAGGCAAAAATACAAAAAACAGCGTAATTTTTTAATTAATAAACTGAAATACATGATATTTAAACTACATATTTATCATTCTGAGTTTAAGTCAGATAAATTATTATTAATAATAATTTTAAAAAAACCTCTACAATTTCTGAAATGTTATATCATGCAGAATGGTTCATATATAATACAAGCTGAATCACATATGAAACAAAACGTATCATATTATTTTCAGGACATAAGGGTTCAAATGGGTAACATATTAAATAGTAAAATTTGAATTATATTATGCCACAATATACTCCAAAATTTTTAGCACTGCATTGAATTTTCTTTAAATATTTGAAGCCTTGAATAAAATAATAAAATATCAAGAGGTGCCAAATAATTTGCATGGCATTCTGGTTCAACTGGTTACCATAATAAAACTGCATCCAATTTAAACTATATTATGGTACAATACACTCTAAAATTTCAAACAGTGCATCGAAATCAAATTATTTGAAAATATTTGCAGCCAAATTTCATTAACGTAAGAATTAGTTAAACTTAAAGTTTCATTTGACTGATCTAACCATAAAAAAATATTGATAACAAAGAAACGAAATGTTAATTACATAACCGGCTGTTTGCATGGCTAGTTTAATCACAAGATAATATTTAATTAATGAAGGATAAATTTAGTACTGAAAATCTGTAAAAATTAAGGATAAGTCTGGTCTATTTAAAAAGAATTTCCTTTCCCCGTAAATTTATATGAGAGTAGAGTTTTCAGAAAAATTACCTTTATTTAATTTTTATTTACTTAGTTACGAGTTTCAACTTCGTGTTATTGTACGTCTATCATCGTATTATTGTATCGTTATGCATCGTATTATTGTAACGTTTATTGCACAGTTTCAAAGATGAATAATGTAAAATTATTTTGAACAAATTTACATTTTATAATTTGTGATTTATATAAAAATGTTACAATTTAACTAAGCAAATCGAAAATTTATGTCTCAACAACCACGTAATATGTCTCTTTTTTATGTTGTAAAGTAATAAAAGTATACAATTTTTAACCAAGAAGGCAACCCTGATTTTACAAACTGATTAATATATAAAAAAGGTAATTTATTTACTTATTCATTTATTTTTTTGCTAGCCCAAAATTTCTTAATTTTTATCAAATATTCAGATCTGAAATATGATTTGTAAAATTTATTTGTTAAAACACTGAAAACAATATTTTACTATAATATTGTTACAGTCATTATGAATTTCATACAGTAGTTCAAATATATCAATGATATCAATGATTCTTTAAATTTATATTTAAATCAAACATCAAAGCTCTTTGAATAATATAAGGTTGCGTTACGTATTTAATTTTCCGTTAAAAAAAATATTCTCTTATACGTTGTTGAAAAAATAAATCATTTTTTAAAAGACCGTATCAGACACTCCGTTTCAAATTTCTGTGTAATTGATATGGCGAAGAAGCTCAATTTAAAATATTTTGAATGGAAAAACTATGTACGATAAAACGGTATGCAACTTTAAACCAAGTGATTAAATCATATTTACTTTCAAACTGAACAATAATTTCTCAGAATCAAGTTCACAGAAGACTAAATTGTTTAATGATATGGTTTATTTTGGCATCATATTAAAACTGGAAATAATTTGAACGATATTATGGTTCAAATTCGTAACATTGTAGGTCACTCACATAAAATAATTTGAGAGCAAAACTTTAGTAACGTAAAAATTATTTAAGTATAAACGGTTTTTTTATAACTGATTTAATATTTATTGAGCTTGCTAATATTTATTAATATTAGTAAAAACTGTATATTAACTGTTTTTGTCATCAATATGACGAAATTTCTTAACTTTTTATCCAAAATATTTAAAACTAAAGTTTTATTTAAAATATAATATAATATTAAATTAAATCTATAAATATTTATCTCTAATATTAAAAATATACAATTAAATCTATAATGCTATTAAAATAACTCTATGAAATAACAGTATTTTGTAATAATGTGATGTAGTCTTTGAAAATTTCATAAAATAACTCAAATAAATCGGTGATTTTGAATTCTATTTAAATTTAAATCAAACATCAAAGCTCTTTGAATAATATAAGGATGCGTTACATATTTAATATTCCGTAAGAAAATATTCTCTCATACGGTTGTTGACAGAATAAATCATTTTTGAAAAGATCAAATTTAACACTCAATTTCAAATTTTCATGAAATTGTTATGACAAAGGAGCTCAATTTAAAATATTGTGAAGGGAAACACCATATTTTGGCTTGAAGGCCTTCTTATATCTGAAAACCAACTAAAGAGCTTAAATATATTCGAAAAAGAGATATAGCAAAGAGCCGATAGGTTCTGAGTGACGATAAAAGACAATTTTGTTGGCAACCGAGTGCTCAGCGAGAAAGCTTATGAAAAATTCAACTATGAATGGTTTGGGAACATATGAAGATTCTCTCTTTTTCCAAAACGATCACTTTCAAGTCATCTGCAAGGGTTCGAAGAATCAGCACATGTTCGGAAAGAACATTTTAAAACGACTATATATATTCTGAAAAAAGCAAGAAAGTTATTCCACCCTTTTAGCATTCAAATATTTTAAGGGATTTCTGAACCCACAAAACCACGATACTTATTTGAATATGCAAGGAAAAAATCTATGAGATTTTGAAAGTAGAAAATTGAACTATAAATATAAAATAGCTCTTCCTATTGCAAGGATTGTATCAAGCAATACTATTAAAAGTTTTATAGTTATTCATTGCAAAATAGCTATTTTTTAAAAGACTATAATTTTTTCTGAAGTGATTTAATGAAATTTTCCATTCATCGGGAATTATTATATCCAATAAAATGCAGTTTGATATATATAAAACTCATCAGACTGGAATTGATACAAACATGTATTTTATTGGACACGCTAATACATTTTAGCTAATTATTGATAGTTTCAAACAGTTATTAAAAAAAATACCTTTTTCCCCCATTTAATACTATTTAAAGTTTCATATTAAATTTTAAAATAGCACTGAAAAAAAGTATGATCAAAACTATCAAAATATAGTAAAACTTACCGTATTTCTCGCTCTATTGAAGCACCAAAAAACTCGGTAATTTTTACCGAAGCGGTTTTGATAATAATTTTGATAAAATTAACAATAAAATATAGTTTTTATAAAGGATAAAATTTAGCAAATGTAGTCAAATTTGGTAATCTTATCATGATACCTTAGATCAGAGCATAAAAGCCATTTATTCAGTTAAATTTAGTTTTCAGTTCTATTTTTTTTTACTAAATGTATGGCAATAAGAACTGTGATTTTGAAAACCAGAATTATTGCATAATTATTGGATCTAATGTATTGAATATAATAATATATTTTAAGTTAATTACTGTTTAATAGTTTTTGATAAAAAATATTAAATGCAGGCAAAAATTGTATCATATAATACTATTAAAATTTTCACAACAAATGTAAAATAGCTATTCATAATAGATTGTAGTTTACTTAATATCGTTCATATAAGATTTAAGGAGATTTACTTTCTTCATTGCTCTCTATACTTGTGATGAGTATTAAATTATATTTTGTTTGATGCAGCAGTACAATTTTACTTATTTACTTTTTCCAAGAACAATTATTAAATATAATATAGCTCTTGTAATGTCAAGGATTTAATCGGACAATAGTATAAAAAGTTTCGTTACAAACGTTGTTATGTAACTTAATAACTTAATAACGTTGTTATGTAACTTGTTACGTTGTTATGTAACTTAAAGAAGATAGCAGTTTTAAAAGTTTTATACTCAAGTTGAGGAGCATGGAACTCCATTTTATTTCATACAATAATTTCCTGATTATTACATGAAATTTTAGTTCATACATTTAATTCGTACATTTTACAGCAATAATAATTTTTTAGTCATTAATGATTCAGTTCAATTTCTGAGAACAATTAATAATGTCTTCTCAATTCTTTTAAAAACGAATCGTGAATATATAAAAAAATAAAATGTTCAATTTAATTTTGCTGAGATTTCATAATTCAACTTATTATAACCAAAAGCACCTCTTATAAATGATAATACATAATTTTATAGTCAAGATAAGATATTACTTGATTAGATATAATTATATAGCTTGATTGAAATGTTAGGTAAGGAGTTACAGTAAATTTTATCACGGTTAACTAGTCAAAAATGTAAAAGATAATTAATACATTAAAATAAAATTAATTTTTTAGCGGATCCTTAGAACACACTCTAAGCAAATAAGTTCCACGTTGAAAAAAATATTAGTATCCATAATATGGGGCAAAATTGCATCAACCTTATTAAGGGGTTAAATTAAGCAATATTTTAATTTAATTTTAATAATTGTACAATGTATTAAAGTTTTAGAAATCTAATAATATGGTTCAAATTAGCACTATATGAAGGTTGCAAAGATTTTAGAGAGAAAATATGGTTCAAGGTGTCCCAAAATGTCTAACAGAGTAAAATTATAATTTTTTATGAGTTTAAATAACTAAAATCTATTTTTATAGGATCCAATTTAATTTAATAGAATATTAAATTTTTGAGTAAATAATATTTTGAATAGCATTATTCATGCCATTGTGGTGTTTACAAAAATAAGAAGAAAAAACTGCTTGAGTGAAAATTTTCTTTAAAAATTTTTGACACAATTTATTTTTATTCAAAAATATATTACGATATTAGCTTTCTAAAAATATGTCCTAAATTTTAGGAGATTCAAATAATACCTAATCTATATAGCATATAATTTTATTGAGCAAAAAATATTTCAGTAACTTAAAGCCATTGTAATAATTAAAAAATAGTATTATTTCATTGTTTTGAAGAAAATAAAAATTTAAAAAAAAATAAGAATTGTACAAAGGAATACGAATAGCTACAGAGAATGAAAACTCTTTATAATTTTTACACACACAGTTTCTGAAATTATACATTTTTCATTAGAGAAACTATTGTTTATTAATTTGAAAAACTTTTCGAATCGCATTATTCTACTCAATTATTTATTAAATTTAAGCAGATCAAAAATATTAACAAATTTACCGATGAAAGTTTATGAAGGACCAAGCTTATAGATTTTTCTTCTTTTTTCTTCATGAATGATTAAAGCAGTCTACAAGTTTTAGTAAAGTTAAATAAGTTAGAATAACATATATTTTCTTTACAAAAAACTTGTTTATTGTCTTCAATAAGAATTTTCGTTGAAATTATAATACTTTACCAAGTATATCAATAATCTTCATGATCTGTTTAAACTTCTTGATTGAGTTTCAAATTTCCAATAAAAATTTGTGTTAAAAGTAAGTTGTAAACAAAAATGCTAGATTTAGTTATGTTACCATTATATTTAGTTCCATTATGTTAGGTTAAAAAAATTAATTAATAGATTTATCAATAAAAGTTTATGTAATCAAAGTTTATAGATTTTCTTTTTTTTAAGAAAGGTTAAAGCTGTTTAGAAAATTTAGTACAGTTAAAGGAGTTGGGAAAATATGAATTTTCTTAGCAAAAAACAAAACCAATAAGAATTCTTTTTAAGAACTTCCTCTTAAATTTGTGTTAAAAGTAAGTTGTAAACAAGAATGTCAGATTTAGTTATGTTATCATTATATTTAGCTCTATTATGCTAAGATTTTGCGTAAGTTATGTTTAATTATTTTATTTCATTTTTATTTTTTTAAGTTATATTTAATTTCAGTAGAGAGAGATCATTTACGAAATAATGTATTTCCTGACATAAAACGGTAACAAAATTGCCCCGAGAAAAATATGATCAAAATTACCAGAATATGGTAAAATTTCTGGCTTTATGAGATCACCAATTAGCTTAGTAATTTTTACGAAGGGCATTGGTACTGATTTTGGAAAAATTAACAATAAAATACAGTTTTATAACATGTGATAAACTTGGTAAATGCGGTAAAATTTGGTAATTGTGTCATGATGCCTTGGAGCAGGACATAAAAAGCATTTACTTGGTTAAATTTATTGTTCCGTTTTCTATTTTTGATTAAATATGTGGTAATGTGTGGTGTTTTGAAAATCATATGAGTGATATTTCTGAAAACCAGAATATTCGATAAAACATAGTTTTTTTTTTCCTTGTTTTTTATTTTTTTTTTTTTTTTTTNTTGTTAGGTCTTTTTTTTTTTTTTTTTTATTTATTTATTTTTTTTTTTTAAACCAGAAATGTCATTACTATTCCGAACAGTAATTTTTCCGGAATTCTTTTCCTCCGCGTGCCATGAGTTATGCATTGTTTCCGAAATTTTAATACTTTAACGTATTAATTAATAATTTCCCTTCTCAATTTAAGCTTTTTAATAATTTTTTTAAGTCATGAATTTTGTTTTAAATTTTTATTAAGTTGAGTTGTAAATTACATTATTAGGTTTAGAGGTTTAATTGCATAACCGTAGCACTAATTGCTAGTATTATAAGTTTTAATTTCATAATTTAGCTAAATTTTAGCTAGATTAGTTATTTTAAGTTTTTTTTTTACCTTCATAAAGGGTTAAAAAATTATAGATAAACGATATCATCTGTGATTGTACGTTTCTTAAATGAAATTTTTAACAAAATTTTAATTATACAATTTTCCGTAAGATTTATATCGGAAATTATAATACTATACTGAATAGTTTAGTAATTTTCATGCTCTGTTTAAGGTTTTTGATAAAATTACAAATTTCGGTTTCCATTTGTATCAAAGTAAGTTGTAAACAATGATGTAAGGCTTAGTTATATTATCATGATATTTATTATACTTGTATCATTATATTATTTATTTTGGTTTTAGTTTTAGTAGATATACTTGCTTATTTTTAATTATTATTAGCGGATAAAAATTTTTAATAAAGTGTGATTATTAGGTATTATATTTTGTTGTTTCTAATGCCACTTGCCAATGCTAACAAGCTTGCTTGGTGAAACCAACCGAATTTAAGGTAAACGGTGCGTTTCTTGTTTTTCTGTGGCTCCATCTATAGCTAAGAATACGACTTCAGCCACACATACGTCACATCCCGTTTGTAGGGAGGACCAATTCGTTCATTCATCCACAGATCGTAATTTTGACCTGTACCAGAGAACGATCAATCACCAATTCAGTACCCCTAGAGGTATTGATTTGTTATGGGAACATGGAGGACTTTGCGATCCATCAGGTTTATTGTGCACCTGTCACCACTCACTAAATGGGAAGTCTTCGGTCGGCAGGGATCGAACTCACGACCTTTGATCATGGGCCCAACACCCTACCAACTTGGCTATCCCGGCCCATTAACGGATATATATATTTAATAAGCAGAAAACTTACTGAAATTGCGATAAATTATACAAATTTCATTAGGGATTATCTCAGGAATTATATTACTTTATGAATAATTTAATAATTCTCATGTCCTGCTCAAGCTGTTTAGTTAAGTTATGCATTTCTTTTGAAAATTGTATTAACAGTAAATTGTGTGCAACAATATTAAATTTAGATTAGCATCAATAACAGCAAATTTCTTTGACTGAGAGGGGAAATGTAATGAAAACTTAAAAGCAATTTCTGTTATTTTTTTAATATTTTCGTATGAATCATAATAAATTTTCCATGCTGAACGATTAAATTTTATAATTAGCTTAAGTACAGTTGAATTAACGGGCTAAAGATTATGTATGAATGCTTATATTGAAAATTTAACTGCTTATTGCCCTTTTTTTTATCTTAAACATCAATTTACAATCTAATGATATGATTCATGTTAAGACTTTTCACTGTTATCAATATTTATGCCTTATGTATATCTCCATCATTACTACTATTTTCTATTAAAATAGCAAATTGCTTCTATTAAAAGGTAAAATATAATAAAAATAACAGAAAACCGTTTTAATAATTGTATTAAAGTTTACGCGTGAAACATAACGTACTACTATATGTTCGCCTAGGAAAAAATTTGGTCTTGAATGATTAAGTATAATCTTAAGTATCGTTTTCTTTATTGTCTAAGTATTCAATTTAAAAGGATACTAGTAAGTTACTTATTTTTAAAGGTAAAATGCACATTTCATTATTTTCATTTTATTTTAAACGTCATTTAACAATCTAAAATTTTGGTTCATGTTTTTACTTTTTTACTTATAGTTTCTAGTTTTAGAATAAAAGAATTATTGCCTCATAAATTAATTTAATTATAAACACTTAAGCGAGCCTGTTAATTTTAAATTTTTTATTACTGTATTATTATGCAAGCCAAACAAAAAGTTTAATTAAAAACTTTACTTAGCTTGTAAAACACAATTACTTAATCTTTTTAAAAAAAATCCCACAATGACGAAGTTTCTGTTAGGATTTTTCTTTTATCTTTATAGCCTTAAGCTCCGACAGTAACTAACTTAAGTCCTTTCTTTTTTAATTTTCTTTGTATTTTGAAACCGACACCTTAAGAAATGAATTCCGATAGGGTTTAATTTAAATATTGTACTAGTTGTTCAACAATAAAACTAAAGCATATTTGACTTTCTATGGCATTACTTTTCCTCTATTTCTTTTAATAATTACTCAGCTTTATCAAACTAAAGCAATCTTAATTTTAACATTTTAGAATTTTATCTAAATTGACCTTAAATTTTAATTGATTATAATATAAAATAACTGTGTAATTTTAAAGCCGTATAATCGTACTTTTAGAATTTTTATTTTCAATTTAGAATTATTAAATTCCCTCTCTATGCGTTTTTTGATCTCCGAAATTATATTTATGGTGTTGTCAGCAAATATTATTGCGCAGATCGCTTATGGATTTCAATTTTTAATTCTGAAAATTTAGCTTATAAATCTTAATAAATAAATTTTTGCTCAGCAAAACTTTTTTTTTAGTTCTTTTTTTTAAGTTTTTTTTTTTTTTCATTTTGTATGGAATCATTTATTTCATGTTTTTTATGCTAATTACTCAACTTTATCAAGAAATTGTACATAACTTAATTTTATCAATAAAGAAATATTAATATTATAAAAAGAATATTAATATTATAAAAAGAATATTAATATTCAAGTTCAATAAGAATTAATTTTAAAATCCGCATTAAAAGATAGTTTTTACTGACTAGAATATAAAATAAGTTTTATAGAAGCAAGCGCGATAGTACTTGGAATTATTCGAAACTTTCTACGCGAAATTTCAGAAATCATGTCTCAATGTTATTTTTAAATTTTATTAGATCACTTATAAATTTTTATTACATAATACGAAATTTATATTACTAATGGCAAAAAAAATATTTTTTGTAAGTGCCGCTTACATTGTTTTTTTGCTCCTTTCCTTTTTTTTTTTTTTTTTTTTTAAAGTCATATAAATTTTTACTAGTTCAATATGAACTATCAGTATTGTTTAATAATCATCCAAAATGTCACAAACCTGATGTATATACCATTAAAAATAACACGGTTAAAAAATTTGCTCTATTTTGGGATGTTTTAAATTAGTATATACACTAAAAAATCTACGGATGAAATTACGGTATAAAGTATCAGCACTTAGAGTATTAGCACTTTATCGTCCGTAAAATCCATTTTAACATAAAATCCATTTTTACCAGAAAGTATTATACCATAATTTTTGCAGTAATATTTATTTATTTAAAGTGATTCAGTGATTTTAAGGTAATTATTACAGTAAAAATTACAGTATATCAGAATTTTTGTTCCGTAACTTGTTCCGGTAAAAATGGGATTTTACGGTAAAAAGTACTTGCATCCTGAGTGACGGTACTTTTTAGCGTAAAATGATGCGGAATTTTTTACAATGTATTGCTTGTGTAAATTATTAACTCTCAGAGAAAAGCGATGCAAATTTTGATCATAATATTGAGCTTATTTGCTGCAATCTTAATAATGTGTAAAATTAAGCAATGCTTCTGTTCAAGTTCAACTAAAATATCGCTCCAGAATTCGTTTGCCATCGTTTTAAAGACAAAACTTTCTGGAAAATATTTCCTTACAGCATTCAACTATGTAGTTTAAAAGTTGAATATGTTCTTAAATCATTATTAATTTTGACCTTTCTTTACTAAAATTTTATAAATCAAAAATTGTGATTATCATTTTCTTTTTAATATTTAAAAACATCGGTTTTGATTTTAAAAACGATTAAATGATGCATGAGCGATTAAAGGAATGATCAAATACTTTTTAAAAAAATTAAAGGATTAAATACTTACATCAATAAATAAATTATTGGAATTAATCTAATAAAGAATTAAACAAACAAATGGCATATAAAAGAAAAAGAAACCAAACATATATCTTCGAAGGAAAATTCTATCATTTTGAATAGCTTCTTTACTTTAAGTACTGAAATACAAAAAAAATTAATGAAATATGTTTATTTTTCCTTATTTATTTAATCGTTTGCTGTTATTTTCAGCGACGAGTGCCGGGAGTCATAAAAACATAGGTTTTGATTCTAAAAACGATTAAATGATGTAAGAACGATTAAATGAATTCTTTTGAAAAATTAAAGAACTAAATACATACATCAATAAATAAATTATTGAAATAAATCTAATAAAGAATTAAACAAATAAATAACATTGAAAAGAAAAAGAAACCAAACATATATCTTCAAAGGAAAATTTTATCATTTTAAATTGGATCTTTATTTTAAGTACTAAAATACGAAAAAATAAATGAAATATGATTATTTTTCCTTATTTATTTAATCGTTTTCAGCTATTTTAAGCTACGATTGCCGGGGGTCATGAATGGAGGAAGGGAAGAAAAAGAACCGACACTTGGGAAACCAATTTCTTACTTAATCTCTATCCCCCAAGTTCAATGATTTCCTTTTTTTTTTTTTTTTTTTGCTTCAATTGTATTTCAATTTCTTTTATTTAAAGTAGAAAATGTTAAAAAAGAAAAAGTAATCTTATTTGTTCAGTAGCAGTTTATATAAGCTGAAATAAGTTAGAAAAATGGATGATTTCGGAAAATTCTGTACCCATTTCATTATGCAGAACTTCAGAATATTCTGCATCAGTTTTATTATGAGGAGATCATAATTTGGGAGAAGAAAAAGGCTACAGTTGAAGTTTAAAAAAAAACACCGTTTCCCTGTTCCCCAAGTTGAATAAAGTTTTTTAAATAATCAAATCTTCATTTTTATTATAAGGAATGAATAAAGTTTTTAAAAATGGAGCATGAGATCTTATTCGAGAGATCTTATATTATTATATTATCATGAGAACTTATATTATTTGTTCAGTAACAGTTCACATAAGTTGAAATAAGTTTAAAAAAACTTCGGATTTTTGATTTTAGTAAATTTTGTACCGATATCAGTATGGGAAACTTCGGAATATTCAATATTTTTTTTTTTTTTTTATGATGAAGTCATAACTAGAAGATGGTTGCTGCTCACCGTTTAATTTTTTTTTTTTTTTTTTTTTTTTTTTTTTTTTTTTTTNTTCTTTTTTTTTTTAATATATATATATATTTTTTTTTAAAGACGTATTTTTGTTTCTTAAGTTGAATAAGGCTTTTTGAATCAGATTATTTCCTAGTATCATATCCTTTTTTTTTAAATCCTTATTTTTATTCTAATAATTAAATAAAATTTAAAACAAAAATCGAACATGAGACCTTATTTGCTCAGTAACTTATAAGTTCGTGCAAGCTAAAATAAGTTTTTTAAAAAAATTTTTGAATTTTTGATTTCAAAAAATTCTGTTTCAATTTCATTATGGGGAACCTCAGAAAGGTTATATTATGAAGAGGTCATAATTTAGGAAAGTAGACTGCTGCTGTTTGAAGTTAAAAAAACCACATTCTTACATTATCCCAACTCCCCAAGTAGAATAAAGTTTCCTGAATCAATCACACATCTTTATTTTCATTCTAGTTATTAAATAAAATTTTAAAAAATTAAAACACGAAATTTTATTTGTTCACTAACAGTACATATAAGTTGAAATATGTTAAAACAATTGTTGAACTTTTGATTTTGGGATGTTTTTTTTTTCTTTTGAACTTAATAAAGTTCCACTGCAACCTCATGTTTTGTCACCTTTTCTTCCTTTCTGTTTTTTTTTTTTTTTTTTTTTTTTTTTTTTTTTTTTTTTTTGTACTTTCATTTCCACGCTAGGTATAGTTTCTGGTTACGCGAGATACGGTAAAAAGTACCAGCACTCAGGGTACTGCAATTTTTTATAGTATAATCCATTTTAACCGGAATATGTTACGAAACAAAAAATCTGATACACCGTAATTTTTACATTAATAATTACAATAAAATCACTGAATCACTCAAACTAAATAAATAGTACTGTAAAAATTAACGTACAATATTTTATGATAAAAATAGATTTTACGGTAAAATAAATTTTACGGATAATGCATCCAATATGCCGGTACGTTATTCCGTAATTTGATCAGGAACTTTTGTACAGTGGGTAACTCAAAATAAATACACAAAAATACTTTAATAATGGAATTACTAAACGGATTAACAACTATTCTTACTTTTACTTTCATATTTCAACATATTTTCAAATTATTACTTTCATGTTATAACTTTCATATTTTTTCATTACATTCCAGAAAAATATTCTGTGTAAGAAATTCCAGATCACGTTACGGAGTAAGGTATCGAAACTTTGAGAGCGCCATCCGTAAAATCCATTTTTACCGTGAAATATCATACCGTTATTTTTACAGTAATATTTATTTAATTAGAGTGATTCAGTGATTTTACGGCAATTATTACTGTAAAAATTACGGTGTAACAGATTTTTTTGCTCCGTAACATTTTTCGGTAAAAATGGATTTTACGGTAATAAGTATCAACACCCTGAGTGCCGGTGCTTTTTACCGTAATTTGATGCGGAATTTTTTACAGTCTATAAGGAAAAGAAATAATGGGGAAAAAACTGAAATGTAAAATAAAATAAATAAATAAATTTCATGTATTTTTTTTAATTTTTGAGTAAATATACAAAGCTGGCTTTTCGTATTTAAATTGAACGTTTTATAATGTAAACTTAAATTAAAGCGTTATTCCAAAATTTTAAATTGAATTATTCATGATATGACGTGAATTATTTTAACTAGTTACTAAAGATTTTGTGAATTATACCAACCAAAGATTTATGAAATTATGGTTCATTCCAATGTAAATAGTAATTTATGGTATGTTAAACTAGTTATTCGCATTATTGGTGGTAAAAGACTTATTCTATTGATTAGGTTTGTTTATGGTAGAATGAAGATTTACTTACCTAATGTGGCATCTTGTACAGAAGAATTCGCATGGGCCCAGGGAAACCATGGAGTAGGTTTTCTATTTAAATGTCCGCTTAGAGGACCTACCGGTAAAAATGCGGGAGGTCTTAGAACAGGTAACTGAGAGTCTAAGTACAGCCTAGTTACAGGATTTTGTGTCTGTAGTTGTGGTTCCTCATAAAAAGGAGATCTTCTTTTTGGATCACTTCGACTTAGAATACTAACAATCGAAAAAGGGTTCCTCGCTATACAAGGGGTGGACTGTGGTGAAGAAGATGTCTGTAATGAACTGTCTGTAGAAGGTGTCGGAGATATTTTGCCTCTCGACAAATCTTTCGACATCTCAGGTGGTTGCAAAATATATTTTCTTCTCACTTTATAAAACTTTTGAAAGCATAATTGCTTAGTTTTTTCGCTCAACTACAAATCTCTGAATTTATTAATTTCTCGAAAAAATACGGGTCGACGTCATTTTCTTTTCATATTTTTTTTCCTTTGCAATTTATTTCAAGGACACTTTTTTTTTTTTGGAAAAAGAATCAGCAAAATAAGCGACGCGCGATCAGTTTAGATGAGGGACAAATACTGAACAAAATTACAAAGCCATTTTTGAGCAGGTGTATCTTTCAACGGAACGAAGGACTGACTTGTAGAGATCTATAGCTATTGGTCAGATCTTCAAAGTAGCTGTGTGCTGCATTGGATGAAAAGAGTGATGACACGCCCATAAGCGAGTGGGATTGGAAAAGAGTGAAAGTGACGTCAGCAAGCGTGCAGGTAGCAAAGAGTGAGGCCGATTCTCATAAATGCTGTTTCAAAGGGGAATCCCAAAACAGCGATTCGTAGTATGACCCCCTTATTCAATCATGCATTATGTCTACGACATAGAATTATTTTCCCTAGAAAGATTATTTTTTTCCCTTTTCTGCTTTATTCCCGCTACTGTTTCTATAGCTGGCGCAGATAACTTCAGTTTGCGCCAAACGTTTTAGTTTGAAACAATGATACGCGTGTTTTTCTATGTCATTGAGGAATCATGCGTTTTAAAAGTTTTGTTTTCAAACTTTCGCTCAGAATTTGATTAATTATTTACGTATTGTCAAAATATTTTTCTAAATTAGGGAATTAGTAGATATGATTTTATATGGAGTTGAAGATTATTGTATTTCGTTTGAAGTATTATTTAAAAAAAAAAGTCTTCTTATTATTTTAAGAATAGAAACAAAAAGAAAAAAAAAGTTTATATTATGTTATAATTATATCCATAATTTATCCTTTCATGATAAAACAGTTTTAGCAAGAGAAAATATTCAATGAAATCCTTTTTTCATTTGATTTCACAAATTATTTTTAGTTTAAAAACTCTATCGCGTATTTAATCATTGCTAATTCTTTTGATTCCCTTAGTTTTTTCGGTATTATTTTACTAATGCATGCATCCGTATCATACCATGATTCATATTTTTTTAGATAACTCATGACAAATTATGAATAGAAACAAAAACAAAAAAAAAGGGAAAGAAAATGGATATTATTTTAAAATTGTATCCATCAGTTATTATTTCACGATAAAACAGTTTTAGCTAGAGAAAAAATTTAGTACAATCCTTATTCAATTTAGTTTTACAAATTATTTAGTTTAAAAACTCTGTTGCAAATTTTATCATTGTAAATTCTTTTGATTCTATTAGTTTTTCGATATTAATTCAAAATTTATGCAGAAAAATTATTTCAGAATCATTTAATAATAATAGAAAATTTTTAGTAATATTCTAATTTAATTCACTTTTGAAGACTGCTTTTAGCTTTAAAACTCTATAGCATAGCACCGAGTTTTAAAAATTAACAGCTTTAATTCTTTTAATTTCATCAGTTCTTCGGATTTGTCTTTGATAGTTCATGACGAATTATTTCGAAAATGCTACAAATTGTTTCTTAGTTTGCCTATTTTTAGTTCTGATCATTTATATTTTCAGTAATAGATTAGCCTTTTGACGCAGAATTTCATTAAACTTATTTTTCATACTTTTCATATTATTTTGTATTAATAAAAGTCAAAATAAAGATAAAATATTATATTTTACATTTTACTAATTTATGGTTATTAAATACAGTATGAAACACCGGTGTCTTTTTCTGCGCTAAATTCAAATTTTTCAAAACACGGCTTACTACCAAACAATAATTTTTCAAATTTGTACTTATTTGCAGCTATTTAGATCTAAGAGAAACAGTTATTCGTCATTGAAATTTTTTTATTTACAAAATCAATTTATTATTGATAAATTTTTGAATATTGATGAAAGATTTTTTACAGAGTATCAGCATCGGTAATATCGTGATCATTGTCGAACACAACGTCGTGTGTATATTAGATTACAATAATATTCGATAATACTAAATTTGACAAAGAAATAATTTTGCACAATCAAGCCCTGTACTAAGAGTGTTGTGAATTTGAAAGGTATTATCTTTTGAAACTCTCCAAACTTTTTAACAACATGCGAATATAGTATGCATATATATATTATTTCTTTGCTAATTAACCTATTATTTATTTATCTGAATTAAAATTACCAAATTGCATTATCTAAATATTCTTTCCTTCATAACAATTGTCAATCTTAACGGAAAAGAGAAAGTTTTATTAAACTTCTAATTCTCTCTCTGTAATTCGAAATTTTTGACCATGTTGAGGTTCATATTAGTTGTAACCTCAATAAGGTGGCAAATTAAACCATATGATGGAGCAATTTTATATTTACTCGATTCCAATGTACAACTTGAGAGGTTGCAGAAAAGGCTCAGTATATGTAATTGAGATTTTTCATCTCACATTAACCGAATCGCTAACTTTATTTTCTATCCCTGTAGCAATGTTTTGTAATCAACTTTTCGCTCAAGAGCTTTGAAGCTCGAATTGCATGAACGTAAGAGTAAAGGAAACCGTAACGCTTGCAAAATTTTTATATTACCCAATCAATGTTTAGCTGTAAAAAGTGGTCCATGTAAGAAAAACACCTATAAGGCAAAAGTTATAAACATATTTGTTTACACTCGAAGAAAAAAATGTCTGTTAAAATTATCAAACTAATAAGGACATTCAAGGTAAAAAAAAATGAGAAATAAAAATAAAAAATTTTAAAAAATTATAAACCACAAATCTGGTTAATAAAATCGAAATATACTGTACTTAAACCACTCATTAGATTAAATTTTCGCTCATTTGGTAACGGTTTACCGGAAATTCAAGATTTCAAAATTATAACTCTCATCAACACACATTTAGTAAAAAAATACAAAACTGAAAAGTAAATTTAATCGAAAAAAGGTTTTTATATCATGCTCTAAGGTATCATGATAAAATTACCAAATTTTTGCTCACTTATACTAAATTTTATCACATAATATAATACCTATATTTCATTTTTAAATTTACCAAATTCATTACCAAAGTGCTTCAGTTAAATAAAATAAAAAATAAGAAAATAAAAGAAAAACGAGCCTCAAGGTGTTCCCATTGAGCCAGAAACACGATAAGTTTTACCATATTCTAGTAATTTTGACCATATTTTTTTTTCTCGGGACATGAAGTGTATACATTCTTCTGTGCACCTATCCCTTGAGCTAAAAGAAATATGATTTGACTTATCTTAATATAAATATTCATATTATTAAGGTATTGTGGTAGATAGGACTATCTTGCTTTTAACAAATAAATCCTAATAAATAAAAACTTGCGCAACAACTTTTTTGTTGTTTGAAAAAAATCTACCCTATTTTTAGTAAAATTGCTCTCAGAAATCAGTAAATTAAGTAACGATAATGCAATTAACATTTTAGATAAAGTGACTTATTCGATCTGTTAATTAATATATAAGAGATCGTTCTTAGATTTTTTAAAAAATAGCTTTCTATTCGTTTTTAGACTTTTGAAAAATATTTTTTTAATTATTCTTAAAACAATTTACAGACATTCAAAACCTATTTTTCATCAATTTCAATGCAAATCGACGCAGATTTTTAATTTTCAAAAATAAAACTAATAACATTATTCAAATTGTTTCTTCAAAAATACTAATCACGCAGCTCTGTTGGTGAAAAACATTCTGAAATATTATTCATTAATTCGTCCCATCCAATATATTAAAAATGTTAATGGTTAACTAAAACAATAAACTTGTTCAAAATTTTCCTCACGTTTTTGAAAAAATCTATTCAATAATGAACCATAATATTTATACCTCAAACCACATTACTGTAAAAATTAACTGCAACACTAATAAGTACTATTTTTCCATTTAAGTTGAATTTGTAATCAAGCTCAAGAAAGATAGATTTTTATAATTTTATGTTTTAACTAAACATTGCATTAAGATTGCAATAAATTTGTACCATAATATGCTTAAAAAAGTTCCAAAACTTCTAATACTCTGATATACGTCTCATCTCTGAAAAATTACACTGTTAGAAACTTTAAAGCGCGTATTTGAAAGATATCGTACAAGTTCGCCTTAACCTCTATGTAACTTTAAGTTGAACCATATTATCAATCAGATCATTATTTTATAAACTTGCCCGCATGATACTGTGGTTAATTATAACTGCACTGTAACAAATTCAGCTTCTAACTACGATAAAAAATTCCGGCCCTCGGGTACTTTTGCACTTCTTACCGTGAAATCCATTTTTACCGGAGCATGTTGCAGAGCAAAGAAATCTGATATGCCGCACCTTTTACTGTAATAATTTACTTAAAATTACTGAACCACTCTAATTAAATAAATATTACTGTGAAAATTGCGGCTTAATATTTTACCATAAAAATTGATTTATTGTAAACGAATTTTACGGTTAATGGACCCAAAGTGCCGGTACTTAATACCGTAATTTGATTCGAATTTTTTTTTTTCCTGTGTGGAAACACATGTTAATTTATTAACTCAATAAGACTGCAGTAACTATTCACGATAGCATGGTTCGAGATACTGATATGATGGTTCAACATTCAATCAGTTTATTTATTTATTTTGAGCAAGAAGAGGGTGCACGTGAACGCATTCTATTTTTTAAAAAAGAAAAGAAAAAAAAGAACTTGATTAACGTTCAACGTTAGTGTTGTATTCGATGCATCAAATAGTAGTCGGATCATATTTTTTAAGATCAATGGTCGCAAAAAATATTCAAAAGTTGACTTTATTATGTTAATTCTTTTAGTGAGTTCCGCAAAATTATCCTATTTTCGTTAAAATCAATCAGCCAACATGGAATCCTATTTCTCATTTAACTAATACTATTTCAGACAGCTGTTCGATCCGTCTTTAATTGCTTCAACTACTAATAGCTTTCAATTATTTCATTTTGATATTTAAATAATTATAAGTAAATAGGTGTTATCATCCATGAAATATTTTAATTACTACTCTAGAAAGTTTTAGTTTTAAAGCATTTGTTGTTTTATTTACGTATGATATAATTTATATATTTAAAGTATTTGCAATTTTTGTCCTGTATAGTCAATGCGTGCGCACTTTTCATCGATGTTAAATGTCAAATAAATCAACAAAAGAAGCTGTGTTTGAATTTAAATGTGTTTTATATTTTTAATAAAAATTAATGATTTGAAAAAAAATTATTAAGGTAAAATTATGAAAAGAAATTCTGCATTTAACAGGTACGAAAACTTTAATAAATTTGCAAAAATTAAATAAGTTAATTGAAGCTTTTTTTTAATCAAATAAACAGAAAGATGGATTTCGAATCAGTCTTATTTACATTTTCTAAAAAAAATTCAATTTAAGATTGAAACGATCGTTTTTGAGGAAATCTATTTGGTGTTAAAATGATACTGCAACTTTATGCAAAAATTTGAAGGTTCTTGAGAGTAATAACAATAAATCCCACAGATAGTGAGTGCAAAATATCTGTGTACGCTAGAGGCAGTAGACTATTAACACAGAAGTAGACTATATTAGGTTTTAGAACTAGTTTTTATGTTTGGCATTTCTGAAAATTACTGGAATGTTGAGGCTCTTTTTTCTGTCTAAAAATAGACTCACAAAAAGCATTTAATATTAATATTAACAATACTTTTCATGGAAATCTGTGTGGTGTTAAGCGGATTATAATTCTTTATCAAACCATTTCAAGGTTTATAGGACGCAACAAAATTAACTGAAAAAAAATCAGTTATTTTTTAATCAAATAAATAGACTAATTTGGACTTAAAATCGATTTCAAAATCAATTCTACTTATCTTTTCAAAAAATCATTTCAACATTAAAATAATTTTTTTCAAAGAAATCTGTCTGATGCTCAAAGGATACTGAAAGTTTATTTAACCATTTCAAGGTTTTCAGAACTCAATAACAATAAATCCCCCTGATTGATTACCTACATATTATGTGACCAAAATATATTTTAATGACGATGTGTACGAAATGTCTTGTAAACACTGGAAGCAAAAGATTTTTAACAAAGAGGTAGACTTCATTAGGTTTCAAACCTAACTCTTATTTCTGAAAATTTTAGGCTCTTTTTACTGGATTAAAAACAGACTCACAACTAGCGCTTAATATTAATATTTGCAATACTTTTTATAGAAATATGTGTGGAGTTAAAAGGATTCTAATACTTTATCTAAACCATTTCAAGGCTTATAGGACGCAACAAAAATAACTCCAACGTTTAATATTAATATTTACAATACTTTTTATAGAAATATGTGCGGAATTAAAAGGATTCTAATACTTTATCTATGCATTTCAAGGTCTATAGGACTCAACAAAAATAAATCCCGCTGATTGCGTCAATCAGTAACTTTGATATTTATAGAATATATAGATATTTATAGATATATAGATATAGATATATGTATATAAATATTTATAGAATAGATTATTTGATATATTGAACTTTTATAGAAATATGTGCGGATTCTAATACTTTATCTAAGCATTTCAAGGTTTATAGGACGCAACAAAAATAACTCCCGTTGATTGAGTTAAAAATTTCGATGATAAATTAAATCCTATAGAAATCCTAACCATGCTACATTTAATCTCATTTGTAGTGATGTGTGAAACTTACTGAAAAGTTGGGGCCTCTTTTTGCGTTCTATTTAAAAATAGACTCTCCCAACAAGCGTTTTAATATTTACGATCCTTTTCATAGAAATCTGTGCGGCGTTTAAAGGACTATAAAACTTTATCTATCCATTTCAAGGTCTATAGGACTCAACAAAAATAAATCCCACTAATTGCGTCTCTCAGTAACTTTGATATTTATAGAATATATATATATTTATATATATANGGTCTATAGGACTCAACAAAAATAAATCCCGCTGATTGCGTCAATCAGTAACTTTGATATTTATAGAATATATAGATATTTATAGATATATAGATATAGATATATGTATATAAATATATATAAAATAGATTATTTGATATATTGAACTTTTTATAGAAATATGTACGGAGTTAAAAGGATTCTAATACTTTAAGCATTTCAAGGCTTATAGGACGCAACAAAAATAACTCCCGTTGATTGAGTTAAAAATTTCGATGATAAATTAAATTAAATCCTATAGAAATCCTAACCATGATACATTAAGTCTCATTTGTAGTGATGTGTGAAACTTACTGAAAAGTTGGGGGCTCTTTTTGCGTTCTATTTAAAAATAGACTCTCCCAACAAGCGTTTTAATATTTACGATCCTTTTCATAGAAATCTGTGCGGCGTTTAAACGACTATAAAACTTTATCTAACCATTTCAAGGTCTATAGGACTCAACAAAAATAAATCCCGCTGATTGCGTCTATCAGTATCAAAAGCTATTCATATCAATACAACCATTTCATTCAAACACGATCCCATCCCAAACAGTCTCAACTATGACATAAATGGAGAAGCAAATGCCAGACCAACCTTTCGCGGTTACAGCACAAAGCCCACGAAAACGAAGGGTAAAAAGCGTTATTTAGCTACGGTACGTTGATCTGAAAACCCTATAGAAGCAACCGCTATTCAAGGAGTAACGCTAATAATTAGTATCGTCGCCTAATCGCATAAATGATAAAAGATTCGAAGGAAAGGATTCCCGTACT
This sequence comes from Parasteatoda tepidariorum, assembly GCF_043381705.1. NCBI lineage: Eukaryota > Metazoa > Arthropoda > Arachnida > Araneae > Theridiidae > Parasteatoda > Parasteatoda tepidariorum. The sequence goes on from NC_092215.1 coordinate 23,734,857, forward strand.
CTTCATCAATCCGTTCTATGGAAGAGCGTTTAGGGGTATAGTCGGGATGAATTCACCTCAGAGAAGCTAATGGGGCTATGGCGGACAATAGAGCCCATTCAGACTGGTGGAATCAAAAGCCAGTAATTCGCTAGCTACGGGGTTTGTTTGGCATTAGTGAGGAGGCACTTAGAAGGCACCTACAAAGGGCTCTTCCGCTTTTACTTCAAATCGACTTCTTTTGAGCGGGGGAGTTTTATTATTTCTTTCAGAGTACAAAAAAATAAAGAGAAGGCTGGGATTTAAATAAAAACTTTGGGGTATCGGTGGTGCGTTTGAAGTGGTATAAGCTTTTTAAGAGCTTTCAGCTAATGCTTGGAAAATGTAACTCACCGGCAAAAGGTAAAATCTCAAAAGTAGATTCAGGGAAGAGTAATTTTAATTGTTAAAAATTTAGCTCAGTAAGAGAGTTCTGTAAGTTTTTATTAGAAAAGAAATTGCTAACGTATATTTAACTAACAAATAGCATTCATTATTTATGAAAATTAACCTTTGCTATTCTAAATAAAAGAGCTATATGGTGACTAAGTTGATGCGGAAGGAAAGAGAATAGCTGATTTTGGTTGAAGATGGCTAATAATTTATTGTTATAATCAGGTATTGACAGTTAGGAACGCACATTTAACTAACAAATAACATTCATGGTTTTTAAAAATTAACCTTTTCTATTCTCCAAGGAAATAAAAGACACTCTTACAAAAATAAAAGAGCTATATGGTGAATAAGTTGATGCGGAAGGAAAGAGAGTAGTTGATTTTGCTTAAAGATGGTCAATAATTTATTGTTATAATCAAGGATTGATAGTTGGGAACGTACATTTAATTAACAAATAGCATCATGGTTTTTAAAAATTAGCCTTTTCTTTTCTCCAAGGAAATAAAAGACACTCTTACAAAAACAAAAGAGCTGTATGGTGACTAAGTTGATGCAGAAGGAAAGAGAATAACTGATTTTGCTTAAAGATGGTCAATAATTTATTGTCATAATCAAGGATTGATAGTTGGGAACGTACATTTAGCTAACAAATAAAATTCATGGTTTTTAAAAATTAGCCTTTTCTATTCACCAAGGAAATAAAAGACACTCTTACAAAAATACTATATGGTGAATAAGTTGATGCAGAAGAAAAGTGAGTAGCTGATTTTGCTTAAAGATGGTCAATAATTTATTATTATAATGAAGGATTGATAGTTGGAAGTGATGGATAATGATTTAGTCAAAATAAATTGTAAAGCAAATAATATGAAGAGGATAAAATATATGAGTTAAGTTTATTGCATATTGCATTAATTAAATATATTGTATTTAAATATATTAATAAAACAGTCTTTAAATAGCATAAACTTATATTTCTTGAAAAATAACAAGGAGCTTCATCGTTGTGAAAAATTATGCTTTATAAAAATAAACATTTCAAAAGTACAAATTTAGTAAAATGAAAGGAATGTGCAATTGAGGGAAGATGAACAAAAATAGTTCACATCCTCATTGTTTGAAAAACTAAACAATAGTAGCAAGTAGAGTGGATTTTTATTAACATGGGTAAGAGAAATTTCATCAAATCTTTCACAGAAGATTGTCATTTGGTATAAAACTAATAATTGGAAAGTTTCAGCTCAATAAAATAATATTCAGACCCCCCCCCCTCTTGTGTCAAAGTTCGAGAAAACTTGATTTTTTTTCTAAAAAAATTGCAAATTTCTTAGCTAGAAAAATCCGAACGGGTGGTTATAGAAAAACAAATTTGGACTCTTTTTTTCAGATAATGTTAAATTTATCTTTCACAATTAAAACTTGTTTATAAAACAAATAATCTGAAAGATATAAGGGAATTTTGATAATCCTCCAAGTAAAATCAATTTTTTAAAGACTGGTGTAAAAAAAAGCGAAGATTTTGCTAACTACCTTATAATAACTCAAGTAAGATAGATACTGATGATTTTCTTCTTATATTTTTTTAACAGCAACAAATTCTATTGAATTTTCTACAAGAAGCAACGTTACCTTGGCCACTCCGTTCAACTTGGTTCAACTCCGTAGCCATGTAATTTTGAACCCAATCCAGAAGACAAGGACTCGTGGATCAAGTACTGGGAGAAATTTGCCTTCGTAGAGGACTTTTTGATTGAACTAACCCGCATTTGCGTTACACGGAGAGGTAAATCACAAAAACCTCCCACTATTAGTGTGACGGCAAGGGGACTTTAACCTATGATCCGTCTACCACTGAGGATATTTTGCATCAGCACTGTGGCCGGTGCGAATTCGTATCAGCCAGCCAAAGCTGGGATTCGAACTCGGTTCACCTCATTGAAAAGCTAACGCTCTATCCCCTGAGCTACCACGGCTCAGTATTAATGGATTGTATAAAATAATAAGGACTGGTATAAAATGTTACGCATTCAAGCGAATGAAATTTCGGTTCGAAATTAAAAAGCTGAGCTGAGCTCGTTAAGCTGAGAAACATTTATTTGGTTTTATTTAAATTTAAATCTAGATTATTTTATGAAAACCAGTTACCTATTTTAACTCTAGTTCAACTTGCATCTTAGTATATTTATATCAGAACAAGAATATAGCAATACAGAATCATCGACAAAAGTAATAAAGAATTCAAATAATTTTAACTTATAGAAAGCATAGGTAAAATTTAAGAAAAATAAAGGGTCTAAAATGAAAGCTTTAGGAACACCCTTCGTGACTGAAATGAAATTACTAAAAACTGGGTAAAAAGTTCATTTTTACCCTTTGTACATTAATCAATTTAACATTAATCAATAAGACATTAATCAATTTGAAATATTGCCTCTTAATCCAGAAAAATTGATTTTTTAAATTAAAATTGAATGATTTACATTATCAAATCCTTTGGAAATATTTAAAATTATTGCAAGGGTTTTACTATTTATGTTCGCGTAAATGAAATTAATGAACTTTACAAATGAATCTGTGGTACTTCTATTTTTACTAAAACCAAACTAGTTATCAGTAAAAAAATTTGTTGAATACATAAAACCATACATTTGATTTGATATTAATTTTTTGATTAATTTAAAAAATATAGACAGAATTGGAAGCGGTCTCTATCTTGATAAAACATTTCTGCTACCGAATTTGAAGATAAGTGTTACAGTAGCATATTTTAGTAAATTTTGAAATTGATCTGAATCAAAAATTAATTAAAAAAGAAAAATTAGTTAAAAAAGAAAAGAAGAAAAATAAATATAATCGAAGAGAAAAGAATAGAAGAAATAACAAAAGAAAAAAAGAATAGAGTGATAAAGAATTGTTTCAGTATTGGTGGAATATTAAACCGTCATAATAATCGAAATTTTTATTCGAAGAATTTAAGATATCATAAACTTCATAATTAGCAACATTTGATAAAACAAAAGATTTGTTACATAGAGAATTGCAACATCTAAAATTACCGTTACTTGAAAGTATTTGAAGTGATACTTCGTAACAAAAATGAGAATTACATTTAAAAGCTTATTCATAAACCTTTAATGAGTCAAGTGGTTTATTTGACTTACAGTGTTTATTTGTGATATTATTGATAAGATCCACTTTACTTCTTGGAAACATAAGTTGTTTATATATATAAACAATTTATATTGAATTATTAAAATTAAATTATCTTTATATAAATTGTTTTCTATAATTTTTTTTTTCTTGTACTTTATTTTTATCTTAAGTGGGTTCAAAGTTGATTTATAAGCTGCTTTATACATTTCGTAGTGAGGATATTTTTCCAATTTATTAAGCAATTTTTCTTTTCTGAAAACTTTTATGTTCAAAGTTATTTTTATTGAGTAATTCTTAACGAGAAATTAATTATATTGCTGATAAAGAGTGTTTCCAAATTTTTATAAACTCCGGGAGAATTTAAGTCATAGGTTCATTTTCATGTGAATTTATCGTCGTTTTATTTTACTTTTATGATCTCAAAAATAAATACTTAAAATTAAAATAAGTTAAGCTACTGACATAATCGTTATTTTATGAACTCAAAAATGAGTATTTTTGTCTTAAAAGTAACTAAAAATTTTATCATAATTGAAAATATGTATTCAAAAATGAGAGCACGCTTCTCTTAAAAATAAGTACATGGTACTTGGAACTATAGGGGAGAGTGGGGTCAATTGTAACATTTTTTACTTAACTATTTTTAACTAACAAAAAATCCAATACATTATTAGTATTAATTGACAGGCGAGTAAAGTAGACTATCCTCTACTAGAAAAAAAAATACCTTATTTTAAATGTTATTATATTAGTTATTAACAATTTTTGACAGTCGTGCACTAGTTACAATTGTCCCCACTTACGGGGTCAATTGTAACAGTTCATAAATTCAACTAAAACATAGTTAATTATATATATTATCATGGTTGTGATATATTTTTTTATTGATCAAAATAGTAGTGATATTTTAGGAGTAAAAATAATAATGAGCAGAGACCTAAAGGGTTAAACTTTTAACTTTAAGGGGTAAAAGTTTTAATTTATGCTGTGAAAGGTGACAAATAAAATAATGCACATGCAACATAATATAAATGATATAGGAAACTATTGGTGGTTCTTAAAGAGTTAAGTAATGGTTTGTAAGCATAAGATTATTTATTTTCAGCTGTTACAATCGTCCTTTTACTTATTGTTACAATCGTCCCCAAGACACCATTTCAGCTTCATTTGCTAAAAACAATGCTAGTTAATTAACAAAACTTATCTTTTTTTTTGAAATGTTAATTAAGGTGTCCACTTACATAATCGGTTAATAATTTTTATTTGTTTAAACAAAATTACTTTGTTACAATATAATATTCTAATATCAAAAAAAAGTACTTACGTAGCGTGAAAATATCTTTTGTGATGTAACTCTCTCAAAAGTACATAAAAATGGTTGCCAGCAGGGGTGTACATGTAGAATTAATAAATACACCTTGTGCGCCACCTAGGAACCAAATCTAGAATCCGACACTCGAAATTTTTGCTCATTTACAATCGTACCCTGTTACAATTGACCCCACTCTCCCCTACTAATTTCACTTGTCTTTAAGCATCTTGTCTTAACAGTGTATAAACGTTTGGTAATACAATTTTTAGAGTTTTTCCACAGTTTAGAGTAGATTTTCAACAGGAATTACACCTCAATTTTTCTAGTGTGGATTTAGTATTATGAAAAGAGTCAAGTATGATTAATATGAATGAAATAAATTATTATGATTCATTAAAAGTCTTTTTATTTCAAAAATTAATCTTAGTTGGTTGTTTCCATGTGAAGACAGTATAGTATTAATAATTTCTATAAATATCACTTTTGTTTTGAAGCATATCAAATGCTTCTTGGAACTATTGCAAGCACACGTTATACTAATTTTTTTTGCTTGTCCTTAAGCATTTTTTTTAACAGTGTATGAACGCTGATTCGGTATTAACTTGAAATAACTTATAATTTTTAGAGTTAACTGCGTAGATGAACTGCTTAATTTTTAAAGTTAGTTAAACTGATTACATAATCGGAAGCTTTTATGATCTCAAAAGTGAGTACTTAGAATTAAAATAAGTTAAACTGCTTACATAATCGTTAATTTTTATGAACTTTAAAATGAGTGCTTTTATTTTAAAAGTAACTAAAAATGATTACGACCAAGAATAATTAATTACATAATTGAAAATATGTATTCAAAAATAAGAACACGTTTGTCTTAAAAATAAGTACATGATACTTGAAAATATTGCAAGCACACGTTATATTAATTTTTTAGTTAATTTTGCTTGTCCTTAAACATCCTGTTTTAACAGTGTATGAATGCTCGATTCGTTATTAACTTGAAATAACTATTGCAAGCACACGTTATACTAATTTTTTAGTTAATTTTGATTGTCCTTAAACATCCTGTTTTAACAGTGAATGAATGCTCGATTCGTTATTAACTTGAAATAACTTACAATTTTTAGAGTTTTTCCACAGCTTTCGCAGTTTAGAGTTTTTTTTCCACAGGAATTAAACCCCAATTTCTATATTGTGAGTGGTATTAGGAAAAGACTCAAGTACGATTGACATAATATTTTTTTTTTTTTTTTTTTTTTTTTTTTTTTNTGGCGGGCACTTGGGTCTATTTCCCATTGGCCTCAAAAATGCCAGAATTGCTACTCTCTTATCGTTACCCAGTGAGCACCTATAGCTAAGCCATGGTGGTGGAATAGTGTAGCCTACGTCATACAACCACAAACTCGTTTATAGGACGGGTTACATTCACACACAATCACACAGAAGAAAGGACATAGAACCCAAAGAAACATCCATGCCCTGAGCAGGATTCGAACCCGCAACCATCGGCTCCGCAGTCAGGCACGCTAACAACTCGGCCACCTGGTCGGCTGATTGACATAAAATTAGTTATTGTGATACATTAGTAGTCTTTTTTATTTCAAAAACTAATCTTAGTCAGTTGTTTCCATATGAAGACTAAGTATAGTTAATTTCCGTAGATATCACTTGCGTTGAGTATTCTTTACATTAATGTTGGGGCCTTGCCAAATTGATGAATATCTTTTTTCTGTGTGGTGATGTATTGAAGAATAAAGGGGGAAAATGATAGAATTTGAATTTGCCATGAAATGGCAAATGAATGAAATGGTCTAAGTAGAATTTTAAAGTTTTATCTTGCGCTGTAAAATATTTTAATGTATCGCTGCCATCATTTTTGGTGTTAAGGAAAATAAAAATTCCGTATAGTGGCATGTATTCACATTTTTTATTTACTTTTTCACAGTTTATTTATTCATTCATTTCTCGTTTGTTTACTTGCTGACAACAGATATTTTCATGTGCATTAGAATCAATTTATTGCTTTATTGTAAAAAGATTTCTTTTAAAAAAAAACATGCACATTTTTAGTAAGATATTCGCACTAATTCTTTCAAGCAATTGTTATTTTTCTCAATTTTATATAATTTTTTGCATGATAACTACAGTTCTGTACTTAAAAATTTACTTAGTTTACCTCAACACTAAAAACGGTGGCAACTATGCCCCAAAATTTTTCACAGTATAATTGTTTTGTTTTCAATGATCAGCGTTGAAATGCCGACGCAATTATGAGTTTACGACTACCAATGTTCAACTTCATAGCCTTGTAATTTTGAACCCAACCTAGAAGACAAAGGAACTCCTGGATCAAGCATTAAAACAAACTAGCCATCTTGGAGGACGCTTGATGGAACTAACCCGCATTTGCGTGCATTTGAGAAGAAAACCACGAATACCTCCCACAGTTAGCCAGATGGCAAGGGGATTCTAGCCCATGATCCGTCTACCACTGAGGATATTTTACGCCAGCACTGCGGTCTGTGTGAGTCGGCAGTATAATTCATACTAACCAGCCTCTGATGGGATTGAAACCTGGATCGAACATTCTATTCTCTGACCCACCATGGCTCACAATTACCTGATCTTATGACCGTTTTTTTTTTAAATGTCGGGCACTTGGGGGTTGTCCCATTGGCCACAGAAATGCCAGAACTGCTACTCTCTTCTCGTTACCCGGTGGGCACCTGTGGCGAAGCCACGGCTGTAGATCAGCGTCGCTCACGTCACACGTCCACAAACCCGTTTATAGGGCGGGTCACATTCACACAATCACACGCAAAGGAGAAAGGACATAGAACACAGAGAGAAAGAAACATCCATGCCCTGAGCAGGATTCGAACCCGCGACCAGCTGCTCCGTAGTCAGGCACGCTAACCACTCGGCCACTAGGTCGGCATCTTTTAACCGTTGAGCAGCCGATCCAATTTTTGAGCTTGCTTATGACTACTAATATTCAACTTCGTAGCTTTGTAAGTTTGAACCTAATCCAGAAGGCGAAGAAACTTCTGGATTAAGTATTGGAAGAAATTTGTGCTCGCAGAAGATTTTTTTTATGGAATTTACCCGCGTTTGCGGTACATGGAGAGGAAAACCATGAAAACCTTTCACGGTTATCCTGACCGCAAAAGACTGTAACCCATGATCTGTCTACTACTGAAGATATTTTACGTCACCACTGTGGTCGTTGCAAGCCGTGTGTGAAATTTATTACGAACAGCCATCGCTGGGATTCGAACCCGGGTCAATCTATTGGAAGGTGAGCGCTCAATTTCCTGAGCCACCACAGCTCATAATTATTTGATTACTGTCCTTATGACTCATCAAATTACTGTGAAACTACTGTGTTAGTCATCTACAACAATTTTTTCTGCCGCAAAAACAACCAGATCTGCAAAAAAGCAACAAAAAAAAATCGATCTTTAAAATCTTCACTTAGAGTAAAAGGACATTCAAAGCATAATTTGTTTTAAACTTGCTGAAGACTCTTACTTGAAATATAGCTTGGCCTTGATAGCTTTGATTTTTGTTTGAGGTAGTACAAAGGCCATATTACTGAAGCTCAAAAATTTGAACAGAAGATAAAATCGACCCAATGGGAACACTACGTATTCAGTGATGACTGTTTGTCATAGCAATTAATTGAAGAAAAATATTGTTATATATTGCATGCCATCATAATATTTTAATTTTATGATAAATATTTGATTAAAAAAAAGAGTTAAGTATAAGCTGTCAACTTGAAATTTTAAATCTAAAATTAGAAGAGAAGAAGAAATAGACGCAATACTTATAGCTTATACACTACTTATTCAGTGATGACTGTTTGCTATAGCAATTAATTGAGGAAAAGAAAATTTATATCTTGCGTGCCATCATAACATTTCAATTTTATGATAAATTTTTGACAAAAAAAGAGTTAAGTATAAGCTGTCAGCTTGAAATTTTAAATCTAAGATTAGAAGAGAAGATAAAATAGACGCAATGGGAGCACTACTTATTCAGTGATGACTGTTTGTTAGAGCAATTATTTGAGGAAAAAAATTGCTATATATTGCGTGCATAATAACATTTCAATTTTATGATAAATTTTTGATTAAAAAAAGGAGTTAAATATAAGCCTTCAACTTGAGATTTAAGATAACTTCATCCAAAATCAACAAAAATCAGTAAAAAAAAAAAAAAAAAAAAAAAAAAAAAAAAAAAAAAAAAAAAAAAAAAAAAAANAAAATTAAAAAAGAAAGAAAAGAAAGAAAAAAAAGCTGAGATCGATGATGAGTGGGCCAAATGAACAATTAATGACATCAAAGACGTTGCTATGCAACTATATTCTGGGTAATTGCAAAACCCAAAATATATCTTCCTGGAGGAGATAATAAGTAATTCTTGTAATTTTCCTTGGTGTATACAAAATTTGTCCCACCAAACAAAGTATTCTTCCGAGGTCAAAACAAAATATCTCTCACGTGCCGTATATCATACTAAGATGATGGTAAAAGTTCTCTACTCTCTAAAAATTATAATTTTCAGAAATGAGTTTCCCGAACTGGGTCCTTAAAATCTGTCTCTACTTTATAACCATCTATATAGAAGATTAGATTAATACTCCAAATGTTGCATTAGCTCCATATCAAGACATAAAATTAGTCAAGGTTTTAATTAGTTTAGAAATGCATAAATATTGAAAGTGGCAATATCTAAAGTTTTAAACTGCTTGTGGTACTTAAATTCTCAATTAGTAAATTTTTTTACAGCAATCTTGATGAAAAATATTTAAAAAAATGCCTTCAAAACCATTGTCACATGATAAGCAGGAAATGGATAAATAATTTAGTTAGAAAACTAGAATAATGTTTACTCTTCCAGAATCTTTTACTTTTTGATTCTGTAGTCTTTTTTTTATTCTAAAAGTTTATGAATATTAAATTTACTCTGAATTCGCTATTTTATCATATTTATGGCTCAATGTATTGTATCAGTGACTGAATTATCTGATATAAAATAATTTTGTCATATATGTGTTATTTCTGACAATTTGATATTTTATGCCAATCTTGTTCTAAAAATAATATAATTTATGAATTTTTACTTTAATCATTTTAAGCTACTAATTGTATCCAAATTTTCTTCTTTAAAAAAATTTTCTGGTGGAGTTAATAAAAAAATATTTTATTCTTTGATCTATTCATTGGACAAAGACGTTTTATATTAAAGTTTCGATTGAAAGCATTTTCTACAAAATAACCCAATATTTGTATTTCTACAACTAATCGTTCCGATTTTATAGAGGAAAGCATTGCATTTTTTGAAAAAAATCACAACTTTTTCAAACTTTTACGCTCGGGAAAGGATTCTAAATATTATTTTTTTGAGTGTTAGTTTTAGAATATTAGTTTTATAGAAATTGACACCTTTTTAAGAGGGTGCCATCAAAGAAATTGGAAATTTCGTTTCTTATGATCACCCTAATGTAGATGTTACTAGACTCCTCTCCAAAATGAGTTAAGGAATTCATTAATTGGCTGTCAATTATTACCAAGGTCTTTCTCTAAGGGTTTCCTCCCTGATCTCCAAATTAATTTGAATTTAAAACATTTTAGTGGTAATGAAGTTAAAAGAAATAATAATGGCATTTTATAAAGACTAAGCATTGTAACATCCATACAGCCATGACGCGGTTTTTTGAATTTTATGTTGTTGTTGTTGTTGCTGTCATCGGCCATTAAGGCACAGGGGGTGCGACTGTTCTTGTTTTCTAGGGGTGCCATCTATGGCTAAGAATTCGACTTCTGCCACACCCGTTTATAGGGTGGACTCATTCATATATCCATTCATTCATCCACAGATCGTAATTTTGACCTAAACCAGAGAGCGATCAATCTCTAATTCAGTAGCTCCAGAAGGTATTGATTTGTTATGGGAACATGGAGGACTTTGTGACCCGACAGATTTAACGTACACCAGTCACCATTTACTTCATGGGTGTCTTCGGCCAGCTGGATTCGAACTCCCGTTCTCACAAATGTGAGTCCAGCGCCCTGTCAACCAGGCTATCCCGGACACTTTAAATTTTGCGTAAATGCGTAAAGGCATGCGTACAGAGAATGCCTAAAAATAGAATGAATTTTCCTTCACTATTTCAAAGTTGCTGACAAAAAAAAATTTCATCATTATATTTACAGAAAATTTAAATGTTAATTTAAGTTTTAAAATATGGTGTGGTGGTCGAGCGTTCTAAAATTATGAATTTATCGTACAAGAATATTGAATCTAAAGTGTTAAGGCGCAAAATCAACGCAAAGTGCTCCTTTGCAAAAATACAGTATTCGCAATAAATGTCTGTGATTATGACTATGGATTGTAAACGGAAACCTTGTAAATTATGCCTTTTTGATGCCCCAACAAAAAAGAAATACCTGCTGGTTAATTCGTAATTTAATTTTTTGCCCTGACAAAGTTTCACATTAAATAAAATAAAAAATAATGAACATATAAAAAATATATAATAAAATCCATTTTTAATAAAACTTTAAAAGCATTCAAAATCTAGAGTCAAAACCAATCTATTTACTACTGTTGTGGAGAAAATGTTTCATACAAAATTATTATAACATCTGTAATTACATACATATTGATTAAGCGCACTAAAAAAACTAGCTTTGTTTTGGTTTTATCTTTCTCAAGCATGAGAGCAAGTACCATCACCTATGATAGAGTCTAAACAGTCTAAAGTTTAAAAAAAATGATAAAAACATAATGAAAAATAACCATATTTAATTATAATGAAAAATAAAGAATAAAAATATCTAGAAGGACAATCGATTCTTTTATTTTATTCAATCACATCCGTAGGAATTTTTCATACAGAATCATAGCATCTATAATATCTCAGTATATTAAGTACGAGAAAAATTACTTAGTCGTCTTTTCAAGTACTGCAAGGGGGAAAGCAACTAGCATAATCGTTGATGGGCAGTTGTCGAAAGTATGGAGCATAATACAGATCTGAACTTTAAACTTTAACTACAACTAAATTTCAATTTAATTAACAGTAAAAATTTTAGAGTATATTCATAATTCTATGTAGTGACAGGAATTAACACAAATTATAGCAAAAATTTTATATAAATGCCTCTTTTAAAAAAAAAATTTATCAAAAGGGCATTTATTTTGGACATTTGTGATGCTAACTGAGCCAATGTTACGAAAAAAAACATTTTTTTTGAGGGAATCTAGATTTTTACATGTAAAAATAAAAGCGTGAACTTTAAAAGCGATGGTCACTTAATAATATCCTTAACTAATCGTGGGTGAGTTATATACAGAGTCAATAAGTAATATATAGTTAATTACTGTTGTTATATAAGTAATATATTAAGGTAATAGAGAAGTTGTATTATTGTATGAAAGTTTTTTTTAGGAAAAGCAATTTATTGTTTTGATGAAGACGCAAAAACTAAAAGCACAAAACCAAGCTATAATTTTAACAAAAATAGATTAAAGCAAATATTTTAAACTTATTTTCCATCTTTAAAATAATATTTCAAATATTTAACTACTTTTTATAAAATATTTGCGCAAAAAATGTCATTTTCTTACACGTGAAATGTAGTCCAAAAAAAGCAACCGTGTAAATCCTATTGTTTTTTCTATTAATATATTACTTAAGTAATTTGATGTCCTTAAATTCAATGAAAGAAATTATTATAGTGTATGTTCATTTAGGTTGTGTAAAGAGCATTGCATAAGTTAACTGAATAAAAAGTATGGTCAAAACTACCAGAAAATGGTAAAAATGACCATGTTTCTGGCTCTATGGGAACACCAAAAGTTTTAGTTATTTTTATAAAGCATTTTTCTAATGGTTTTGGTAAAATTGACATAAAAATATGGTTTTATAATAGGTGATTGGTAAATGTGGTAAAATTTGATAATTTTATCATGCTACCCTGAAGCATGGCATAAAGTTCATTTATTCGATTAAATTTGCTTTCTATTTTTAAATTTTTCATTAAATGTGTGGTAATAAGAATTATAATTTTAAAAACCACAATTTTCGGTAAACCGTAATCATATTAATGAAAAAAATGACCGAATGAATGGTTTAAATACCGTTCATTTTGGTTTTGTGAACCAGAATTATGGTTTTTATTTACCAGAAATCCCATTACCATACTGTACTGATCGGTAATTTTTTCACCTTCAAGTATATGTATTCAGTGTATATTATTACATTATCAATGGAACTCAAAAATGGCTACTGTTCGCGTTATTGTTTTCGCCTTTTGAAAAGTGCCCTGATAAAAACTACCTATTTACAATTTGGTATGGCATATCTTTTATTAATTTTCATTCAAGGTATCTAAAATTCACGAAAAATAATCAATTGAGAAATTATAAACGAAAAAACTACTGGTTTTTCACTTGATAATGCATATCTTTTCAGTATCAATTATAGTATCCGAAATGTTCTAAAAATATCCCATTCAAAATAAACATCTATTAATTTTAATTATAGTTTTTATTAAAAATACCTTAAATGCACCATAAAATGTCCCTAATTTAATAAGCTTTTATTATTTGGCTGTTTAAAAAAGTTTTAGGAAAATGAGAGACGCATTTAAGATTCAGAAAGACTTCAGAACATTAATTAAGACTTCAAAACATTCAGAAAAAAATCTTAAGCTCAATTTTCGATTCATTGAGCAGAAAATTAGATCTTAATTAAATAGGTTATATTATTGATACCCTTTTTGCAATTCTTTTTTTATTTTGAATTCCCCATTTTCATTTCCTTCGCTCGTCAATATAACTAAAATGACTTATATTTTCTTAAAAATAGCTCATTTCCGAAAACAAATCAGTAATAATTGTAACAATTTACTATTTACGAAATAGCATTAGTAAAATTTTCCCTCGCTGATTAAATTATTTTACAAACTACAGTATTTTCTCATCATTACATCATAAAAGCCCCAATCATCTTTCATGTAACTTACGGCCCTTTCAAGAAATAATGATTGAATAGCAGTGCGTAATCGGCAATTTAATTCGAGAAACCAAACTCTAGAAAGAAAGAAATAATAAGAAAAATGAAATAATAAGTAAAAAATAGAGAAATCCTAATTAAATAAGAAATGTAACTGATATCTTTCTCTAATTATTCTTTCGTTTGAATTCCCTATTAACATGTATTCTCGCCAATATGTTACGTAATTAATGTACCTTTCATTTCTCAAAATTAATCGATAAAAATAATATTAATAAAAAGCTAACAAATATCACCATAGATAATTTTTTCACTGTTGAAATTATTTTACAAATTAAAGTTTTCTCACAATACTATTAACGTAATAATAAATCTTTCTTTTTCATATGGAGGAAAAACATTTCCCCAATTGCGTGAAATGAAATAACTTTGAAAAATATTCAGTGAAATAAAATCCTAAAGTACGAAAAGTAATTTGTAATAAAGTTCAAAAAACAAACCACGAAAAAGGATTATGTAATCAGAAAAGTATAACAAAAATAAGTAAAAAATAACAAGATATTTTATAAATAAGCCATATTATTGATAAACTTTCTATACTTTTTTTTTACTTGAATTCCACATTTGTTTTCCTTTACTGACTAATATGACCAAAACACCAAAACAGCTTAATCATGAATGAATTTATCACTTTCAAAAACTGATCGATAGAAATGTTAAAAATTTAAAAACTGCGAAGTTTCCTCACTGAAAACTTTTCCAAATGATAAAATTACTTAACAATTTATAATTTTTTCTCATCGCTGCATCAAAAAGCAATATTTTTCCCATTATGGAAAATAAAACACCTTTACAAATTATTAAGAGAAGTAAAATCTTAAAAATCAAAAAGCAAGTGAGGATTAAATGCAAGAAACAAAACATTTAAAAAAGTATTATGTAATGAGAGACATAGAATAATAAGTAAAAATAATGAGATCTTAATTAAATATGTTATATCATCGATACCTTTTCGTAAGTCTGATTTTTGAATCTCCATTTTTTTTTTTTTTTTTTGCTTGTCAATATAACCAAAACATCGCAGAATATTGATGAACATTTCATTTCTGATAAAAATAATGTTAAAAAAATAAGTCAATGAAAATAATTTAAAAGCTGCAGAATATAATCGTCGAGCACTTTTCTCGCTGAGAAAATAATTTTGCACCCTACAGTTTCCTTACATAATTACAACAAAAAAGCACCAATCATGGTTCATGCGATTAAAAACCCTTTAAGAAACTATGCTTAAAAAAATTTAAAAAAATAATGAAACCTTAATTGAGGTTATATAATTGATACCGTTCGTAATTCTCGCTTAATTTAAATTCCTCATTTTTTTCCCTTTTTTTTTTTTGCTTGTCAATATATTCAAAACATCGTACATTATTGATGACTATCTCATTTCTAAACACTAATCAATAAAAATAATAATTTAAAAGCTGCATTAAATAATCATCAAAAATTTTTCTCATTGACAAAATCATTTCGCATATTACAATTTCCTTACATTATTACACCAAAAAAGCAAGAAACATACTTCATGCAATTAAAAAAAAATCTTCAAATAATATTGATTGAAATAAAATTCTAAAGAGCGAAATGTAATCTGTGATTTAATTCAACAAATCAACTTCTAAAAAAACGGTTATTAACAAATAAAAGTAAAATGAAAAGTAACAAAAAAAAATAATGAAATCTTAATTAAGGTTCAGATAATTGATATCCTTTCTGAAACGCTTTTAATTTAAATTCCACATTTATAATTTTGTTCCCCTTGCCAATATTACCAAAACGTCTTACACTATTAATGAATATTTCATTTCCAAAAACTAATCAATAAAGATGATAATAATTTAAAGGCTACAAAATATCCCCATCGAAAAATTTTCCCACTGATGAAATCATTTTACAAATTACAGTTTTCTCACATCATTACATCAAAAAAGCACCAAGCATCGTTCATGTTGCTAAAAACCCCTTTACGAAATATTGATTGGAATAAAACCCTAAAGAGCGAAAGGCAATCGGCGATTTAATTCAAGAAACCAAACTCTAAAAAAGAAAAATCAAAACAAAAAAAAGAGAATAAACTAAAGAGAGAAACGAAAGGTTTTTAGCCAGGGTGGAAAAATAAATCAAAACGTGTTCCTTTGATTTCTTTGTGCGGAGCCGATGTTCGAACAGAGGATTGACTACGATGTTTTCTAATAATTCCATTAGTGTTTCCCTCATCGTCGTCTCCATCAAAGTCCATTTAAAGCCACAGGAGCTCTTCCATCACAGCACCGGCCCCAGCTAATGGCTAATCTGCCAGGGCGACCGCCTGCCATTATTTCCCCTTTTCCCTAATAGCGGCTAATGGGGAGGAGTTCACTAGCCTTGTGAAACAAGCCTTCGATGTTGGTAAGTGGACACCGAGAGCGACAAATAGGGCCGTAAATCGGAGAGAGTAATATAAGGATAAACTAGAGATAGCTGAAGTGTCGTCTGCTCTGCACAAAATGGCTAGGCATCGTCACCTCGGCTTTGGTAATAGAATTTGTTGAATGATGGAACGCATTTGATTGGGTTTGGCGCCTTCGCAAGAAATGTGGTTTTTGCGACTCTTTTTTTTTCTTATTTTTTTGCTTCTTTTATTTTCTCTTCTCTAAATTGTTATTTGTTACCAAAAACTTTTACGGATAGGCTCACCATTTACAGCGATAAATTACAGAAGCACGGGACTTGGATATTACTATTCCGTTGTCATAATATACAGGAAATCTTCGGGTTAGAGTTTTTATAGAACATTTCATGTGGTAAAAAGAACAAATAAAATTAACAAAAATAAAAGTATCCAGTGGATTCATTAAACGTCTAGCATTTACTGCAGCTGTGTAGAAAGTTAAGCAGTGATTTGGAGTTTTTTTTTCCTTCAGTTGTTCCAGAAAAATATGCTATACTTTCTGGAAGCTTTCTAGATTTTTAAAAGAAACAGTTGAGGTTTAAAAATATACTTATGTTTTCAATACTTTTTTCACATTCCTCTTCTTCATATACTGCAAGCCTGCAATAACAATTTTTTTACAAATATTTTTAGGTTTAAACGAATTAAAGCTGACTGAAATTTTAAGCATAAATTTAAAATCTCGCATACAAGCTTGAAATACCTTACTTCCGAGTTGAATTAATAAACCAGAGGTACTGAAGCGTCATCTGTTTGCACCAAATCTCAAAGCATCATCAAAAGAATTGTATTGGGTTTTCCACCCTTGAAAGAAATGTGAATTATTGCAACTTTTATTTATGCTTCTTTTAATTTTTCGTAATTATCCTGCCAGCAACAACTTTTTATAAAACATTTTCTTATGGTTAAAAGAAATAAAATTTGAATAAAATTAAGAAATGAAACTAATGAATTATATAAATGAATATTTATGAATAAAATTAAGAAATGACTAATTAAACTAATGAATTATATAAATGAATATTGGGAAAATGAATATTTGTGAATAAAATTAAGAAATAAAAAGATCCAATAAATTCATTAAATGTCTAATATTTATTTCAGTGTAGTATACAAACTTGGGAAATGATTAAGAGTTTTTTGTTCTCGATACTTGCTGAAAGAAAATGCCATACTTTCCGGTCACATAAAAGGGATATTTCCTCTAAAACTAATAATGCAGTAAACCTGCATTTCATTTTATATATTCCTTATATTATATATACTAATTTATGTAAAAATGCCACGCATTTTAAGTTTTATTCAGGAATAAAGTGCATATTTTAACAATTCTAAAACATTTTTTCGTGCAATTCTAGCCGAGTTAGAAAATAATTATGAGCTATTTCGAAACTATTCGGTGCCACTCGTTAAAATTAACAATCGTTGCTTTAGGCGACTTTTTCCCGAACAACAAGTTTCAGTGCCTTCTTCAGTACCTGAATATCTTGTCTAAACTTATTGATATAATAGTCTTAATTTCTTGTGAATCCTGAAAATTATTTACATTTATTTAATGAGTGTTTTTGCCCAAATGTTTATTCAAAATGTTTTTATCACAAAAATTGTGGTGATTTTTGGTGCATTTTTTAAAAAATTCTGTTACCAATTCTGACCAGATAAATATTTTCTGAAAATTACATTCAAAATTTTTTAAAAAGATCTCATTAAGTTAAGAATAGTTAATACTAATCGCTAGATAAAAATTCTAACTTGATGCTAGAATCAATATACAATTGTATAAAAAAAATTTCCCTAAAATTGTTAAACTAATTAACAAAAACATAAGATGTGAAAAACTTGTGTTTTTATATTGAGGTTGCTGGCTCTAAAAATGAAAATTGAGCTGAACGAAAGTTTATTTTTTTAACACTGCTGCTAAAAACCCAAACTAGAATTACACGAATAGAATCTAGCTTGCTTCTGTTTTTTTTTTTTTTTTTTTTTTTTTTTTTTTTACTTTTTAAAGTTTAGAAAATAATGGTTAAAATAATCTTATAGTTATTATTTAAGGCTACAACAATGTTATTGCTGAATAATTTATTTTCGGCAATGCAATTCCAAAAATTACCGCTTCGAAAAACTTGGTTTTTTTAGCGTAATTTGCTTAATAAATGAATATAAATATATTTTTTAATTGAAACAATGAAGAACAATTTTAATATTTATTAGACACAGCATTAGGCAATTTACAAATGTGATTTTTAATGACTGCCATTCTGATATTCTAGCAATCTCATATCAAACTTAAAGCACAAAACCTCTCCTTACTTTCAGTGCTTCTTTTTTTTTCCTTCATAGAAATTGAAATCATACATTCTGAATATATACGCAAAATTCGTTTACTTTCAGATAAAATATCGTGGGTTAAAGAGGGCTCTATCGCACGTAATTTATTTAAACCTGTATGCATTAAAGCAGGGTTATAAACAGAGTTCTGGATTTGGTGATTAAAATGTTCTACTCCGACTTTGGCTTTTTGTGTACAACAATTGTGTACAGAGTAAACGAACGATATCACACTATCATTTTCCTTGCTTAAACAACAATTAAGCCTTGCTTAAACAACAATTTAAACCTTGTAAAAATGTCAAAGTACAATACGTTGACTAAGAGATACACTGTTAGAAATTTCTCGGTAAAAAATAATTAAATAACAATTTATTTAATTTTACCATATTTGAACAAAACAGTCAAATAACCATAAATAAGATAGTGTTCAAACTGTTAACTGTGAGAAACCTTTAATTAACTGCTTTCACCTAATACGGTTAATTAACCAGAATTTAATAGCATTAACTAAGCCTACCTAATGAAGTCACTTAGTTCCTTGCAGCTGGGTACATGTTGTAGCCGAGAAGGCTAATCTGTCAATCTCATGAATGACAGAACGGGGTTTGAGTACCAGAGCTGGCACCACGATATTTCCACAATTCCTTTCAACACGTGAAAAGCTTCAGTGTCCTGCACTCCCCAATTTGTGACTCTGGACTATTAGAATATGATACTCTTATTCACGTATAGATGACAGCAACATAAAGCTGCTTATCACGAAAAAGTCAAGTATTTCCCGTCTCTTACGATAGGGGAAACAACCAGATAAACTAATTAAACCACATTCCCCAGTTCATTTGATAAAAACAACTCCAATTCCCATTGCCCAACAAAAAGATCAGCTCCAATCTCCAGTTAAATTTCTTTTTATCGGTTTTGAAACCATGCTAATTGTTAATCGGTTAAAAACAGCATTCATGATTTTTTAACCATTCTAATTGTAAAAGGTTTCTGAACCGTAAAAGTACATAATGTTCTTTATCATAAACCGTAATTTTAAAATGAAATTTTATGGTTATTTAACCGTAATTTTATGGTTATTTATCCGTAATTTTAATATGAAAACTCTAACAGTGTATATTATGAAATATATTATAATTAAAGTAGTAGAAAAAAAGAACACACAATTTTTAAAAAAAATAGTTAACTTTGATTCTATGATGATTCAATAACTTGCCCGAGTTTTTTCGCCACACCCTGTAATTTCACTAAATATTTGCCACGTGTTGCTTTAAACACAATAGAAGACGATCATGGGAAACAATTCTCTCTAAGCATTATGCATCTTCCAACTAATTACATTTAGATGGGAACATTTGATAAGTATTATCTAAGCCAAATCTGCACTCTCTTTCATAATATTATTAAGTTAGTAAATTTATGGAAAACTTAGTTCTACAATGAAGTATTTTAGAATAATTAAAGTTTAAATAGCTACAAAGCTATTTAGAGCAACAATTTTAGAGTTATGTAAATTTATTTAGCTTTATCACGTTCTAATTGCAGAAAATATTACACTTTATAGTTAAATAAGAAACTTAACTGCAGATGCTTTGTATGTGACATTAAAATTTTAATCAGATAATTAAGTTTTAGCTACATATGCATACGAAACATGATTATATTTTTAGAAATTTTGGAAATCAAAATTTTAAAAGCATTTTTGCTTCATTTTTATTTCATTCCATTTTATGGTTTTGTATTCTTGATAAGTGCTAAAGGAGAGGAAGGCTCGTGTGGACATGGGGTTCTCTGTAAACTTTGGAAAAACTGTGTCACACTTACAAAGTAATAATTTCATGAAAAATAATTGTAATAATGAAATGAAAATTTTTGTTTGGAACCATGTTTGGAAAATTTTATCTTTAACGCAAAAAAGAGCACCGGTTTCCGATGCTGCATTTCACAATCAAAAGTTATTAAAATGCTAAGCATAATTTTTCACTTATTTTTATCATCTCATGAAAATTCTTTGTCAAAGAGTCATACTGTCGTGAGTAAGTGCCTCAAGGTAGATTTTGAGAAAAGTAGCTTGACAAATATTTTCTTTCAATTGCTAATGCTACGAACGCTAAAATATAATTTCAAAAAACTGATAAACAGAAATTTAATTTTGAAAAAATAATTTTTCAATAAATAGTTCATACAAAAGTGCCAAAATAATATAACAATCTCAATTTTGAATTTTTTATTGCACGGCAGCATATGACAAATGAATCATGGACATATCTTTTCCACCATAAAAATTTGAGCAAAGAGGCATACCGTCGTGAGTAACTGTCTCAAGGTAGATTTTGACAAAAGTAGCTTGACAGATATTTTCTTTCAATTGCTAATGTAACGCTAAAATATAATTTCAAAAAACTAATATTTAATTTTGAAAAAATAATTTTTGCAATAAATAGCTTATACAAAAATGCCAAATATATAACCATCTCAATTTTGAATTTTTTATTGCACGACAGTATATGATAAATGAATCATGGACATATCTTCTACCATAAAAATTTGAACAATTTATAGATTTTTCTTCGAAATTGTCACTATAGATAAGAGAGAGTTTAACCATGGATAAATCCTCAATTTACTCCCAATTTGTTAAGAGAATTTTCTATTACATTTCTATCTTGTTGTTTACTCAATAGAGAAGACAACAAGAGAGGAGATATCTTCAATTTCAATAAAGGGGTAATGAAATTATTATATCCATAGTTTTAAACAATCAATAAGGCTAGAAGTAAGAGAATTAATAGAAAGATAAACAAGCAACGTCAAGAAAGAGCATAGTCTTTTCAAAGGGGGAGTGCGCTAGTTTGGAAATAAAATTGTGGACATTTTTAGCATTATGGATATTGTTTCAAGTTATAGGTGAGATAAAATACGAGCTAGAAGCGAAGAATTTTAAAGCAAGGGGTATCAATGTTAGATACAATAGGTCTAAAAGCAAATTTAAGTTTGTGAATGCTAGGAATGGCATAGAAACTGGTACAATTTTATGTAGAGGGGACAATATTACGCTTAATGTAGTAAATAATCGATAAAATAGGAATAGTAAGGGCAACAAAATTTTTAAAAATTGCGCTTTTTGTTTTTGATATCTCACGTTTTGCAATACCTTCAATTTTCTAAAAATTGCAAAGAGAAGCAAATTGGTAAAATTACCGCACTGTATGGTAATGAAATGTCTAGTAAAAAAAGAAAAAAGATATTTCTGGTTAATAAAACCAAAATATGTGGTATTTAACCCATTTACATGATAATTTTTCTATTCGTATGGTAACGGTCTACCGGAAATTCTGGTTTTCAAAATTATTGTTCTCATTACCTCACATTTGGTTAAAAATACAAAATTTAAAAGTAAATTTAATCCAATAAATTGTTTTTATGTCATGCTTTAAATTATCAGGTTTAACTTACCAAATTTTGCCACATTTTTAGAATTTTATTACGCTATACTATATTACTATATTTTATTGTTAGTTTTACCAAAATCATTACCAAAGCTCTTTGATAAAAATAACCAAGCTTTTCTGTTTTTCCCGTAGAGTCAGAAATATGGTAACTTTTACCATATTCTGGTAACTTTGACCATACTTTTTTCTGAGTATCGGTTGTCGAGCAATTAAGGTCCATCCAACTAAGTCGAAAAGTGTAATTTTTATACACGAAAGTTTTATTGCTTCTAAAATAGTAGTTCTTTTCTTCTTAGTTTGGGCTCAGTGTAAAAAAATAAATCTGAAACAATAGCCTAGCATGCGTGAATAGTAATAAGAAACGCGTAAATAGATATAAGCAAAAATTTCACTTTTCATTCATAAAGCATTTGTAACTTCTAAAATATTAGTTGCAACAAGTTGATTTGGGTTTCATCCGTAAAAGAATATATGATTATCAGCGTAAAAGAATATATGATGAACAATTACTATAATTTTTGGATAGCAGTGTCAAACGTGCAAATAAAAATAAGATAAAATTTATACTTTTTAAACACGAAGCCTGTTTTAACTTCCCAAAATGTCGATCTATCTATTGGACGTTGGTTTCATCCGAATCAGAGTAGAAAAACACATAAATATTATAATACTTATCTACGTAGCAATGTTTAACTTCACCCACTCTGACCACATCCCTCTCATTCAATTCAAAATGGTGGCTATATCTTACTTTGAAGAGAAGAAGCAAACTTTTAATATTGATATTGAGATTTAACCTCAATTTTTAAAATAATTTTATTCAATGTCTTTGAAACTCGTCGAAATATCAGTAAATAAAAAAGAAAAGAAAAATTAAATTTCGAAGTAAATGTGGGGATTTAAACATTTCTTATTCCAATTAAAATACGGAGATTTTAATATAAGAGTTTACAAATAACAGTAATTGTAGAATTTAAAAAATAACGTTAATTATAGCATCATTATCTGCAAAATACCGCTCTGTTTAGTAAAAAGTAAATAATGCTTCGATAAGTGACGCTCTGTTCAGTAATCAATGTTCATGTCAAAAATTTAAAGAATAATAATAATAATTTCAAAGCATGTGTGGGGAATTTAAAATTTTTTTCATGAAAATTGATTTTTTTTTCGGTAAACCAAAATGAAACTTTTAGAACTTCAAGAATTTTAAAACTCGAAAATTTTCCAAAAACGCAAAAAGTGAGACATTTAAAACTTACCTGCAAAGTAAGAACCATTGAGATGAAATAGTTTTTCTAGAGCCAAATAAAAAAAGCTTTTATGTAAGCAACACATTCTTACCTACAAGGTAAATATCACTGACGTAAAACAGTTTTACAGAAACGAAATAAACTGTCGTAGCCTTTACGCGAGCGTTGCATTCTTACCTGCAAAGTAAGTATCATTGCGCTGAAACAATTTTACAGGTGCGAAATGAAAACATTTTACGCAAGCGTCGCAAACTTATCTGCTAAGTAAAAGTGTCATTTAGCTGTACGCAGGCGTTGATTCCTTACCTGCAAATTAAGCACCATTGCGCTGAAATAGTTTCAAAGGAGCGAAATAAAAACACATGACATGAGGTACAATTTCAGCATTCTCCTAATTATGCTACGACTTTGAAACTCTTTGAAAAATCAATAATTAAAGAAAAAAATTTAAATCTTGACGTAAGTGTGGGGATTTAAAAATTCAATTAATGCGAACATTTTCTTACTCTAAATTGAAAACGAGGCTTTTAATATGCCAGGAGTTTAAAAATAAAGCTAATTGTAGCATCAGCATCATTATCTGCAAAATAACGCTTTGTTCAGTAAAAGGTAAATAACGCTCTGTTCAGTAATCAAGATTCATACCAAAAATTTTAAATAATAATAAATGCAAAACACGTGTGAAGAATTTAAAATTTTTTTAATGAAAATTGATTTTTTTGTTTCTTTTTCAGTAGACCAAAATGAAACTTTTAAAAGGTCAAGCATTTTGAAACTCGAAAATTTGCCGAAAACACAAAACTTACATGCAAAGTAAATATCACAGAGGTAAATTAGTTTTTCTGGAGCAAAATAAAAATTTTAAGCCTTTATGTAAGCAACACATTCATACCTACGAAGTAAATGCCATTGACGTAAAACAGTTTCAGGGAAACGAAATAAGAACTCGTAGCCTTCAAGTGAGCGTTGCATTCTTACCTGAAAAGTAAATATCACTGACGTAAAAAAGTTTTATAGAAACGAAATAAAAACTCGTAGCCTTCACGCGAGCGTTGCATTCTTACCTGAAAAGTAAATATTACTGAAGTAAAAAAGTTTTACAGAAACGAAATAAAAACTCGTAGCCTTTGCGCAAGCGTTGCATTCAAAGTAAACATTACTGACGTAAAACAGTTTTACAGAAACGAAATAAAAACTCGTAGCCCTTACACGAGAGTTGCATTCTTACCTGAAAAGTAAATATCACTGACGTAAAAAAGTTTTGCAGAAATGAAATAAAAACTCGTAGCCTTTACACGAGCGTTGCATTCTTACCTGCAAAGTAAGTATCATTGCGTTGAAACAGTTTTACAAGAGCGAAATAAAAGCATTTTATGTGAGCGTCGCAAACTTATCTGCTAAGTAAAAGCGTCATTTCGCTGTATGCGGGAGTTGCTTTCTTACCTGCAAAGTAAGTATCATTGCGCTGAAACAGTTTTACAGGAGCGAAATAAAAGCATTGCGAACGTCGCCAACTTATCTGCTAAGTAAAAGTATCATTTCGCTGAAATAGTTTTCCTGAAGCTGAATAAAAATTTTAATTAAATATGAGTATCGCATAAATAGATTTAAAGTGTTATTGCGCTGAAACAGTCATGCAGGAGCTAAATGAATCCATTTCATTTAATATAAGCATAACAAAGTTAATATCACTGACGTGAAAAATGTTTTACTGAAGCTACGAGCAGTGCATTCTTACCTACTAATTAAGCATCATTGATCAGAAACAGTTTTACAATAGCTAAAACAATCCCTTATATTTAATATCACGTTCGCATACTTATCTATAAAGTAATTATTCTTGACGTGAAGCAGTTTTGTTGAAATCAAATAAAAGTTAGTAGCCTTCACGCGAGCGGTGTTTTTTTACCTGCAAAGTATGCATCATTACGCTGAAACAGTTTTACAGCAGCGAAATGAAGACTTAACATTTTATGAGAGAGTCGCAAAGTTACCTACAAAGTAAAAGCATCGTTTCACTGAAATAGTTTGACTGGAGCTGAATGAAAACTTAAATTTAATATGAGCATTGCATATTTAGTGGCAAAATGCCATTGCGCTGAAGCAGTTTTACTGGAGCTTCTTTAATGTTTCTGAAAGAGGAAAAAAAAAAATTATTGTTTGAATCTGTAAATAACAACGTTATCTTGTAGTTGAAACTCCAGTATTTCTTATGAAGATTTCCAGTATAATGCAATTAATCTGCACATAAATGCTCTTTTTAGTGAATTTGTAACCTATGCCTTTAAGAAAATAAAAAGTTTTCTTAAAAGTATTTGGAATATTTCATATTTTCCTAAAAATAGTGTTTGAAGAAGAAGAAAAAAAATTGTATTATAAAAATTTAT
Organism: Parasteatoda tepidariorum; assembly: GCF_043381705.1. NCBI lineage: Eukaryota > Metazoa > Arthropoda > Arachnida > Araneae > Theridiidae > Parasteatoda > Parasteatoda tepidariorum. The sequence goes on from NC_092215.1 coordinate 23,760,672, forward strand.
ATGACTATTTAATCCAATACATGATTGTTTACTGTTTTAAAGTGAAATTTTGTATGATCATCAACATTAAAGCGATCAAAAAAAGAAAATACTTTCAGTGTACATATAAAAACTATATAGCAATTTTAGAGGATGAATCTTCAGTTATACTTTACTTTGTTGTGTACTCATTTGAGTAAAACTATCAGCAATTTAACAATTAAAGCAGTTCTAATGTAATAAACGTTGTAACAGGAATTTCTATAAAATTAAGGAAATAAGCTGAACATTTAAATTTATTATATTTTAATTTATTGTTAAATATTTTATTAAATGTAACAAAATATATTAATAAATATTATTTTGTACACTGAACTAAAAGCATAGATTATGTATAAAGTATTGAGCGTGTATTATACACTAAATATTTAAAAAATTAGTGTAATGACTAAAAAATTATTTCTTTTAGTATTCATTTCAAAAAATTATTTCTTTTAGTATTCATTTAAAAAAATTATTTCTTTTAGTATTCATTTAAAAAAATTACTAATTATGCAATTGATCTACACTCTGAAACAAATCGGTCCAACAATGAGCCATAATATCTTTGCTTAGAACCATAATACGAAGTTATTTTGTTGCAACCTTAAGAATATGGTAAATCGTACCACTCATATGATAATGGTTTGCTGAATTTTCCGATTTTAAAAATTATAGTTCGTATTATCATCACACATTAAATAAAAAATGCAAAACTAAAAATAAATTTACCCGAATTAATGATTTTTATGCCATGCTCTAGGGTATCATGGTAAACTTACCGCATTTTCAAATTTTGCCCCACATTATAAAACCATATTTTATAATTAATTTTACCAAAATCATTACCAAAGCGGTTTAGTAAAAATTTTCAGTTTTTGATGTTTCCATAGAGCCAGAAATATATGAAACTTTATCATATTCTGGTAGTATTGACCATATTTTTTTTCTAAAAGTAATGAAATATTGAGATTGCAGCAATTTTGAATAATAGTATGGTTAAAGATTCACAAAAATTTTCAGCAAATTATATTTATTTCGACGTTTTTATAATTTAATTTCATGCCATTCATTCAACTACTACAAGATGTTTGATTTTATTATAAATCGTGCATCAAAAAAGTAATTACTTACCAAAAATAAATATAATTCTTAATTTATTAATGATGAGTTTAAAATTCTCACTATAATTACTGGATTTTAATTATCTTACTTTGAAAGCTTAGCTTTAATCATCATTTTAATTATAAATTTATTTAACAATTTTTCGTTTACTTTTCAGCAATAATTGAGAACGCTTTTGTCAACATACAACCAATTTCACGGTTACTTGAAAAAAGTAAATAAAATCACTCTATTACATAACTAAATTTAATTTCAGTCAAACAATTTAATAGAAAAGATATCTCAGCAAAATCGTGCCAATCGGCAATTTTCTTAATGCAATGCAAAAAGGCTCGTTACCAATAATTGATAAAACGAAATTCTTTCACTATAAAGAATTCTTTTCATTCATCGTAAAACTTATGAATTAAAACTTGATTGCTTTTCTATTATGCAATCTAATTTTCACTTCTAAATTGTACAGCTTAAGTGGGAAAAAAATTCATAATTTTCTCCTGTGAGAATCAGTTTTTGAATTAGCTTATTCTGTTCATCTTATAACCTCATTCATACTATCGACTGTGGGGATAAAGGAATTGTATTCAATAACACTAAATAAACTCATTAATTATTCATACGTGAGGTGATTTCCATCGCCTGCGGCTGGAAATCATTCCACACCTATAGATTAGATTACGGACTCATGAATCCGTAGCAATATATGGAATAATGTGTGGATAAATGAGTACTTGAATAAACATTCATCATATAGCTTAAACTCCACTCAAAATTTAACAGCTTTTTGACGAGTTGCGTTTAATATGTTTTCGAGGTTGCTTTTTATTTACATTGTTTGTATGTGTGCTTCGTGCATATATTTTTAAGTATATGTGTATTATGATAATTCGATATTCAAAAATTTTAGTATGTATTAGATTGAAAAAGAAACAAATCGCTGCCAACCAAAATATTTATTTTATGTCCCAACTCTCCTTCCGCGAAAGGAATTCAAAAATGGCCAATTTTAATAGTTGTTTTTTCCTTGTGTGTAATATATAATATATGTGTAATTTATATAGTTTGACTTTTAGTCAAGAAATATTACTTTTCCATGACTGCCAGTTTCTTTACAAATATAATGGTTCCTGTTTCGCGTATATTTTTATGTGTAAATACATTAAGATAATTCGATATTCAAAAATTTTAGCATGTATTAAATTTAAAAAGAAACAAATCGCTGCTAACCAAAATATTTATATTACCACTCAACTCTCTTTCCACGAAGATTATCCAATAATGGCCATTTTTCGACAGTTTTTTATGCCTTACTCACATAAAATTTGATTTTCAAGTCAAGAAATATTATTTTTCTATGACTGCCAGTTTCCTTACAAATATAATGATTCCTGTTTCACGTATATTTTTATGTGTAAATACGATAAGACAATTCGATACTCAAAAATTTTGGCATGTATTAAATTTAAAAGGAAACAAATCGCTGCTAACCACAATATTTATTTTACCACTCAACTCTCTTTTTACGAAAAGAATACAAAACTGGCCATTTTTTGACATAATGATTCCTGTGATTATAATGATTCCTGTTTCACGTATATTTTTATGTGTAAATACGATAAGATAATTCGATACTCAAAAATTTTGGCATGTATTAAATTTGAACAGAAACAAATCGCTGCTAACCAAAATATTTATTTTACCACTCAACTCTCTTTTCACGAAAAGAATACAAAACTGGCCATTTTTTGACAGTTGTTTTTTGCCTTGCTCACATAAAATTTGATTTTCAAGTCAAGAAATATTACTTTTCTATGACTGCCAGTTTCTTTACAAATATAATTACTCCTGTTTCACGTATATTTTTATGTGTAAATATATTAAGATGATTTACGTTCAAATGATTTGGTATTAAAAATTTAGATATTAAGATGATTAAGATGATTTGATATTCAAACTTTTAACAAGTATTATTTTTAAAAAGGAACGAATCGCTGCTAACCAAAATATTTATTTCATCGCATAACTCTTTTTTCGAGAAAGGAATCCAAAAATGGCCAATTTTTAATACTTGTTTTTTTTTTTGCATTGTATATAAAATTTTATTTTTAAGTAAAAAAATATTACTTTTCCATAACTGCCAGCTTATTTACAAATATAAGTTTGATGTTTTCCTGTTTCATGTATATTTTTATGTGTAAATATATTAAGATGATTTTATATTCAAAAATTTTAGCACGTATTATTTTGAAAAAGAAACGATTCACTACAAACCAAAATATTTATTTCCTCACCAAAATTTTATTGCGAAAAAGGAATCCAAAAATGGCCAATTTTTAATGCTAGTTTTTTTTTTGCATTGTATATAAAATTTTATTTTTAAGTAAAAAAATATTACTTTTCCATAACTGCCAGCTTATTTACAAATGTAAGTTTGATGTTTTCTTGTTTCATGTAATTTTTATGTGTAAATATATTAAGATGATTTTATATTCAAAAATTTTAGCATGTATTATTTTGAAAAAGAAACGATTCACTTCAAACCAAAATATTTATTTCATCGCCAAAATTTTATTGCGAAAAAGGAATCCAAAAATGGCCTATTTTTAGTTGTTTTTTCTCTGGCTATTTCATATAAAATTTAATGCTTTTTAAAGTCAAGGAATATTGCTTTTCTACGACTGCCAGCATCTTCACAAATATAATGGTTCATGTTTCATTAATTTCTAGAAATATACGGAATAATGTTTGGTTATATGAGCACCTGAATAAATACAATCAAAGTATGAAATTGCTTTAAACAAATTTTAAGATTAGAACTTTAAAATAATAAGTCAAAATGAATAAGAGCTAAAAGCAGCTGAAACCAAATTCGTTTTATTTAATTTGTTCACCTGAATAAATATTCATCCTTAAAACTTAAATCCCACTAAAAATTTAACTATTTTTTACGAGCTATATTTAATACATTTTAATGAGCATTTCACTTTATATTCACTTTATATAATTGACACCATGAAGCGACATGACCAGCGACACTCTTCTGAATTTAGACACTTCCGCTGACCACCAAAATCCCCAGACATGAACATTATTGAACATATTTGGGATGCCTTGCAACGTGATGTTCAGAAGATACCCCCCCCCTCCTACTCCCACTGGTTTATGGACAGCCCTGCAGGATTCATGGTGTCAATTATCTCCAGCACTACTTCACACATTGATCGAATCATGCCACGTGGTGTTGCGGCACTTCTGCGTGCTCGCGGGGGCCCTACACCATATTAGGCAGGTATACCAGTTTTTTTGGCTCTTCAGTGTAGTAGGAGTAAAGTCAACCTTTGCTTAAAAACATCAGAAAAGTCAAAAAACAACTATTGGTTCTGCGAATCATGTGCTGAGAACCAAGATCACAAAAATACTTAAGTCGTGATTTATGGACCTTTTCCCCATTTACTTTGTTAATTTCCCCCTCAATGTGTCGATCTTCCCCACGTTTTTTCCCCAGACTTTTGAAAGATCTTTCATTAAATGTGGTATATAATATCATTTAAACAGATTCACTACTTATTTTTATTTTTTCCTTCTTATATTTTAAGAAAATTGCTAACTGCGCCTCGTTTTCTCCACTCTCCATATAATTTTCGTTTGATTTCAACAAAGTTATGGAGTCTTTTGCGCCTAAATATTAATTTGCGACCCCTTTTAAGCAAATATTTTTACTTTCTTTCATATAAGTGTTAAAAAATGTGTTTAAAGTTTGCGAACATGAAACCCCCAGTTTATCTTCATATCATTTCATCTATGTGGATACACTGTTAAAAATGTCTCTTGAAAAAAATGGTTAAATAACATTTTATTTAAATTTTTTTTCATATTCAACAATTATTTGCCATTAGCATTGCATTATTAGACGAGTCTAGATAAACTAATTTAGCCACATTCCGCGATACAATTGAAAAAACACTATTCAATTACAACTTAACCCCATTTTCCATTACCTATAATAGTCTAACTTAACTAAGTATATTTTATTTTTACGATTTTGAAACCATGCTAGTTGTAAATGGTTACAAAACTGTATAATTTAGTATTCATGGACTTTTAACTATACTTGTTGCAAAAGACGCCAAACCCATAAAGGTAAATAAATGTTCCTGATCGTAAACTTTACGGTTAATTAGATGGACAAACTGCTACCGATTACTTTACCTTAATTTTAGAATGAAGATTCTGAAAAATATAAGTAATGCATACTTCCGTGTTTGACAAACTTTTCTATGCGTGTTTTTTTAACTGTTTTTTACCTTATTATAACCTTCATGTTTAAACTAAACATCTTTCTTTTCTATCATTATTGATGATTTTAACTACCTAAATAATGCTTCAATAATTGATAATCTTTTTAAATCTTTAGATTGAAAGCTTAGATTAAATGAATACGTTACTTTTGTAACACTGTTAATGCCTTTAATTGTCGAAATAATACTTCTGCAATTGACCATCTTTTTCAAATTTTTCTATGTTTATTTATTATTATTTTTTGTCATATTATGAGGCTTAACTTGACTGAACATGTTACTTCTATAATATTGATGCATCTCAATACTTAATAATGCTTTTGCGATTGACAGCTTTTTAAATTTTTTTCTATTTGTGCTTTATTTATTATTTTTATCTGTTTCAAAAAATGTAGACATGTAACTTTTCTAATTAGAATGATCCATTTAGTATTTATGCATCATTACCAAAATATGTTCCTGCTCATGAATATCTATTTTGAAATACACAATTTATGATTAAAAACCTCTCAGCATTCCTATATTTTATTTCATACAGGGAGCTTAGTAATCTCCACATTTAATATATATTTTTTGAACCTTTGTCAAAAATGAATTTAAAGCAAAGTATAAGCATTAACATTCCCTCTTCCTTTTATATTAATTTAACAAATTTGGCTTGCAATTTTGTTTTTTTTTCTCCCTTAAATTTCGTTATTGTGCATAATATGAAAATTTCTTAATGTATTTGAATTGAAGGAGAATATTTTATTACACTTGCAACGGCATACATTAGTTTATAGGAAGTATTTAATTACTAAAATTACCGCATTCATGGTAGTTTTTTCTTTTTTGAAGTACCAAGTAAACATGCTTTCAAATTAATTAATATTTATAATTAATCTCTATCTTCACACTAATTATTGTTCGCTCAAAATTTATCATCGTCTTCAATAATATTTGAATATATCAAAAGCATCAATTCCCCTGTTGTCTTTTTCTCCAATTGCTCTAAGCTTAAATATTTAATACTTCAAAATATTTCATTCCAATTGAAGCGTCTCATAATAAATAATAATTCCTCCATTTGACGAAAACCGTCAAAATTATTTCACCACCATCAAAGAAACAGATTCCTTTTATTAAACCCAATCCTAATAATGATTGGCGAAAATATTTTCTACCTTTAAGCATTGTTTACCGACTCCGATATCAAATAGATTTATTTGTTTCGATCAAATAGGTTTCATGAAGAGCTAAAGAATAATGAGATTTCACGAAGCGCGGGTAATCAAGCGAAACATTTAAAATCCCAGAGCTGGTCTAATGTAAATGAATTCCATTTTTAGAGAGAGTCTTTCATTGAAGGGATACAGACGTCAAGGAAGAAGAAGAAGAAGACCTATTTATCTTTCTATCCGCATTTCTGGACAGAACTAGGAGTAGGAGAATTTTCAGGTATTCTGAACTCGAAAAGCCAGCAGCGCTTCCCTTGAAATCTCTGGAGATTTCCCTTCTTCTTGGTACGGCGCACGCCTGCTCTATGCATCTTCTCTCGTTGTGCGGCTTTTCGGCGTGACGAGCCCATCTACACCGTATGAGATTGCTTTTTCCGCCTAAATGCTCCGAAATGCGAAACGCTACTTTAAGAAGCTGCCAATGTCCGAGCTGTTGCTCGGAAAGACGTAAAAAGCTTCCCCATTATACAGTTACCCTATCCGGGTGTGGGGAAAAGGAGGCATTCCCATCAGGTCCGGAGATCCGGCGCAGATTAGGAAATTTCACGCCACATCAGTTCGACGGCATGTTCTCCTGGGATAGTCGCCCTATTCAGACGGTATGGGATTACTCGTGGATGAGGATAACACGCCCTGAATTCCGGCTGACATGTTTGGAGATGCATTATGGGATACCGCCTCATTGAAAATGCCCATCTTTTCACTTCAATCACCTCGAGGCCGAAGGGTTTTTATACACTCCGCCTCCTTCAGCTTCTTCAGTTGAAGGCGGTAATTGAGTTCGCTCCACCACTCACTTGACAACAACTTCCTTCGCCTTTAATTATATCACCAACACTTTTCTTTTTACCAATAGATCACTAGTAATTGAAAGTTTTCTTGCTTCACTTTCTTTCGCGACTTTAAGTGAACACTTTAAATAGTTACTCTTAATCAGTTGAAAATTTGTAATTAGTGAGATTAAAAGTAATTAGGAGAGGGATTAAAAATAAAAAATACTTTTAATTTGTGAGCTAAAAAATAAACAATTTCATTCAAGTTCTTCAATTCAGAATAAAATTTATTGTGTCGAAGGGTTGAAACAAAAAAAAAATCAAATTAAATTTTTCAATTTTTGTTCCGTGCCAGCTAAGTTAAAAAAGAAATAATGTTTTTATTGAGGTGTTAGAAAAGCAAATCAAAAGATATCGCTTTCTGGAAAACCTTGCCAAGCTTTTGCTAACAGATGCCTAATAATTGAAAATATTTCGCTTCAAATATTATTTTGTTTCGACTTTAAATGAACACATTAAAGAGTTACTTTTAGTAAGTTGAAAATTTGTAATTAGTAAGATTAAAAATAATTAGAAGAAAAATTATTTTTAAAAAAAACTTTTTATTTGTGTACTGAAAAATAAAAATAAAATTATTGAAATTCTCAAATTCAGAATATAAAACTTAATACCCCGAAAAGGGTGAAACGAAAAATATCAAATTAAATTTTTGCATTTGTTATTCGAGTCAGCACATTATGCAAAATTTAAAAATAATGTTTTTAATTGAGATGCTAGAAAAGCAAAACAAAATAAGCTATTATATCGCTTTTATAGAAAACCTTATCAAACTTTTACCAATAGATTCCTAGTAATTGAAACTTATATTGTTTAAAATATCATTTTGTTTCAACTTTAAATGAACTCTTTAAATTGAACTTTTAATTAGTTGAAAATTTGTAATTAGTAAGAAGAGAGATTAAATCAATTAGAAGAGAGATTAAATCAAATTCAAAAGAGAGATTAAAAATACTTTTTATTTGTGTGCTAAAAATTAAATTTTTTATTAAAATTTTTTAATTTAAGAAATATACGAAAATCATAAAAGACTATTGCGGAGGGTTGAAGTAAAAAAAATGAAGTAAACCATGCCAAACCTTAACCAATAGATCTCTAATAATTGAAACTTATCTTGCATTTTGTTTCAACTTTAAGTGAACTCTTTAAAAAAGTCACTTTTAATCAGTTGAAAATTTGTAATTAATAGAATTAAAAATAATTAGAAGACAGATTAGAAATTAAACAAATTATTTTTGAAAAAATACATTTTTTAAACTAGATTTTTTTTTACTAAAAATTAAATTTTTTTAAAAATTCTTTAATTCAAGATATATAAAATTCCTAATAGACAGTTGCAAAGGGCTGAAACAAAAAAAAATCAAATTACATTTTTCAGTTTTTGTTTTGAGCCAGCCTAATATGCAGATTCTAAAAATTAAAGTCAAAAGAAAAGCAAATCAAAAGAAGTTAGCATATTAATTTCTCAGAAAACTTTAACAAGCTTTTACCAATACATCCTCAATAATTGAAAATTATCTTGCTTCAAATATCATTTTGCTACGACTTTAAGTAAACACTTTAAATAGAACTTTTAATCAGTTAAAAAATAGTAATTAGAAAGATTAAAAGCAATTAGAAGCTAGATTAAAAATAAAGCTATTTTTTATTTCTGTGTTAAAAAATAAAATAAAAAATAATATTTATCAAAATTTTTATTTCTAAATAAAATTTGCAAAGACAATTGTAAACAGTTGAGACAAAAGAAAAATTACTCGAATTTTTCATTTTTTGTTTCGATCTAACCTTTTACGTAGAATTTGAAAATTATTAATGTATCTACTGAGTTCTTAAGAAAAGAAAGAAAAATTCCTCCTTTATAGAAAACCATACCAAACTTCCTTCAATAAATCCTTAATAATTGAACCCCCCCCCCCCACACCAACTATCATTTCTTTTCAACCTTAAGTGAACACTTTAAATTGTTACTTTTAATTAGAGAAATTTCGTAATTAGCGAGATTAAAAGTAATTAGAAGAGAGATTAAAAAAATATTTTATTTGTATACTAAAAAATAAGAAAAATTATTTTTATAGAAATTATTTATTCGGAATAAAATCAGTGGGAGAATAATATGACAATTGTAAATTACTGAAAATTTATAATTCCATTAAGATATGATACACATAAGAGTCAGTAACGATACTTTTATGATGCAGATCAGTATCGTTCTTACAAAAGTGTCTTTGTTTTTCATAAAAAAGTATGCTTCAAAAGTGAAATTCAAAAATAAATTCATAATTACAGTAAGATATAATACACATAAGAGTCAGTGAAGTTATTTTTACGATGCAAATCAGTCTCGTTCTTTCAAAAGTGTCTCCATTTTTCATAAGAAAGTATGTTTCAAAAATGAAATTCAAAAATAAATTTATAATTACAGTAAGATATGATAAACATTAGAGTCAGTAAAGTTATTTTTACAATACAGATCAGTCTCGCTCTTATAAAAGTGCTTTCATTTTTCATCAGAAAGTATGTTAAAAAATCAAATTCTATAGGTTTTAATTCCGATCCAGTTATATGGCTTTTGTTGTCGAGATATTCATCATATACAATATTTTATGTAGTTTTAACTACTAACACCCTATATATGAAGAATACCTAAATAACTATTAGGATAAAATATGTGTTATGTATAATTTTCTTTTAATATATATTTTAGATTTCTAGTCTCAAATAAAGTCTAAAAAATATAAACATATGGGATTACTAATTCAGGTGACGGTCGCTCAATCATTTCGAAATCTAACGAATCACTACCTAGGAAGATGGGACTGTAAATATTAAAAACCTGTTGGAATTCTAATGGAAACAGATAGGAGTTACAATGAAATTATTCAATGCAGCTACGAGAATAAATAGGCAATCAAAGTGGTTTTTATGTTATCCCCGGGCCTTCCTCGCTAGTGATTCGACAGATTTCTATAGCTCTTTTGCTTTTTTCTCGTTTAAATGTTAAATTGTTATCCCTAATGCATATACTTTTTAACTTCATACTAGCAAGAACTCTAAAAATATATAAGTGGTTATTGAACACCCTGTATGTTGGTAGCACTTTCAGCTGTTAAATGAGAAATGCCATCTTCTGTACATCTCTCCAGTTCGAACGTACCCTATTTTCAAAAGTTAATGTACTAAATGAGAGTACAGTTTAACTTGTTTTAAGTTGATTTGTTGTTTTAAGTTGACTTAAGCTGTTTTAAGTTGATTTATTTTAACAGATATCTTCTTGATCGTCTTTTCTTAAAAAATAAAAAATAAATAAAAAAATAAAAAAAAAATAAAAAATTTAAATAAGGAAAGATTTTTATCTCTTTTCAATTATTATTTATGATTTTTGTCCATGTTTTTAAAATTAAGAAGAATAACAAAATCAGAAGAAAAAAACATTTTTTAAGGTCATTAGATTCCCTTTAATGAAAATCGCATTCAAAACCAGAAAATAGAAGTTACTTTAACCTTCTAAAACCCCTCAATGGTCATAATAATTGCTTTCATGCTCATTTTTTATAACATGCAAAACAATATTTTGAAAATTTCTCCCGGATGTAGTGTTCAAATTAAAAAAAATTTTTAAAAAATCTAAGGAAATCTGAAAAATTTTTGATCTTCTTCTATTTCACAAGCCCAACAGCTCATTGTAGGCCTTGAGTGTCTCAACCACGCCCTCTTTTCAGCGTAGTCAATCTGCAATGACACCAATACCAGTTTTTAATTTTCAAAGTTTTCAAGTCTTTTCAATATCATTCCTAATTGGTTGTCTTTTTCTTTCTCGCGATCTCTTATGATTTTTTTTTAAATGTTTAGATCTAATGATTCGATCTAATGACCTAGTGATATCTTTTCATATAATTACCAGATTGTCTCATACTACCCAACAATCTTAATAGTTCGAGTGTCAAACCTTAAATATGCGAATTAATTTGTGCAGTCAATATTTCGAGTTATGAAATCAGACACTGACACTCAAGTGAGAAGAAAGGATGGAACCACAATCTGGAAAATATGGTGCCAATAATTTAATAAGGAGAGTGATAGAAATATCGTACTCATAAACCATTTAACCGATTTCGTTTAGACTATATATTTTGTCATAAATGAATGGGGCAAAACTTTGCGGGCCTTACAAAATATAATTTTCTTTAGCAAGTCAAATACTTGGTCAAAAAAAATTTTTCGAACAAAGAACTTTTTCATAGTTTCAATGTATTCCTTTGTATGTTATCTCATTGAAATTAAATTCAAAAAATAAGCAAAATAATATTCCTTAAAACAAAACCAAAAAATTAAACTGACAGCATTCCTTAAAAGAGCCGTGATGTATCAAGGTATAGAGCACTCGCCTCCCAATCAGGTGACCTGGGTTCAAATCCCAGAGATGGTTGGTCGATACGAGTTTCTCACCTGGCTCGCACTGAGACGTAAAATATCCTCAGTATTAGACGGATCATGGGTAAGAGTCCCCTTGCAGTCAGGCTAACCGTGGGAAGATTTCGTGTTTTTCCCTCCATGTACAGCAAATGCTGGTTAGTTCCTTAAAAAAGTCATCCACGAAGGCTAATTTCTTCCAATACTTAATCCAGGAGTTCCTTTGTCTTCTGGATTGAGTTCAAAATAACAAGCCAACGGAATTGAACATTGGTAGTCGTAAACCTAACATTGGGTCAGCTGTTCAACGACGTTTATAAAATAAAATAAATATTCCTTAAGACATCAAAAATAAAGCAAACAACATTCTTAAAGGCATCTCAAAAAATAAAACAGGAATTCTTTCTTAAGACAGCACAAAAAAATTTATGAAAATGTAATGTAATGTGCACTTTTTTCTTAAGGCAGCACAAAAAACAGACACTAATCCTTAAGACAGCACAAAACAAAACAGAACAAAATTCCTTAAGACAGCACAAAAAAATTTATGTAACGTAATGTACGCTTTTTTCTTAAGGCAGCACAAGAGAACAGACACTATTCTTTAAGACAGCACGAAACAAAACAGAACAAAATTCCTTAAGACAGCGCAAAAATATTTATGTAAATGTAATGTAATGTACACTTTTTTCTTAAGGCAGCACAAAAAACAGACACTATTCCTTAAGACAGCACAAAACAAAACAGAACAAAATTCCTTAAGACAACGCAAAAATATTTATGTAAATGTAATGTAATGTACACTTTTTTCTTAAGGCAGCACAAAAAACAGGCACTATTCCTTAAGACAGCACAAAACAAAACAGAACAGAATTCCTTAAGACAGCACAAAAAAATTTATGTGAATGTAATGTAATGTACTCTTTCAAAAATTTAGTGCGCAATCATTAGAATTAAACTATTCAAGAAATAATAATACTAGTATCTTCTCAGAAATATGTAGAATTCAAAGTGTCACACACGCACACATTTTTATATAGAAACATTAAAAAAAAATAAGAATAAATTTTGATAATTGATATTTCAATATCATAGTATTATAGATGGTATAACTTGTATTCGAAAGAAAATAAACATTTAGAAATTGTATGGAAATTCTTGGAAAGCATACAATTTCTTTCACGTACTGTGAAATAATTGATTCAGCTATTTATATGTAGAGAAACTAATTAAAAGTAAGATTAAACTTTGAGATACAACTATATCATCTCATTCATCGCCTGTCCCGTTACATCGCCCATCTTCCTCATTCCATTCATGCAGTTAATATTTTCATTAAAATTTCTTAAAAGCTGAAATTTTATAATGAAATTTAATTTCTGTCGTAAATATAATATTTTCTATTTTCGGAATTATTACTGGCATTCTTATATATAGGGACTAATTAAAGTTGTCCTTTATTAAATTTTAATAAAAAAAATATTTAAATAATAATGTTAGTTTTAATTAAAAGTTATTTTTGGTAAATATTTGCTGTAAACTTTTGGAGTAATATTATAAATTTCATGCTTTCATTTATCCGTATTTCAAGTTAAAGAATACATTCTGCGTATTTCACTCCTATTACAATTTTTAACATAGTTAAAATAAACTCGATATGTGGTTTAAGAAACACGAAATTGTAAAGTATCAAGAATGGTTTTATTCATAAACTAATAATTTAACTTGACAGCAAACATATATCTTCTGTACATATCATTGCAACTGATATATAGAAAAATAGTCTTAATGTGTTTTAAATAATGCAGGGTGACAATAAATAACTTGGACAAATATATAACCGGATAATTTTAATTCTTATAGAAAAAAAAATAGCAGTCAAGTAAACAGGTTTACAAACTTTCAAAGAGATTATTCGTGGTCTTTGGAGGACACTATACTGCGGGATAAATTTTTCAGCGTAAATTCTCTTTCACATCCATAAGTAATTCAAAATTTAAAAAAATGAATTCATACAAACCTTGAGTAAGCCATGAAATTTCAAATGCTGAAAAAAAAACATTTAAAATATCAAAATAAAAATAAATTATGAAAAGATAACTTAGGATACGTAATGATTTATCAGTTCTCTTCCAATAATTTGTTCGAATTTAGATATTTTGAAAATTTTCTTCAGCAATTTAAACTTTATGGCTCACTATAGTTTCGCCTGTACTCATTATTTCTCTCTTTTAAATTTTAAATTAGTAATGGAAGTGAAAGATAATTTGTGATGAAAAATTTCTTTCGTAGTTTGGCGTTCCCTTAACTCAGAGCTGCAAATGTGTCACGAAATTTTTCACTGTGTGCGCACCTCTCCTATTGTTAGTCGCATTTCATGCACAAAGATTTTACTTAAAAACAAATTTTTGAATATGGTGGATATCTTAGCTGATGCTGATTGCATGCTGATACAAATTAAGTAAACCATATATGGGTGATTCTCTGGAAACATGACAATTCGGAACAAAAAATTTCTTCAAATTTAAAGTCATCAAAATAATCTAATTTTTTTGTGCATTTATTTAATTGCATTTATTAATATCTTACAGACAGCAGTGTAGTTTATTGACATTTGTTCAAGGAAAAAAAATTAATTAAATTAATTCTTTCATCCGCTGTAGAAAGAATCAAAAAGGTTTTTATTGCTTATACGGACAGAATAAAATTGTGTGTAATAATCAATCACTAAATAAATAAATAACTTTTATTACATTCAAGCATATTGCAATCTTGTATAAACTTGGTATTAGGTTAATATTTGCTTTCCCTCTTTACTATGCCCTGTTTATAAAATTTTCTGGTAACACGTCAATGTCCTGTGATTCATAAGCCAGGAAAACGACAGCCAGGATAATGAAAAACTTGCCCTTTTATAGCATTTAACTTTACTATAATTTAACATTTTGGCCTAAGACGCTTACATTCGGCAGAAAGCAACAGGAATTCTTGAAATAACTCAGATAAATCTATGTAGTTTATTTTTATTAATGATTTCAAGAAGACAGGAAAATGACAACATAAAAACCTACTCACCTTGAAAAAATTTTTGAAATAGATTTTGAACCAGAAAGTTGGTTCCTTATTCTTGCAATAAGACATGTTCAGGTAGGATGGTACTCTAAGCAATCTATTAACATAAGATATTGATTGCTGGAAGCTATCTATTTTGGTTATAAATCACTAAATAAAAGTAGCTAGGAAAATGACAGACTTCCGTGTGACAAACAAATTATTGACAGAAAAAATTAGTTTCAACAAAGTTTTTGTAAATAATACCCTCTGCTTATATTCTAGAAATGCTTACAATGGTTGAGATAAAAAAAATTAGATATTGAATAATTAAGGGGAGTTTTGAAGCTAGTTATTATTGAAAATTTTGTTTGTGACATACCAGGAAAATGACATTCTGAAATTCAATTGAATTTTTTAAATATACAAAACAGTCAGTGCTAATGCAAAGTCACTTTAAAATGCTAACAGCAATACTATTTATGAAATTTTTTTTAGAAAGTTCTTTTAGTAGTATAGTATTAAATCCTGAAGCAAGGGACTGTAAATTGTCATATTTCGTGAGAATCACCCACATCTCTATCATCTCCCGGTTTTTAGATATACTCCTTTAACCTTTTATATTTCCCTAGAACTATTTACTGTTACATTGGATACGCATAAACATGGAATTAGCTAAGAAAATACTGAAATTAAATCATATAACATGTATATTAAGTAGAAATATCTAGTTGAAGATATAATAAACATAAAATTGATAGACACTGAAAATACTTCTTTAACCTAAAGTTTGCCTCAATGTTGCATTGAATTCTGCATCTCGACATTAAAGCTTGAACGTCTAAAGTAATAAGTAGTACAGTACTTCATCTACAGTACTCCATCTACAGTAATAAATAGTGACACTCATTACAAAGAATTACACAAGTTCTTCCAGTGATGAAAATGTGCAGTTGCTCCATGAAAATTAAACGGTATTAAATGAATATTAATTTTTGCCAACACCTTCAAAACCTGACATGATAGAACAAAACGACTAGTTAGATTTGAAATCAGCATAACCAACTATATAAGAAAAGATAAACATCATGTCAGATATCTATAGCTAGTTTATCAGTGTCTTTTTACAGATGCCAAATTCTTATAAGATTTATTGCAATCTCTTGACTCAAAGATGTGCCAAAAGGAAAAATGCATTGCAATTGAACTTATAAACAGTAATCACAGCATATTAACTCAATTTTTATGCAAATCAATCAAGTATAATTATAAATATTAGTAGTTCTGTGATCATGCTACCCCATCTTTTATGACGTCATAGCCGGAAAATGTACCAGGCAGTGGATGTCCACCCAAGTCCAAAATAATTTCTAATATACCTACTAAACATTTTTGAAGAAAAAAAACTCTTTCTACTAAGGCTTTCCTACAGAAGTGCAGTCGCATCCTGAACTAACTGACTTATGACATTAACTTATTAACAATATTTGACGATTCCAGGATATTAATAAGATCTAAAAAAATTATGCACAGACTGTTTTTCGAGGACTCTGTCGTCAGATGATATGATGCTTTTTTGAGAATAATATGCTATTTTCATAAGTGCTGTGAGTTTACAACAGTTACTCATGCATTACTGTTAGGTTACGTTTAGCCTATCAATTAGCGCTGTCTATGCTTATTCTGAAAACGGTGCAAGGCATCAATATGGAGAAAAGCCACAGTTTTGAGAAAATGAAAAGTGTTTGTGGTCTAATTTTTTAATATTTGAGAACTTATTCCAATGCTGCATTATCTGGGCTTATACTAATTTGTAATAACTGAAAATAAGGCAGTGATTTTGATAATTTTCATCAAGGTGGTAAAATGTCACCCAATCTGCAATTCTTAAAAAATTTAATAGCTTTTAAAATATTTGAGTTATTTGCCAATTCTAAAGCTAAGATAATTCTTCACAGAACGAGGATACATATATAGTTTAAAATTATTGCTTTGCTTCGAGTATAAGGCATTTAAACTGTGGCTTTTTTATTATCATTGGCCGCAGATCTTCGAAAAACCATGTTAAGAAAAATGATGTAAGATTATTACTAAAACATTCTTTACTGAGTCGGGAAACACTCAACGACTTTATTTGTATTTGATAGTGCCAGGATATTAGTAAAATTAAAAGGAAAAAAAAAGAAGAAAGGTCTAAGAAATTCCCCATTATTAAGAAGATGAGACATAAGTGTAAGCTAAGACAAGACGCATGTAAGCTAAGATAAGTATAAGACAAGAAGATAAATGTAAGACTTTTCTGCTGACTCAACAAGCAAACGAAAATCCAATTTAATTTATTTTTTACTCCTAAAAGCGTAAACTACAATTCGCAGAAGAAATAATACTTACTATTATGTCATGGATGATAATTTTTTTCCACTTCATTAAATTTCGTGTAAAATTGTTCCTAGAGGATATTATATTATATATGAAGGAAAAGTTGGGCTCAATATATTTTCAGAAGCATTTTATTTGAAAAAAATTACTTTTAATTTAAATTTTAAATATTGTGTTAAATATGAATTTCATTGAGTTCCCATTCTGTCACACCACATTTGACATTAGAATCAAAATTGAAAGTTTAACTAATATAAAAAAAATTATTTTAACGACAATAACAGAGATATTTATCTAAAAATAAAATATTAATATTTTTTAAAAATGCACAATAATAATTAAAATGACCTTTAATTTATTAATAGGAGTTAATTTTGTGTTTTATTTCTGGAAAAGTCGTTTTTATTTTAAACTTTAAAATTTCATTTTTATGTTAAATGTGTTGAAATAATTTCATGTGGAGCTCCATAAAACTCACATTTTGTAAAACATTAAAAACATAATCTACTTTAAATACAAAATTAAATTGGACTTTTATTAAAATAATATGAAGCCCTACTGTTAATGTACGGCAAAAAAAAAAATTGGAATTCTGTATAAAAAGATCTGTAAATTTCATGAAGTAAAAAAATGCCTGCATTTCTGTACTCTTAAGGCTCTACCAACACTAGGTAGACTCCTTAATGTGTATTATTTAATTTCAAATCAAAAATCTAAATCCAAAAATGAGAAAAAGATACTAAAAATAGCATTTATTGAAATCATTTAGAATCCCTTTTCTTAACAAAATGAGGAATATCAAAATATTTTTTGATTTAAGCCTTTATTCTTATTCTTAATAAACAAATTCATTCTATGAAATATAAAGGCAGATAAATTCAACCAATACTTTAACTTATGGTGGCTCAGAAGATAGAGTGCTCATTTCCCAGTGAGGTGATCCTGGCTCGATTGCCACTGATGGCTAGTCGATACAAATCCCACACCCACCTCAGCGGACCACAGTGCTGACGTTAAATATCCTTAGTGGTAGACGGATAATGGGTTAGACTACCCATACCAGCAGGATAACCATGGGTGATTTCGTGGTTTTCCTCTTTATGTAACGCAAATGTGGGTTAGTTCTATCAGAAAAAGTCCTCCACAAAGCAAATTTCTTCCAATACTTGATCCAGAAGTTCCCTTGTCTTCTGGATTGGGTTCAAAATGACAAGACTGTGGAGTTGAACATTGGTAGTCGTAAACTCAAAATTAGGTCGGCTGTTCATCGTCGGTTATGAAATAAAGTACTTCAACTTGAGAGACAATAAAACTGGCAAAATTTAGGAACAAATAAAACCATGTGTTTAAATACTCCGTAATGACCTATCATTTAGTTTAAATGCCCATCAAATGGCATTAATTAATAATTATAATTTCCCAGACTGGTTTACATAAAGTAGGTCTTTTTAAAAAGAAAAAAACAAGGTTTCAAAAATTAATGGGAAACAAATAATTATTCATAAAAAAATAAATATTACTATTGTATTATGAATAGCTCTTTAATTCATTTAAATGATGTTTTTGCCTTCATTTGAATCTTAACACGTGTACAAAGCTTAATACGAATTCAAAGCTTAATACGAATTCAAAGAAATTCCCGGAATCAAATTCTAAAAGCCTCGGAAAAAAATACAAAGAAATTCGTTATTGACTCGCATAGCACCCACTAACAATATTTGATATTTCCAGGATGTGGGTAAAAGGGAAAAAAAGGAAAAAGCTTCCAAAGATTTCCCCATTATCCAGGAGAAAAGATAAAAGCGAAAAGCTATGATAATAAAACAAGAAAAAAGAAACAACCGTTGGTTTGCGATGACAGGAAAATCTGAAATAGAGGATAAAACAGCATTATATTAGTTTCCTGCGTGAGTAAAATCCTCCCATTCACTTTATGGGGAGAATCAAACCTGAATGTCAAGTTTCGGGTTACTTGAGCTGTGGTTGTGAAAAGAGCTGGAGACGATTTTAGGAGCAGAAACAAGTTAAAGTCGAAGGCAACCATTGATAATAGTAGAATTGTTGATCTTTTGTACAGGAATTAAGAACCCTTTAAATGAAGCACGCGGCCAGTGAATAAGGAGCTTAGAGGAACCCGCTTTGTCCATTGATTTCCCAAGAGTCTTTTTCCCTTTTCCCAAAAATGGTCCACAATTAAGCAGTTAAAATCATCAGCGGCTCCAGAAAGTGTCGACTTTCATCGTGTCTAGAGCCACTCATCGCTAATAGCTCTTGGCGCAAACGATGGCGAAGATTAACTGCTCCGTCGTGCCAAATTAATAGACACAATCTGAACAGAGTCTGGCTCCGATTTAAATTGAGATAAATTCATTCAACTATTGAAGGATCAGCCTGTCAAATATTCGATTTCTTTGTCATTAGGATTAGATTTAGAGTTTATGGTGTAATTAAAGCTCCACCACATTTGATGGATTAATTGGCTGTCTATTATAAACGATGATTCAATCTGTTAGCGCTTTTGTAAAGGTTTGGTCTTCATATTTAAAAATATTTTGAGGATTTTCCTTATGAAATGAAAAGTTTAATGCGCAGTTTTTCCATCAAGAAAAATTTTTTGATTATCTTTTAATCCATCAACAAACATTAATTTCTGTTTTCAATTTCTAACGCCTTCTTACGTCAGTTGCACAAAAAATAATATGAAGGCTTAATTAGTTGCATTGGGCTACAAAGGTTCAAAACAATCCCTGCTTTCTAGCTGAGTATAGTAAACTACTAATTAGTTCAATATGTAGAACACAAAAAAACAGCTGAATCTGCTATTTTCATAATGCATGCTCATTGTTTAGAAAAGTATATACCGTGTAGATGTACAGTGTACTAAAAGAGCGGATTACCGGACCGAATTCAAGTTTTAAAGAAGACGTATTTTGTAAAGGTTGGTCTTCCTATTTAAAAATAGTTGGAGGATTTTATTTATGAAATAAAAAGTTCGATGCGTAGTTTTTTCATACAAGACAAAATTTTTGATTATCCTTTAATTCATCAACAAACATAAATTTCTGTTCTCAATTTATAACGCCCTCTTACGCCAGTTGCACACAAAAATAATACGAAGGCTTAATTAATTGCATTGGGCAACAAACTCTCTCTCAAAACAATCCCTGCTTTCCAGCTGAGTATAGTAAACTACTAATTAGTTTAATATGTGGAACTCAAAAAGACAGCTGAATCTGCTATTTTTTTTTTCGTGCTCGCTGTTTAGAAAAGCATATACCGTGTAGATGTACAGTGTACTAAAAGAGCGGATTACTGGACCGAATTCAAATTTTAAGGAAGACGTATTTTTAGAATTCGATTTCTCAAAAACTATTCGACCGAATTCGCTTAAATTTTGTATTTCACCACATGAAATTTTAGTCTTTTAAGTGATATAAAAATTACACACACAAACCTTTAAATTCAATTTTTTTTAACTATCATTAAATAAAATAATAAATATTTCCTAAAAAAAGATATTTTGCGTGGAATTATCTTTGATAAACGAATTTAATAATTGCGTGCAAGAAATTTACGATTTGCTTAAAATGTTCTCGAGATATGGCGAAATACGCGAAAAGTAAATTTAACATTAAGGGATCCAAACTTTGGACCGCTGTCCTGACCAAATTATTGAAACTATATTTTCTAGAATGCGGCTACTAGATATTTTAGAGGTCAGTCGGAAAAAGGTATGTTCACACAAAAAATTTACGTTTTGGTAAATTATTTTGTAACTTAAAATATCATCTGCACTTATTAATTAGCATATCTGTGGTCCCCTCCTCGAACCATTAAGATTGAGTCCTAGAACGTGAAGATCCGATCATTAGATCAAAAGTTATTCAGGGTGGGCTCTTTTTTTTCTACACTGCAAAGTGCACAAAAAAAAAAACTGACCACCCTGATTAATTTTTTACCTAATGTTTGGAACTCCAGCGTACAAGGACTCAATACTTCGAGGGTCAAACCTTAAATATTCAATTCTTTTTTTCTTTTTTTTTTAGCAGACGTTATTTAAAGTTAAGAAATCCAAACAAAACGTACTTTCTCTAAATAAACTTGTCTTTCTTACGATTGATTTGAATTCCTGTCACTCAAAATTTGAGGAAGGAGTAGCAAAAATCAGAAGCATATGTTAGTTAAATCAGAAAAATAGTTCGAAAGTTAGAACACCTAAATGTTTATTTCAATATTTGTACATTTCAGCATTTGTACAGGGTTTCAAATTTTTACATCAAATCACTTTGCGTAGTTTTAAATGACAAAATCCGAAATTTGAATGAAATCGATCAATTAACTATTGATAAATAGAAAATTAAAAATACAACTACCAATAGCCAAATACACAGAATGTGAAACAAACATTAAGTAATCCAAACTTTATTAACCCTATATTTCCCAGATTGCGACAACTCCTCATATTGTGAGGGCCTTTAAAAATTTTCAGAAGTAGTAATGAAATTGGATCAAACTTCGATACATTGATGTTTCAGTAGAAATGACTACATATTTTTGTTACGTAGCAAATATATCTGTGAAAACAACAAACAAGTCCTCTGATTTTAAATTTTATATTTTATTTTATTTTATATTTTATTATCGACGTTGTACAGCCGACGTAATTCTGAGTTTATGATTATCTATGTTCAATTCAGTAACCATATATTCAACTTGAATTCAACCCAGAAGGCAAGGGAACTTATGGATCAATCAATGGGACAAACTAACCTTAGTGGAGGACTTTTTGATCGAATTTACCCGCATTAGAGTTGCATAAAGAGAAAAACCTCGAAACACAAAATCCTCAGACGGTTTAGCCCAACGACAAGAGGATTCTAACCCATGATTCGTCTACCACTGAGGATAATTTACAGTTGCACAGAGGTCAGTGCGAGTCAGAAGCAGAATTCATTTCAACCAGCCACCTCTGGGATTTGAACCTGGGTCACCTCATTGGGAGGTTACCGCTCTATCCCCTTAGCTCTGACCTTTAGACGTAGAATTTTTATCAAACATATTTTCATACTTTTGTCATTATTTTGTATTAATTTAGGTCAAAATAAGAGAAAAATATTGCATTTAGTATTTTTTATAATTTACGGTTATGCAAAACAAAGGTGTCTTTTTCTGCGTTAAAGGTAAAATCTTCCAACACGGCTTGCTTCCAAACAGTAATTTTTCAAATTTGCACTTATTGCAGTTATTTAGATCTACGAGAAACAATTATTCATCATTGATATTTCTTTAGTTTACAAAATCAATTATTGAAAAAAAAGGATTTCAAACTACTGTTTTGGATTTTATAAGAGATCCATTATGGTTAATGCCTTACACAGGCCTGCAAAATTCGAGTAATGCAATGTATAATGACTTTTTTTTATACCATTTGATGATATGATTTCAAATATGGTATCCTTTTTTTCAGCCATATAAGAATCTTTCACACATTGGGTTTTGTATATATGGTGAAAAAAAACTAATTTTTGGATGTAAACCATTACTATACAGATAGATGAGGTATTGTGACCAACATCTGGCACCAATATCTAAAGCAGTGGGATTAATAACTTTAAATTTAGAGATTTTTTTGAAAACAATTTGGTACTTTTATCAATTTACACGTCTAACATTATATAGACCGGTACCCCCAGAGGTATTAATTTGTTATGGGAACATGGTGGACTTTGTGACTCGACAGATTTATCGTGCATCAGTCGCCTTTTACTACACGGGGAGTCTACGGCCGGCGGAGATCAAACCCACGAACTGATCCAGAAGTTTCCTTGTCTTCTAAATTGGTTCAAAATTACAAGGCTACGGAGTTGAACATAAGTAGTCGTAAACCAAAATTGAGTCAGACGTTCAACGATGGATAAAATAAAATAAAATAACATTATATAGAAAGCCCGGGACAAATTGGTTGGTAGGGCACTGGGCCCATGTCCAAGAGTTCGTGGGTTCGATCCCAGCCGGCCGAAGACTCCCCGTGTAGTAAATGGGGACAGATACGCGTTAAATCTGTCGAGTTGCAAAGCCCGTCATGTTCCCATAACAAATCAATACCTCTGGGGGTACTGATCCAGGAGTTTCCTTGTCTTCTGGGTTGATTCAAAATTACAAGGCAACGGAGTTGAACATTAGTAGTCGTAAACCCAAAATTGGGTCAGCTGTTCAACGAGGGATAAAATAAAATTAAATAAAATAACATTATATAGAAAGGCCGGGACAGCATGGTTGGTAGGGCACTGAGCCCAAGTCCAAGAGTTCATGAGTTCGATCCCAGCCGGCCGAAAACTCCCCGTGTAGTAAATGATGACCGATGCGCGTTAAATCTGTCGAGTCGCAAAGTCCACCATGTTCCCATAACAAATCTATACCTCTGGGGGTACTGATCCAGGTGTTTCCTTGTCTTCTGGGTTGGCTCAAAGTTACAAGGCAACGGAGTTGAACATTAATAGTCGTAAACTCAAAATTGGGTCGCTGTTCAACGACGGATATAACATTATATAGACAAGCGGGGAATTGTTTCTTCTTCATTTTTATCATAAATCCAATTAAATGAAAATTGGACCAATCAAAGGAACAAAGGAACTGATCTAGGTGTTTCCTTGTCTTCTGGGTTGGTCCAAAATTACAAGGCAACGGAGGTAAACATTGGTAGTCGTAAGCCCAAAATTGGGTCAGCTGTTCAACGACGGATATAACATTATATAGACAAGCGGGGAATTGTTTCTTCTTCATTTTAATCATAAATCCAATTAAATGAAAATTGGACCAATCAAAGGAACTAATAATTTCGAAGCTTTATGGGTTTAATGTTTAGATATATATAAATCAAAAACTATAATTTTCATGCATAAATCCTGCAGCTCTTTTAAGTTGCTAAAACTATCAACTTAACTTTGATTTTACTGGATTTAGCATTTAAAAGTGTATGTGAAATAATACCTCACCTGTCTAGATGGCTATATTAGACGCGCAAAAATATCTAAGTCAATACAAATGAGTACAAAACAGTACTTTCCATGCATAAATCCTTAATAACTTCAAAACTCTTAGTTCTATCGACTTGGGATTATTTTCATGCAATGCAACGTAATAAATAGCATTTGAAACAATACCTCATTTGTGTAGATAGGAATATTATAGTTCCTTCTCTCGAATAAGAGCAGTTTTGAACTAGAATTAACAGAAAACAATTAACATAAACCAAAAAACAATATGATAATGTTATTATTTCAAAATTTGTTTTTATTTATTCGTTTAATAGACTAGCCTAAATACCTAATGGCTAAATAGTACCAGTATTTATATATACCAGTATTAATATTTATCCTTTGCTTTAGATTACAATACAAAGGATTGGTAGCTACGAAAGCTTAAATTTTCAATTTATAAAATGTATACATGATGAAAAAATTTCATTATTTTTCTTGAAATCAGCACTCAAAAATCTATCATAATCAACTATTGGTTTCTAAGAACTTTTTTGCTTGTAGGCTCGTGTTATTAATATTAATTATAATAATATTAAAAAAAATTAATTAATGAGTTAATGAGGAAACTAACTTAGAGGGACTTTACATAAATATAGCTTTTCATTACTTTTTTTTTGTATTAATATTTATGAGGATATACTAGAATGGATTTAGCCTCCGGATTCGTCAAAAAACATCCCTGGAGATAGGGTACCCAGATCTGAACAGTAGAGATCAGATTGATATTACAAAAAATAGAACAGCTGTCATTCCCTTTTATAGTATTCCCTATGGATCGTAATCACTATGAACAAGGAATGAATTTGGAAGGGGGGAAAAAGGCAGGCTTAGACGATTAATTTTTAACTCTTAAAGAATTCCTAAATTGTGTTGGAATCATAAAAAGCTACTAAGTAACTCATTTATAATTAAAAATTAATTTAAAGCTAAATGCATTTAGTACAAACTGAAAATATCAGACGAAGGTATGTGGATTATTTATTTATTTAGATATTTATTTATTTTTCAAGTTCACGTAAGAAGCAATAGCATATACCCCACATACGATACCCAAACTAAACTTTTATTATATATATATATATATATATGTATAGCCTTCATGTTTTGAAGGTCAAAAGTCCGAATCAGTCAATAAAAAATATGTTTATAAAGAGAATAATACATGTTTTTCGTCAGATTTTGTAACGGAAAATATAGTCTGTATTAATATTTTAACGATGGTTCAAACGCCACTCGAACCATTTCAAGTAAAAGTTTAATAGTTTTTTTTTAGTTTTAGTAAAAGTTTAATAGTTTTTTATAGTTTTAGTAAAAGTTTAGTAGTTTTTTATAGTTTTTATTAACTAAGGAAACAGGAATCTTAAGAACGGTGATTACGATACCGTTCATAACGAAGACAATCGTAAAATAATTGTGTCAGTAATTTTTCAGTCAAAAATTAAAAATATGCCATGATACTTCAAGTTAAATATGCAGGATGTTCTGTAATGACTGACCTTAATATACTGTTAGAATTCTTGAGAAAAATATGGCCCAAGAGACATGCCTATTAGTAAACGAATTTAACATTTAAGTAAAGAATAAACAAAAATGTTCTCCATGTTTATCGAATCACTAAGAAGAAAGGTAAGATAAAGAACAGCAAAATTAGTTTAACCTCCTTAAACTTTGGAATGATTATAATAATAATCTTTTAACATTTCTCTGCTTCCTTGAGCAATCAGGCAAATTTAGATATTTACTGTCTCGCCTTCCTCAGCCGTGATTCGCTAGATTTCGATATCGTTTTTGTTTTTTCCTCGCTCAAATATTAATTTGCGACTGTTAATATGTGTACATTTTTTGCATTACTTTTAACAAGGATTCTAAAAATACGTATTAATGATTCTCAGAATACGAATTAATGATTCTAAAAATAGGAATCGATGATTCTAATAAATTAATTAAAATGTAAATCTTTGGAAAACAACTTTTTAAAGTTACCTTATTAAAAGTTTAAAAAAATGCTATACTACTACTAAATCCTCTTTTAAAGAAATCTTTTTTTTTTACCTTGTTTTTTTCGGGGGGAAGAAATTGGGGAATAAATTGCATATAAAATTAATAAATAAATATATTTTGATAATCTGAAGAAAATATGAATTAGAAGCATTGCGTTTTAATATGGATTTTTAAACTATGTTTCACTATGAAAAAGAAACTTAATTTTGAAACAAAAAGAAAGGATTTTTCTTTATTAGCATGATTTCTTTGTAATAATTTCATTTCGTTTGATTTCATTAACATTTCATATTATTGGAACAACCATTCACTCATGCTTGTAGTGCCATCTAGAGAGAAATATTGCAAATACACTTGAATCGATAAATAAACCTAAAGAAATTGAAAACATTTTTTCTGACGCAACCACTTTTCTCTGATGTTTAAGTTATTAATAATTGAATTTGAAAACTTAGCATCTCCACCAAATAAATACAGAGAAATTATCGAACTTTTATGGAAAAATTTCTTTTTTTGTTTTGTATGTGACATTAAAAACGGAACAATTCTACTTTTTTTTAAAAATTGAATTGCTCCGTTTGTAATTATTTGGTTTTACATTTAACCATTAGATTCTGCCACAAAACAAAATTCAATAGATATGTAAACCTCCTCTCTTGCTTAACCATTTTATAATCAATTATTTTATAATACTTCATAATATAATAGTTCTTCCAGAAATAAATTTTCTAATATTAAATGTTACAATTGTAATAATTACGGTCATATTAGTACAAATTATGATAAAAAATGTTATTAAATGTAAAACATGCAATAAAAATGCCGAATATCAAAACAAACCAGTACTTAATCACTTTGCAAAAAATCACCGAATGGAAAAAAACATTTTTCTTTTTAATATTAAAATTTGTGCTATTTGTATCACTTGTAGTGAAATAATTATGTGCAGAAAGTCCTTATATGATACATTTAATTTCACGACGTTAAAATCGACCCGTATTATTTTGTCAGGAATTAGTCGAGATCAAATATTTTGATCATTTTGATGCAGACGTGTGAATTGATAATTGTGTAATCGACGCGAACATCCATGTCATTGAAAACATGCAATTTGATTTGATTATTGCAGTGTTTCCCAAACTTATGACTTTTGCGTACCCTTTCTAAATTTTCCGTAACGCTGAGTACCACTAATAAAAAAATGAATGAATTTTTTACAACAAAAAAATATCACAAAAGTTAAAAATCACAACTGGCTGTTGACACCACTAATTATTAACTGTTAACTCTGCAAAAAATAGCCAACAGAAAAATACGTAATCGTAAATTTTCATGGCTAGCTTTTGTTTTTAAGTAAATTTTTCTGAAATTTTCGTTTGTTGCAAGATATTTCGCATAAGAACGCGTACCCCCGCTGAAATGTTCCCGAGCCCCTGGCGGTACGCGTACCACACTATGGGAAACACTGGATTATAGGAATGGACATCCTCCGATAATTAGACATTAATTTTTCACAAGGTGAATTAACTGTTAAAAATATATGCATAGAGAAATCAGTTCATTTTCATTTAATTTCTTATATCCTAGATATTCAACAGCGAAATCAATTAACGTTTGCACATTACCACACCCAATTAATACTTTCAAGGTTTCCGCACTTATTCAAAATCACTTCATGTCATATTTATGATCCAAACGAAGCTATTTATTCTTCTCTTGCTTTGAGAAAAAAATTATTCCTCTTTAATAATGAATCTGAAGCTTTCATTTTTTAACGCAGATATCTAATATTATTGACCAAAATGAAATAGATTTGTCGCATTTCATTAATAGGGATTTAAAGAAAAAATTAACTTTTTTGATAAATAATTATCAATCGTGTCCAGTTACAAAATTGGATATTAAAATGACTATTATTTAACAGAAGAAATTCCCATTGCACAGCATTCACGTCTAAACAAGAAATTTGCGTTTTCGAAACAAGAAATAGTAAAAAAACAAATCAATACTTGACTAAAAGATAGAGTTATATAGGGAAGTGTATCTGATTTTTGTGTTTCTTTACTTTTGAGTAAGAAAAACGATAATTCAACATGAGATAATTCAACACGAGTATTCAACACGAGAAAAACAATAATTCAACGTTTGCATAGATTATCGTGTAAACTAAGTTTTAAAAAAATTGAAATTTTTCAAAAAAAATTTTAAAAATTTAAAAAAATTTATTAATTTAAAAAAATTGCAATTGCGATTTCAATAGCCTCCTGTAGAAGAGGTTTTTTATCAATTAAGTAATGCTAAATTTATATTATGTATTGAACGTAAGTCAGCTTTTCATCACTCCGAAATTTCTGAAAATAGTCGCAAGTATACTTCTTTCAGTACAGTACATATGCATAATGGTTAATATGAATTTTGTACTGTGCCATTTGGTTTAGCAAATAGCCCTGGAGTTTTTCAGATATATTTTACATGTGTTTATATTTTAGAAAGAGACCTTATAAGAGATAAAAACAAGCTATTTGCCTCGATGATACTTTTATTCCTGCTAAGAAGGAGGTAGAGGGTTTTGCTAAATCACAGCGTGCCTTCCAATCCGCTTCTAAAAAGGGATTGCAAGTTAATTTTAAGAAATGTCATTTTCTTGAAGAAGAAAAATTTGCTGAATAGATTTGGTTGTTTACACAATTGAAAATGGTGTTCTTCTCTTTATCTGAAAATTTCATCTTCTAAAGACTCATAAACAAGCAATAAGTATTTTTAATTTAACTGGTTATTTTCACAAATTCACTCCTCATTACAGTAAAATTGCCAAACCTTTAAGTGTTCGACTTCGCAATAATACTGCTTTTAAACTTAATAAATAATAACAAAAAGAGTTTCAAAAACTTAAATTAGCTTTAGCTAATGATTAGCATTAGCTTCAATTATATATGTATATATATATATTTTTTGCAGCTTTTTATTATTAGTGTCCATACATGTAAAGAATGGTCAGTTATAACCTTTTCACTAAAAATACTGTTCNAGTCCGTTATGACACATTTTTCCTAATGTAGTCAAGAAGTTTTAAAACTCATTAACTAATTAATATGATAAAACGAAATTTTCAGGGAATAGAGCGTTCGCCTTCCAATGAGATGAACCGGGGTTCGATTCCGGCCATGGCTGGTCGATTCGAATTCCTCATCCGGCTTGCACCGACCACAGTGCTGACGTGAAATATCCTCAGTGGTAGGCGGATCATGTGTTAGAGTCCCCTTGCCGTCAGGCTAACCGTAAAAGGTTCTCGCGGCCTTCCTCTCCATATAACGCAAATGCGGGTTAGTTTCATCGAAAAGTCCTCTTCAAAGGCAAATTTCTCCCAATACTTGATCCAGGAGTTCCCTTGTCTTCTGGATTGTGTTCAAAATTACAAGGCTACGGAGTTGAACATTAGTAGTCGTAAACCCAAAAATTGGGTCAGCTATTCAACTACGGTTATAGAAAAAAAAAGTTTAAGCATTTTTAAATTTGCTAACTTTCATTTTTTTTTTTTAATTTCCTTATTTAAAACGCAATAAAAATATCACCTTTCTTTGTATTTTAAATTAATAAATATTACAGTCGGCACTTGATATAATGATCATCGTTGTCCGGGCGAAAACGAATGTTATAACGCAAGTGCAAAAAAATACTGCAATTATTAACTCATAGTTACTTTATCAATTTTCACACAGCGATGCTTTATTTAAATGAAATTTTGATAGCATGCAAAAATATTTATACAAATGCAACTTTTTTTTCTATATTAATATATGCATAAAAGTGCACTTTAAAATAATACTTCTTGAGAGAAAAATGCATAAAAATAATATGCTGGTTCGGGACTGCTATTTTCGATAAATAGCATACGTCAAAATAACTGCAGAAAACGCATGTCTTAACTGGAAAATATGCCATGCAAAGAGACTGATATTTCACAAAACGAGTGAAGGCAACTTTCAAACACAAAAAGTATGACCAATAAATTTATTATATGCTTTGAAAAGAGAATATAGGACTTAGGATAAAAATTTAGGAGGTTGTGTCTCTCTGGTTTTATTCAAAAGAGATTCAAGACGTTTTGCATTTATGGTATGGTAACATCAAAGAAAATAATGTTTCAAATAAG
Organism: Parasteatoda tepidariorum; assembly: GCF_043381705.1. NCBI lineage: Eukaryota > Metazoa > Arthropoda > Arachnida > Araneae > Theridiidae > Parasteatoda > Parasteatoda tepidariorum. Next base: position 23,791,191 of record NC_092215.1, read on the forward strand.
TTCTTTGAATATTTTTCTAAATCAAATGACTAAATTTCAGGCCTATTGAATGAGTGGTTAGTTGCAGATGTTCTAATAGACATTAAAATAATATTGTGCTTATAGATCAAATAGGACTATAATAATCGGTCACTATAATGGAAGTTTCTCCGTAATAAGAGGTCGTATTAAAGAGTAGCTATAGCATAGTTAAATGTCTATTATTATTACGGAGTCTATACTGTTTGGTAGATAATCCTAACTGGAGAATAACGAACTGATAACAAAAATATTACAAAAAGCTTTAAACGACTTTTATGCAAATTTCACACATCTCTAAACTCTTGCAATGTGTTGTTTTGTTCTCATTAAAATATTTTTTCCCAATAATTTAATCATAAAGGCAAATTTTGACTCAAATTGAAAAATTAAAAGAAAAATAAGTTCAGAATAAATTATTTAAATAATTATACCACAAATTGAATATATTTTCCAAGTAATGAAATATTTTTCACCCTTCAGATGGTCTATTCAACATTTTTAGTGTGACTAAATTAAGGGGAACAGACGTCCTTAAAATTTTGAATCCATCAATTTTATTGATTGTCCTTCAAAACGTTCAAACTCTTTGAGGATGGAAAATGTTCTCAAATCTGAAGATATGGGCTCAAATGCCCTTGGATATATACCGAGTGAAATATTTAAAAAAAATCAGAAAAGTGCATTTTTGTCTTACAGAATAACAAGATAATTTTGTCTTACAGAAAATATCAACGAAAACCAGAAAAAGGCCCATGCAAAAATTGACAATCCCACTCTGGACTGATCGTAAAGACACGGTTCCCACTAGAGCACCGAAGTCAAGCATCACTGGCTGCGGTCAATAAGTGGGTGACCACTTTGATCAGCCAGCTTAGGGACCGAGGTTGTGCGGTGGCGGCCCTCCTTAAACTATTCTACGGTAAAGTGTTCGTCTTCACGCGCAGGTCGTTGGGCTACCAAAGAGCAGAGATCAAAATTGTGATGGCATGTCTTCAGATCATCCTCAGGGATGTTTCCCAGGCTGGTGCGGGTCCAGTTCGACTAAAAAATTAGCTGCAATTATCATACGATAACTCTATTTTCCTCTGAAAATAATTTCAGCGAAAAAAATATATTTATATATTCGTTTATTTTTCAAGTACAAAACCTCCTCTATGTAGCGAATACCTCTATTTACGAACATAGCAGGCACGGAATTTTCTCCATAGACTTTGTGCAGAAGAAAACCTTTAGGAGAGACCATTAAAACACGTCCCAGTAATCGGGCAAATATTTGCACCAAATGCAGAAATGGTTAAATAAGAAAACACAAAAAATATCGAAATATAAAATTGATAAATAGATTAAAATGCATTACAAATAAGTAGATTAAAATGTATTCAAAATATTTGTATGAAGCTCTTATTTAAAGAGCTCTTTTTGACGAAACAATCAGTCAGATTACATTAAAGACGATGCTATCAATGATTTATCTTTAGAGTTGAAATTTCAATTATAATGAAAAATATTTTTAAAAAAACAAGCATCTCAAACAAAGTTCTTCTCCTCTTTTCAAGCTAACTAATTTTTATGATATAAAGTTTAATGCAAACTTAAACAAAAATGCTTATTTATTTAAAATAGCTTTATCATTCATAATTGGTAAAATTGCTTTTACCCATAATTATATCAGTTTGGTTCATTCTTATAGACTCTTAATTTTATTCAGAGATTCGTCTTTTCATGACGCCAACAGAAGTGGCATTTCCACACCGAGAAAATCACACTGACTAAAATTAAAATCGTTTGCGAAAAATCACGTACCTTCAATAACAATTTAGAAGTCAATGGAGGTAACCTCAAAGATTGACCAACCTCCATCAATGGCCATTTTACTGTGAAATGGTGATTGAAAGAACGCTCCGGAAAGGTTTTACTGTGTTGAGCAAATGGAGAATATTACATAATATATCAAAACTGCATAGTAATGAATCGCCTCCAAATACTAAATAATAAATGCTGAGGTAACAGAAACACTGAGCAGCACATTGATCAGTTCAAAAATACGCATTAGCCGGGTGCTGCAAGCTGCTAGTATATAATATTCATAGTCTATAACCATTTGTGCTTGTATGGCAACATATTTTTGTTACATATATGAATTAATATTTTTCATGAAGTACCACTCTCTTTGCGTGCATTTTTTTCGGATGAGAATGAAAGTCAGATAGGTGACCCTTAAATATGTGGGTGTCCTCAAACCACAAAAATTTTTGAGGAGGCTCCAATGGTATGTCCTCAATTCATACTTTAAAAATCTGGTCACCTTAGACTAAATAATAAAGTTATTGTCATGGAACCATGTGTCGCGTGTAGAGTTATTCATGGGAAAATATTTCTCACTAATTAGGTTTTTATAGGCGATCAAAATGGGTTATAGCCCTTACGAAAATTTAAGGTATATTTAAGGTTGATTTGAGGTATTTTTGAGGTATTGATTTGAGGTATATTTGAGGTATATTTAAGGTTGCTGAGAAAACAGCAATAAAAATTATACCTCGTAAAGGTTTTAATTAAAGTGTACGAGGTTGTTTTGTATATACTTCAGCTTATTTTGAGGTTGTTTAAAATCAACTTCAAATCAACCAGGTTGATGAGGTGATTTTCAAGGTATACCAGGTTGATTTTCTGACACTTGTGACAAAAGAGGTATTTTGGAGGTATAAAATTTTTTACCTTATTTTAACTAAAGAGAGTGAGGTATTTATTGAGGTATATGAAGTCATTTTATTTATACTTAAGCTTATTTTGAGGTTGTTTCAAATTCACTTCAAATCAACCAGACTGATAAGGTAATTTTTAAGGTATACGAGGTTGTTTTTCTTACACTTGTAACAAAAGAGGTATTTTATGAAGTATAAAAAAATCAACCATATCTCAACTAACGAGAGTGAGGTATTTACGAGGTATAAAAAAATATCCCATTTTTCTAGTGAAGAGAGTGAAGTAATTTCGAGGTATAAAAAAATATACCTTATTTCAACTTAAGAGAGTGATGTATTTATTGAGGTATATGAAGTCATTTTATTTATACCTAAGCTTATTTTGAGGTTGTTTTAAATTCACTTCAAATCAACCAGACTGATAAGGTGATTTTTAAGGTATACGAGGTTGTTTTTCTTACACTTGTAACAAAAGAAATATTTATGAGGTATTAAAAAATCAACCTTGTTTCAACTAACGAGAATGAGGTATTTGCGAGGTATAAAAAAATATACCTTATTTCAACTAAGGAGAGTGAAGTATTTATTGAGGTGTATGAAGTCATTTTATTTATACCTAAGCTTGTTTTAAGGTTGTTTAAAGTACACTTCATATTAACTAGCTCACTTCCCAGAGTTCCATGCGAGCCGGCAAATGGCGTGTGTGTTGACAATCGAAAGTCTATTCGAAATTCGGTAAGTGTGCTTGACATTTATTAATTTAGTTTTATCACTTTTAATCAAATATGCTTCAATTTTGAAACTTAAATTTTATTATTTTTGTTTTAAAGACACGTCCTGATCTTAAATAATTTAAGTTGGAGGATACTTTTAGAGGCTATCGTTGTAGGCTTAGCAATAAGAGAGAACAATCGAAATATTTCTCGTCGCTGTTTAGGGTAACGTTACTGGTGAATCATTACAGCAGGTTATGCACAGTATAATTTATTCAAATGGAACTACTCTTTTTATTTTGCTTAAATGTATATGTTTTAACGTAGCAGTATGCAAGTTGATTAATTGAGTAAAATGTTCATTATTTCTCTTATAAATAAATCATTGAAAATTGAAAGATTTTTTAAATAGCAATTTTGCTTTGAAATTCTACTATAGCTATAAGCATTCTGCAAGCAATTCTATAAGCACATTTGATTAAAAGTGATAAAAGTAAATTAATAAATGTCAAGCACACTTACCGAATTTCGAATAGACTTCTAAAAACAGCTGAAAGAAAAACAGCTTCGTATACCTTGGAAACTACCTCATCAGTCTGGTTGATATGAAGTGATTTTAAAACAACCTCAAAATAAGCTTAGGTATAAATAAAATCACTTCATATACCTCAATAAATACCTCACTCTCTTTAGTTTAAATAAGGTATATTTTTTATGCCTCGTAAATACCTCATTCTCGCTAGTTGAAATAAGGTTAATTTTTTTATACCTCATGAATACCTCTTTTGTTACAAGTGCAAGGAAAACAACCTCGTATACCTTAAAAATCACCTCATCAGTCTGGTTGATTTGAAGTGGATTTAAAACTGCCTCAAAATAAGCTTAGGTGTAAATAAAATGACTCCATATACCTCAATAAATACCTCTCTCTCTTTTGTTGAAACAAGGTAAAAAATTTTATACCTCAAAAATACCTCTTTTGTTACAAGTGTAAGAAAATAAACTTGGTATACCTCAAAAATCACTTTATCAGTCTGTTTGATTTGAAGAGAATTTTAAACAACCTCAAAACAAGCTGAAGTGTATATAAAACAACCTCGTACACCTTAATTACAACCTTTACGAGGTATAAATTTTATTGCTGTTTTCTCTGCAGCCTTAAATATACCTCAAATATACTTCAAATCAACCTTAATACCTCAAAAATACCTCAAATCAACCTTAAATATACCTTAAATTTTCGTAAAGGAAGGGAGGTAGCGCAGAGCAGAACTAAATATGGCAACATTTCGCCTACTTTTATCTGTAGAGCGTGGAGAGTCATCGGAGAAGGAAGTACGTTAGTTTCTGTCTTAAATTTAAAATAGATTAAATACTTTTAGATTAGGAAACTATATGGAACTGAAAACTACATTGAACATAGTTCCAAAAGAAAGCGTCATGGAAATCTTAAAAAATATTTGTAAGAATTAAACACGAAAAATATCAAGAAAGGGAAAAATATCGTAGTATTCCTATACAACTGAGAAGAGAAGGGAGAAGGATCAAGCCATGGAACCAGTCTTCTTCCTAGATGGCGTATTCGAGCGCTGCAATCGCGAATTCTCCTTCGGCGGTGATCTGAAGTAAGAGAAACGCATGCACTGAGAATAGAACTTTATTTGAATGCAATTTTTATATGCGAGCGTATTAATGCAACTAATTATTGCTACTAATTATTGCTAAGCATTCTTACTCGCGTCTGAGACAATCGGATACTGAGTGATTGACCCCTAATCAGAGTTTTTATTTATTAGCGCATGTGTGTTAAGAATGAATCTGGCTGCGTTGCAGTAGTAGAGTTCATACTTAAAGTATATTTTCTCTCATTAATCTCCGTTTCTTTCTCTGGCAACATCTTTTTCAATAGTCTGTTACTGTTCTGGTTCTGTTATAAAGTGAATTCAAGTAACAGAAACTGTCTTATCCTGTTGGTAAATAACTGAAATTCTTATTGTTTTCTCTTTAAAATTTTAATTTAACTGAATATTATTTATAACAATTTTATCTTTTGAATTTTTCATTTATTCCCAATCTTATTAATGTTTCTATCCTTTGATCTAAAATAAGTGATTTTCGAACATTTCTGCAATTCATCCTTTTTCATTCAAAAGTCAATACTTTCTTTAACATAGTTTTCCTTATTCAAATCAAGCAACAGTTAAAAATATCTGTAAAAACTGATTTTTATTTATTTTATAAACCTTAACAGTTGTTTGAAATAAGAATGAATAAACGAACGTTAGTTTAACATTACTATCATTCTTCAAGAATATTATTGTGCCAAGGACTATAATGAATTTAAATGACACTCTAAATTTAAAATTTGTTATCTTGGTTTTTGTCATGATGAAACAATAAACTACACTTGTTGCTCTTTCTGAATAATAAAATATTTCTTTGATCTCATTAGCTAGTATAATATATAATAAAAATGAAATTGTCTAATTATTTTCATTGATAAATAGATGGTAATGATATCAAAAAATATTTCAGAATTGAACATCATTACTCAAAATCAAACTTAACATAACTGTTCATTGTTGGGAAATTATGCTTTTCTGTTTATATTATCTTTTTATTATTAATTATAATCTATTCTAGTAAGCTGCCAACTAATATCAAAAGCATATTAGTTGGCAGCTTACTAATTCGATTTTTATATTTATATTAATTAAAGTATTTTAAAATCGTTTACTAATTTTAACATGTGTGATACAGTTTGAATAAGTTTTTGTTTCTCCACTGATAGAACGCAGTGTAATCGTTTATTAGATATTAAGTTTCATTAGTTTAAGAGAAATTTTAGTTTTTATATAAATTTACTTGGGAAATGTTTTACTACTTAAAAATTCAATTTAATGGAATTGTTTTTATCCTTTAAGAAATATTTTATTATTGTATTACATTTATTTAATTTTTGTTCAAAATGTCAACAAATGCCAATCATCAACCAGGATTACTTTGCTAATTTTGCATTTTTATAAAAAAAATCTGTTCACTTTTTGTTATTTACTGTGAGGAAAACAAATTCTTGGCCTGGTAGAGGAATTTAGTATTGATTTATGGTGTTAAAATATCTTTGCATGTCTTACCATCGAAGTAAAATGTTAAAAACCTGGTGACAGAGTGAGATTCTGAGAGCAACCATATCCTGTCTATCTTTAGACTAAGTTCATTGTCAATATTATCGCTGTTAAGTCTAGCCTAATCATTCTTTGAATAAATCAAAACAATGTGAATAAAGCACAAATGTACAGGATTTGATAAAAATATGTACGTTTCTGTAGGTTTATTTGTGATTTATTCACATTGTTCTGCTTTATTCACACTTAGCACAAAGTATGCCTATCTTCATTTGACTTATTGCTCTTTTGGTTCTTCAGAATACCACCAAGTGCTCCTATCTGACTAATATGTACAATGTTGTATTTTAAAGTGTATGTATTGTCTAATGTTTTTGTCCGATTGTTAGTTGTTCAGCTTGGTACGTATATGTTGAAAGAATTTTATGAATTTATGTTATAATATTTGATTTTAAAATTGCGTGAATACAAATCGTACCGATTAATTTTTAAATTGTCTGAATTCGAATAGTGATATGTAATTTTTAAACTGTGTGAATACGAACTGCAATATATAATATTTATATCACTTAGATCAATGCATGATATTAAAATCATGTGAATATGAATTGCGATATTCGATTTTAAAAACACATACATACAAATCACATCACAATACATGATTATTAAACCATGTGAATAAAAATCATGTGTTTGTTTTTTAAATCACTCAAATTTAAACAACGATTTGTAATTTTCAAATAGTGGCATATCCTGATACTTGATTTTTTTTAGACCGTGTGGACACTCCTGTTAATTTTTAAAAACTATCCGCAAAGTTTAAGAATTTTTATGCATGTCTAGGCGCCCAGCATCTATATTATCTAATTCTGGATGTGGGGCTGATTTGATTTTTATTGCTTGTCAATATTCATAGGAAACTATGGTCAGGGGCCTTATCAAATCTGGTGACTTGTTCTGTATTTTATGGTACGGTACCATCATTTTTTTTTCTTATAGACCATAAAAAGAGGAAGTTCAGCCTATCATTGTCTTGCAGTAAGCCTTTCTGTTTAAATTATAAAGTTAATTTAGTTAAAATCATGTACATAAATATATTTATCTTTGTTTTGGTATTATTTTCCATAGATCAATATCATTGAAAAATTTTGTTGATTTCTAATTTTAAAAAAAAAAAATAAATAAATCTTTCTGAAATAACTTACGTATTTCTCTTGTAGTTTTTATCTGCTAGTGGTCATTTTCTTGTTGACTAAATGCATATTAAAGCAGATTTCAATAGTGGGGAAAACTTCCGCTGCTGCATATGTTTTCATGTACGTACTGGCACTATAATTCTTGGAATTTGGCATTTGGTGAGTAGAAATCTGAAAAAAAATTTATTATGGTCTTATGCTTTATTATACAAATTAAGTTGTTTACTTATCTATATTTTTATATTTGTTTTATATTTCTATTAAAAAAGTATCGAATATATAGTAAGCTTTGAGCTACAATTATTACTATGATTTATCCTCTTTTTTTCCAAGTAATTGTTTGTTTTTTTATCTTAGTGTATCTTTTACTATAGTTTTATTTTTATATTATTATGCTAATCTATTTAATGCTACACTAATCTATTCTGATATTTTTTTGAAAAAGAATTAAATTATAACAGAAGGAAAACTTAGTGACATAGGTCAGAGAGCTATCCTAAAAAATTACAAGTGTTCTTAAAATTAAATGTGCTAATGAATTTGCTTCATTATTTCGTTACTGCTTAGAGAGTTAATACATTTTTGATTATCAAAACTGATAAAGACTAAAGAAACGTATGTATGCTTATGAAAAAATCTATTCAATATAGAGTCTACATTCTTTAGTGTGACTCCCTGTTACTATGACCCTTCCATTATAATGACCAATGCCTGAAGTCCTGTTTGATCCTGCTGGTGAAGAGCTCTGAGTTAAAATTTAAATCCCGATGGCCGACTAAACTGCTGTGTCACAATTGCAAGATCTGAGGTGTCAGGACCCCCTCAATGTCTTTGGGAATGAAAAATCAACATTTTGAGAAGAAAAAAAAATTTCTGTTTTATTTTTCCTGAAAAATGACATATGTTTCATTTACATAAAACAATTTATAAAAAATAAAAAAATATTTATAAAAAAGAAATACACCTCAAAATTGAACTACATTAAAAATAACAAAATAAGCATTTACATAAATAATATAATTGTCATGACCAATCTAACTTTTCTCTCAAATGAGCAATAAAACGCTCTCTTCACTGAAGAAAATTGAATGTGAAAAATCCTTTTACTCTACCTACTTTACACCCCTCATTGAGTTCTCTAATCTTCTTAAAAATTGCTACCTACCCAAGTATCACATAATATTAGCTATCGGAAAATCTGGCATTGTTTTGCACAACTTTTAGAAAATAGTAAGATACAAAATAATATCGGAAAATCTAACATTATTTTGCACAACTTTTGAATAGTAAGATACAAAAAGTCACTGTTTTCTCTGCATTCTATAATGTTAGATTATATACAATATAATATTATCTAGTGTTTCTCATAATATTATTTTGCATTAATTATTTAATGCTTTAGAATATTAGATTTTATGTTTTCTGTTATTATTTTGTGTCGTTTTTTCTTTATGTTTGAAATAAGCAAGACGGAAATTTGAATGGTTAGTAGAATAATTTGGCAATATTATTTTACTTAATTTTCTGTATTTTTGTGAAGCAATAAAACATAAAATAGTATTTATGTCATTCACGCATTATTTATTTAACAATACCGAAATACTAAATGAAATTTTACTGCCGAATTCTGCCACCATTCATTTTCCTCCTTTTTACTCCAAATTATATTTTGTGTCGAACTGATTATTATGCATGAATATTTCAAATTTAAGTACCGTAATTTCGCGGAGAAACGCCGCCCTGGTATATACGCCGCTCCCTCAAAAATCGACTGACAGAAAAAAACTTTTCACCAGACACGCCGCACCATGGTACACGCCGCGCCGAATTTTTAACAATGAAAGAATTTTGAACTTAACGCAGGTATTGATTGAAGACTTAACACATGCTCTAAATATGCATATGTATATAATTTAAATAGTTAAATAAAAATGAATAAAAGAATATTAAATATTTAAAAAAAAATAGAAACAATCCCAGTATATATAAAAGATTTTAATAATTTTCTAAGTAAAATTAAGTATTTTCTAATTTTAAAGTGAAGTAATCATTAAAACATAAATAAAATAATTAATATATCATAAACCATTAAACTAAGTATGAAATTTTTTAAAAATAAAACGATTTTACTTTTAAATTAACAACCCAAAATCGTGTTTTAGAAATAAACGATAAATCCAAACAAATTTTGCTCAAAGAAAAACTTAAGAATAATTTATTTAGATATCACGTATCACTATATATTCATATCACTGCACTTAAATATTCCTCAAAATCACAACTCTCTGTATCAGAGCAAATTAGGTTTACTATTTAATTGTATATTTCGGGTTAATCTCCGTCACTTTCGGTTTCGTTTGTCCCGGGATGATTTCCGCTTTTTTGAAGCCATTTATCACAGTTTCTTTTTCTCTTTTAATTGCTGACAGCGAAAACGCGGCGGTATAATTTTCCCTCTTAATGGGAGGCATTTAAAATGGATAACTTAAATACAAGTTATGTTAAAACAAATCGAAAAAAAAATATTAACGAAAGAAAAATATTAATAAAACAAAAACGCATGGGAACTGAAGATAAAACGATAAAAAATAAAAAAACTTAATAATAATAAGCTGAGGAACATGATCGAAATCAAAATCAGACAGAAATATGAGCAATGAAAAAAAAATAAACAATAAAAAGCTCCCTCCCAAGCATTTAAAACAAATTTCTATTTTTAGCAATTCCCCCCCCCCTATTTTCGTTTCTCAAATCAGGTTTCTTTTTTCAACTGACTCCGCCTAGGACGGTCTTTCTTTTATCCCTGTCTAAAATTCTCACACACTTTGCTTTTTCTATCTGCACTGACCCTCAGTGGAAAGTTTGAAATTCTTTTTGAACATTCTAATTGTAAGATTATTGAAGGTCATTCCAAGCTCATCAGCATGCTTTATTTACCAAACATTCACATGTTTTTAACAACAAGCTGAAGAAAAAAGGGGAGTGGAGAGAGGCATCCATGACAAGTGGAAGAGTCATATTTCCTGGAAGGAACGGGGGGGGGGAAGCGTTTGTTTTACAGTTACTTTATCACTGGCCCCACCCTGATTTTCTTCATTCATTCCTTTCTGATTTATGCTTCTCCACTCCACGCCCATTTCCTACACTCAACAGCTGTCCATATGGCAGAAGGGAAAGAGAGACTTTGTTCTCTTGTGGATAGTGGTCTCCAGAAAATGATTCCAAGAAAGGATTAGGGAGGGGAAAANACTTAATTTTCTGTATTTTTGTGAAGCAATAAAACATAAAATAGTATTTATGTCATTCACACATTATTTATTTAACAATACCGAAATACTAAATAAAATTTTACTACCGAATTCTGCCACCATTCATTTTCCTCCTTTTTACTCCAAATTATACTTTGTGTCCGACTGATTATTATGCATGAATATTTCAAATTTAAGTATTAATACTTGAATAGATAAACTTTTCTTCATAATTTTCTTTACTTTACCCAAAGAATTTTCTGATAAATTTTATATTATTAATCTTTTTCAAGTGTTTGTTTTTAATTTTGAATGTATTCCTAAACTTTTTTTTAGAAATGAACCAATTTCATCAAAATCTCAATTGATCTTGTTAGTTTATAAAACGTGTTTTATAAAAGTCTCTCATTATTTATATAAGTCTCTCTATCTCTCATTTTATTCTAGCCATTAGTAATTTTACAGTGATCATTCATTATTCACATAATGAAATTCTATAATGAAAACCACATGTATAGTTGTAAAGTTATATTTTCATTTGAAGTGAGTTGAAATTTTAACATTTAAAAAAATATTTTTTCCCCTCACACTTTTGAAATATAGCTATATGTCATTATTTCCATGAAATGAAACTGTAGCTTTATTTAAAGCTTTATTCATGGCTGAAATGAAATTGTTTTAATTTTTAAGTTATCATATTTTGTAATAATTTCAATAATAAAGAAAATAATTTAAATATAAACAAATTACTTACATCCATAAATTTTCTTCCACTTCTTTTTTTCACTGTAATTAAATGGAAAAATGCTTACATAATTTTATTTTTTCAGTGTCTGAAATTTTACCTAACAAAAAACCTGAAACAAACCCCAAAGGCACCCTTCGAAATGTTTTCAGGGGGTGAAAGCTGGAAAGCATTGAATATTTTTAAAAATTGTCACTTTTTTAGATTGTAAAAATTTTATGTGGACACATATGACATTTTTAATAATTCCATAATTATTTAAAGCTAATATGTACTGAACCAACAATGTTTGCCCAAATATTTACATAACGTTTGAATTTCAAAACAAAAAAAACAGAAAGAAATATTGTTTTATCTAATTTATTAAATTTGCACAAACATGCAATTGCACACGAGAAGAAACAGCAAAAAAAAAAAATGAAACAAATCATTACCATTGCTTGTATTTCACTGATAAGAGATTAACGAAGTAGCCACTGATAAAATTTTGTTATGCATTTACAAAACATGGTTTCACAAAGAATGTAAGGGCTGGGTCATTTGTCAGTTCATCCAGCCATGGCACCCACCACCTCAGATTTTGATGAAAATTTGTACACTTATTAATTTTTTGATGCTGATTTCAAAAATAACAACTATATTTGAATCGGTTAAGGGGTTTAAAAGTTATAAGCATTTATTTTTTTGCCAAGATGGCACATTTTGATTCACACATCAAAGCCTATTACTGTCTATAACTCACCTTATATTTGTCATAGAATAATAATTTTTTTTATTTTGTTCAGAATAAAGTAATTTGTCATTTAAGCATATTTTTTTGCAAATAATTATCTTACGTGTAAAGTAAATGTGTCTGTTTTGCAGTTTTTTTATCAGCGGAGTTTAGTAACTTCAGGAGATAATTTCTGGCAACTCGCCCCCTTCAATTTCAAAAATATTATAGACAAAGATAGTTGAAAGTGCATGCTAACGTCTGATGTAAAAATTTTGATGGACGGTTCTCACACTTTTTTTTAAAAGAATTATTTTTTAATGGCAGATTTCATTCTGAATAGCAACAGCATAATGCTTATAATTTTTCAAAATAAACATATATTTTGAATGAGCTAGCTTTTAATTTAAAGTAAATACATTCAAAGTAAAGAAACTCAAAATTTCTGTTGAAAAATCAAAAAAAAAATCAATATTAATTCAAAAACTTTCAATAAAAATCAAGCACCTTTAGTTCTTTAAATCTATTTTCCTGTTGCAGAAGAATATTTTTTCCATTGTTTACACACTGAAGTGTTTGACTCATCATTGAGCATGTATGTCCTTCCTGTTTTGCTGTTAATATCACCTGTACGAAGAATATTTGTAAAAGGAACTATGCAACTATCACTTTTTGGCCAATAATATGACAGGGATGGGCCATGTGGATGCATGAATTTAATTGTGGTGTCTCCTTCTTCCATGTGAACTTTCAAAACCATTTCAATGTACCAATTTGCATCATAAACACATGCCACATAGCTATGTACAGATGGAACATCAAAATTATTGGTAGTACTGGAATCTAAACAGGCAGTGATGGAAAATTCTACATCAAAACTTACCCTTTTCCCTTTGATTTGCATATTACCTTCTGGTTGAAAAAAATGCATACTTCTTGTACCTGAAACTGTTTTTGCATGCTGCAGTCGCCTAAATAATTCTTTACGCAGTTTAATCGTTTCAATGTTGCTGATGAAAAAAAGGTGTATACCTTTTATATTACTCTTACAATATTCATGCATCTTATGTACATTAATTATTTGATCATGCAATGGTCTTTACAAGCTTGCTTTTGACACAAGCCTTTTAACTGTTCCACCTATTCCATCGCAAGCAGACTATCCTTGGCTGGTAGCAAAAAAATTCCACTTTGCACTTATTCCATAAAACTCAAATTCATGGTTACACAAATTCAAAAGAGTTTAGCAGTTTTTGTATTGACCAGCGCAGCCATCAGTAAAATATTCAACATTGGTCACATTAGGAAAATTTTCTCTCAAATATTGCATCATTAGCTTTTGTGTCTGGTATACTATTGATACGTCATGATCCATATCATCTGAGAGGAAATAAAAGCTTTCACTAATTAAATTTTCATTTTGCTTTACATATAATACAACTGTGTGTAAAGTGCAACAATTGTGAGTCCAGTGATAACCTTGTGCTTCATCTTGAAGAACAAAAGAAAAATTTTCACTGAAATCCATAATAATAATTGCCTCATTGCTGTTGATGCAATTTACCTTCCAACCTTCAGAATAAGTTATAGCAAATTTAAATTCTTCATTCAACGTAAATACAACTTCGAATATTCCATTTTATTTTTAAATCATTTCCTATCATTTACAAATTAATATAAATAATGATGTATCAAAAACATGTAGATCATTCTATATTAAATAAATATCAATATAGATGTTTAACTCAATATAGATGTTTAAATATCAATATAGATGTTAAACATGAAATATTAATGAAGTAACAATATTGTTCGTCTTATGTATTAAACTTTAAATATTCTAAAATGTAATGGTTTTAGACGCTAAAAGTGGCCTATTATTATTTTTAAAATTATTTTAACATGGCAAACTTGCTTACAAACACTTATTTTTTATCTTTGTCATTATTGAATTCTGTCACTTGAGAATAACCAAGTAAATGTTATTTTATAAGCATATTTTGAATTAACTCAAATACTTATTATTTTCTTTATATTTTCAAAGTCTTATAACAAAGTATATCTACCTGAAATATTTATTTAAAGCCCTTTGACAGTGACATTTGAATTATGAGGCAAAAATAAAAATAAATAAAACTGTCTGATCTGAGTTGCTGAATACAAAAATATTTTATTGAAAATTAATTTAAATGCTATGGGAAAATAATATGTATGTTAAGAAGCTTAATAGAGTTTCTAAAATTATATTTAGAACATACCTCAAAACTATAAGTGTATTGAGTATAATGGTTTCTTATTAAAACTAAAAATCCCTATGTAACTATATGGAGTGCAATACTTGTGATATTGGTAGTAAGTGCCTTCTCTTTAATGACAAAAAGAGTTTTGATCTTAAATTAGTATCAAAGTGTAATACCTTACATTATTAAATGAATGTAGAAAATTTCCTCAGTCTTATAAAGCAAATTATTATATTTATAAGAGTAGAAAAAGAAAAATCAGGTCATTGTAAAAAAATTTCCACAACAAGAAAATATGTTTCACAAATTTTCTTTTTAATGATTAATCTGTAACTATACTTTAAGGTATTACATCTGTTAGCTCTGACACTGCTCTTTAGTGTCTTGATACATCCTGAAGCCAGAAATCGGTTCACGGCTTGGGCCACATCGGGCACAGCAACACCACATGATGTTAATGGTTTGTTAACTCCTGAGTATTACAGTCCACAACTGCCAGATTTGAGTGCAGGTCCTGCTGCAAATTATGCATTTGGGCATGATAAACACCAACTCAGTAAGTTCCATTTCAATGAAGCTGCCGCTTATTTATTTCTCGATTTATAATAAAATTGAATAACAATTAAATATTCATTGCATAATAAAAATAACTAAATTTATATCAATCCTATTATTGCTTTATTTTAAAAAAGGCAATTAAAACAATTGTAACAACGGAGTACATCGATTAAGTTAACATACTACTAAATATTATTATTATTCTGTATTTAGAATGCAAAGGTCGAGTTATCCTGGAAATTAGGACAATACTTTTATAAATTAAAACAGGTGCCAAATTTACTTCATGATTTGTTTATTGATGAGGGAATTTATATATCTGTGACAACTACAACTAATAAAAATTTTAAAAAGATACATATTAGTAAAAAAATAACTCATCCTTATGCCTGTTAACGAGAAAATGGTAACTATATGATAGTAACATGCTTAAAATAATACCCTTCAAATATTTAGTTAGCACTTTTAATTTCAAAAATACTGTTCTAATTTGGGAGGGCAAAATTTCATCTCCTGTAGGCTGTTAATCCTGAAATAGTTCAATTGTTAGGTTAAGTTTTCATAAATAAATAAAATGAATTTGTTCCAAAATAAAACATATAAAAAGCGAATGAAATTTTCTACTTTCAATTTATTGTCAAATGTTTCAATCAGTTAATATAATACTCAAAAATTTTCATTAATGATTAACAATTGGCATTGGATTTAATGCCTTTTTTTATAACATTGAATGTTATTTCTTCTTTTTACAAACATTAAGCCTTGTAGTTCATGCATAATTTCCCCCTAAATGCGTGATATTTATTTTTCATGGCATGAATACTTTTTGACTAAATACAAAAGCAATCGCATAAAAGTATGATAATTCCATGTTGATTATTTCGAAGTTTAATAAATAAATGAAAAATTAATGGTCTTATATGCTTTAACACTGTATAGATATTATTCTATTTGTAAATATTTTAAAGTAAAGAAATAATTTGACTTGTCAAAAATTCATTTTTATTATATTGACTTTTTTTTTTTAATTTTTCAGAAGATGTTCATGTGGCTTTGGCAATAACTGTGTGCACTGGTGTACTAACATTATTTCTACTTTATGGTACACTTAGAGTATGTCATTTAACTTATAAATAATTTTTTAAATATAAATTTTAATACCTATTGTTATATTTCCTCTTTCTTCATTGTGAATTGAAGTTTGAAAAAATCTGATGGGAGGCTTGTTACGAATAACCTAACCTAGCATATTTTAAAAATCCCCAAAAGACCAAGGCTTCCTTTGGTTTTGTTTTAGATAGTTTACGCTTTTACTTTAAAAATATAAATTTCTTATAAATTGAATGTGATGTTTAAACAAAGCATTGTTCAAACTTATTTCATCATATGCCTTACTATAATTATACCTTTGTAATATTCACACAAAAAAATTCTAATATCTAATTTGCTGTTTTTATTTTTGATGATTTAGAAAAAATTAGTGGCAGCACATTAGATTAATCATAGTCCTTGCATTAATTTTAAAGAAAGAATGGTCAAAATAATATGTAAGTAATGAAATGAATTATAAATTATAGAAATGTGAGAATAGTTCCGAATTTAAGTTCCATAAAGAAAATTCACCGGTTAATAAATGTAATGTTTATATCACTCTAAATTATATATAATTTTTTTTATCTAGTATTGTTAATTTGTTATTATAAAATGCGTCAGATCTATTTATTACTATATATATTATGCATATATCCTAGTTTCATTGTGAATCACATTTAATATTTAATGAAAAAAATCCAGTTCGAATATGTTGAAAATTAGCGATTTAATGAGTAATTTTTTGTAAAGAAAACTCTAAATAATGATCACAAATATTGTTTTGTACTATTAAACAAGACATATTAAAATTGGCACTGGCGTTATGAGAGGATTATTCCCCCATCCTTTCTTTCACATATTTTTCTTTTCTTATACCATCACATTCTGTACTGATGATCATTGTGAGATATTATCATTTGTTATTAAATTTTGTCCCGTGACATAAAATAAAATGTGTACCCTCAAACCTCTGAAATTTCTAAACTTAAATGGTAAGTATGAGAAATTGCATGACCTAAACACCTTTTAAGTTATAAAATAATCATTTAAGTATTTCTTGAGAAATTTTAAAAAATGTCAAAAACTAAATGTGGCTTCAATTTTTGTACAGTAGTGTATACTTTTTGACAGATTTTTATTCTTGACCCTCAAAGTATGGTGGCGCTGAATAGTCAAAATAGATGCCAAATGTATGAGCCCTTTAATTTTAACTTAACTGTTTGTATATTTTGCCATAACTCTGAAACTATTTATATGGATCTATAAGAAATTTTTTGCACAGTTATGAAGCTAATTTTTCAAAGGTGCCATGTAAAAGAAATTTTTTTGTGATTAATAATTATTTAATTTAATGGCCGAAAATGTTTTGAAAGAAAGATCTATTTTATCTCATTTTAAACTTAATAATTTCAAATGACCAAATACAATGATTCCAAAAATAAAAATTACCTGCATAGTTTCTGAGAAAAATTTCAAAAAAAGTTGTATTTTTAATATATATAGAAATTGATATTGTATTAACGAAAAACTATTGAGGTACAAATGATCCCAAATAAGCTTAAATTCCATGTAAGAAATGTGATATAATGCTGTGTATAACCATCTAACCCATTTTCAAGCAAAATAACCCATTAATTCATAAAGTTGAATATCAACATATAAAAAATAACCCTAAATGAATAACGAGAAACAAAATCATTTTTTAATTTCAGTGTTTCAAAACTGTTCTCGTTGCTGTCATATGTAAAGAACTGAGGATTGGTTAAAAAACAAGAACAATTGGTTAAAAAACAAGAGAGAGAAAATATCTCCTTTTTTTCAAGGAAACAAATGATTTAGTTTTAAATAAAGTATTTTAATACCAAACTTTTATTTGTAGTAGGAAATATTGTGATTTTTATTATTATCATTTTCATTGAAACAATAATTCAATAGAAAAATGTATTCAAAAATTGAACATCTGATGGGTACTGTTTAGGCAGAATTATCAAACCAGATGCAGTAGGAATGAGTTAAATATTAAGGTATAGATCATTTCAATGTATATATACACTGTGTACCGTTATAGTATGTTTCTCATGCAGAATTATTTTAAATAAGAAGATAAATTACCTAATTAGAAATCGTGCCATCATATGAAAACTATGAACTAAATTGTTAGCGAAATCTATAGTCAAGCAGCTTTAAAGTTAAAATAACTTGGAACACACTCTACTGGCCCCGTGTCACAATACTCACCCTTTATTAGAAAGGATACTTGTATAGCTTTACTTCATCTCATTCCCAATAATTATAACTTTAAAATTTTTAAGTATTTTTGATGATTTTTTTTTAAAAATTAAAAAATAACTACTTTATTAAAATTAAGTTGCAATATATTGGTATATTGTTATTTTCAATGAGTTAAAAATTATTTGTGTATGGCAAAAAATACATTCTGTTTTAAGTGTTGTCAATGGGAAAAAATCTTTAATGTTCTGAACTGTACATAATTTTATGTAACAAGCATTTGATAATCAAAGTACTTAATCTTATTCTAAACAGGTGTTGTTGTTTTTTAGTTATGGGATACATTCAATAGCATTCTACTTAATAAGTTCAGTTCTGTTCCAGTTGATTAATGTGCTAGTTTATTTCAAAGTTTGATTCAAAAGTTGCTCTTGCCTATACTAGAATGATTTGAAAACCTAACCAAACATACTAGCTATTAGATATTTCAGCCAATTTTACTTTTCTTGTTCATTTTTCTTTGTTTTGAGAAGCATTCCATTACTCAGCATTTAAGCTCATTTACACTAGTGTTTCTTTATATGACTTGCACTAATTACATAATTCTCACGAGCTATACTTATACTAAATTTTATTTTAATATTATGCTGTATTGATTTAAAGCTTGTACTTAAGTTATTTAAAAAATAACCTAAAATATTTTAAGGCTTTTGAAACAAAAAGACCTATTTTAAAACTAGTTATAAAATTTTATTATATCAGTATTCATTTAAGCAATTTATTCATTAACCATGACATTAAAAGCACTAAACTTTTATCTCTAATCATCAAAATCATTATATCAATAGAAAATTTATGTTTTCAATAAATAAGAAATTTTACATTGATTTCAAAATTTTTATCATATTTTTAATCATTATTAGTTTCAAAAAAATAGTAAAATAGATTTTATACATTTATAAGTTTGAAACTGTGTAAATAATTTTTGAGCAATCTTAAATTTTATGTCATTTTAATTTATCAATATTTATTTTTCATGTCTTTATAGGCATTCCTTTAACTAATTAATGGGTAGAAACTATTTATTGTATATTATATTATATTAAAAATATTTTTTTAGGGTAAACCAAATTATTTGATGCCCTTCTTCAGTCTACAAGTATTCGATTTCATTATATCTGCATTAACAGCTGTGGGTTACTTCTCATCTGTGCCAGATGTTCGGAGAATGCTAGAGGAAGCTTCAGATTTACCTCTGCAAAAACAGTTGCTACATTTAAATCCAGAATGGCTCTGTGCAATATTGATGATTGCTGTTGTTATATGCATGATGCTTAAGGTTAGGTTGCTTTACAATATTAATTATTTTTACTTAAAGATATTTTTTTGTTGTTGTTTACTAATGGTAAAACTGTTTATACATGCATATATATCATAAGAAATCCAAGGATGAAATTCTGTTACCATTAAATTATATTCATCCTATAACAGTACATTTAATTAATTAGCCTATAATAATGAATAATAAATTTTACTTAATAATTTATTGAAATACATAGTTATCTGTAAAATCCAATTTAACTATTCTAAAATACTTTTCTTGACTTAAACTTTAATTCGTCATACTCTCTGAAAATATTTGTGTAAAATATACAATTAAGA
Organism: Parasteatoda tepidariorum; assembly: GCF_043381705.1. Lineage (NCBI taxonomy): Eukaryota > Metazoa > Arthropoda > Arachnida > Araneae > Theridiidae > Parasteatoda > Parasteatoda tepidariorum. The sequence continues at coordinate 23,811,434 of NC_092215.1, forward strand.
CAGTAAAAAGCTATAAAATTGGATTTTACAGGCTTTTTTTCTTAAAAAATCATTTTTTATATTTCATTATAAATTACTTCAAATCAGTATCATTTCTCGTAAGTAGCTGACTCCAGTTTTATTTCACTTTCATTTAAACTAATTCTAAAATCTGTGCTCACTCTTTGCCAATAGCCTATTAGTATAGCTCTAGTGTAACATTATGAAACAAATAAAATTTTCTCTGATATTGTTATTATCTTTATTCTATTTCCCAAACACTAAGCTTAAAAATTTGCAGAAGTATTATTCTTATCAATGTTTCTTTGGGTAGTGACAGTTAAAGAAAGACACAATGACTTTTGTTTGCTACTTATTATATCTTGACATCTCAGGTGTTCATGATTTTGCATTACTGATAGTTCTTTTAGATTATGTATTCCTTATTGGTATTTATCTATATTATAATTGTATTTATAAACAACTTCTAGAAATATGTTTATTTATTTTTTGCATTCGAATAACTATAACCACCTGGAAAAAAACTTTAATTAAATCTTCTCTGAAATTCAATACTAGAATGCTTGTGATAAAAAATAAAAACAATTTTCATGAATGTTAAAGCTAGAGTTATATGATAAATTTGTTAAAATTACTGACACCTATCACAGGCAACTCCATTTAAGCATTACTATATTAGTTTTTAAATAATGTAATTAGCCTTTCCATGAGAATTAAAATCTGACAGGACTGATGAAAAACTTCATCTTATTGAAAATTTGACTTATTATTTTTGGGTTTCAGCTTTAAAGTAATACCAATAGTCTTTTTGAGAGTTATACATATCATTTAATGATGTTTTTTCTTATAGTATGATAATTCAGATTAATTTCATTTTTCATGTCAAAAGTTTTTACCTTTGCACAGACATCTTTAGCAATAAAAGTTTTTCCCATCCTAACTCCCAACAGCAAATAATAAAGGCAAACCTCTTTAATAACTTAGATAAATAAAATAAATAAGTAAATGAAAATTTTCAACGCATACATCTACTTTCATTATTTTCAAATTCCAGTACAATATAGTGCAGCGCTTATGTTAATAATGAATAATAAATAAATTTTTTTTAAAAATTTACTCATAGTGAATATAGTAACTGATTATCTATATATACATTGCTATTTTTTTAGCTGTGAAGGATTGGAATAAAAGAGATTGATTTTAAAAAATTGATTAATAGCATTAAATTACAGATAAAGGGTATGAGACCTCATAAAAAAAGAGTTACGGTAATGTATAAATAAGGTATATACTCCTAAATTAATGTAATGTATATACTCCTAAATTAATTACATCATAAATTAAAGGTTTTTCTTATTACAGAACCTGTAATAAGATTTTAAAAAATTACTTTCAGATGATTAATATTATATTACCACATCAATTTAAGTGAAAAGGAATGAGTCTCCTTATTTTCAATTAATATTTCATTTTTATTTATTTTTAACTTTGAATTGATTATAGATTAGTGAAATTGTAATTTTCATAAGACGAAAATAACAATATAATCAATTAAAGTATGATTTCTAGGCATACTTCATGGGAGTAGTTTGGTCTTGCTATAAATACTTGAAACTGTTGCAAATGGCTGAAATTGTTGGAAGTTACATTGAAGCAGATAATGAAGTAAGCATTATTTAAATCATTTTATAATGTGTTCTGATTGCTAATTTATTTTTCAAAGTTTGGTTACTAGGCAATGAAAAAATTATTCAATATAAACGTTAAATAATAAATTTCTTAACTAGAAGTACTTCAAAATTTTCTTGATGTTAAGATGTTGATATCATTAGGAAAACTTCATCTCTACATATACACTGATCTTTCATTTAGTAATGTGAGTAAAAATTAATTTTTCAGGTAAGCAGGGAAGTTTGGCCAAATGTTTAAAAGATCAATTAGTTGAGCTTCCATTATTCTTATCAATTCTTTATACAATGAAACTTATCAATCTAATATTCAAATATAAAATAAAATTTTAAAATCAAATGCACTCTAAACAAAACATAATTTTAATTGTAACATGAATTAGGCTCTGTTCTGCCATTTCGACAAGTTTTGTTCAAATTAATTTATATATGTTGTAAAATTTGTATGTAAAAAAATATATGTATTTAGAAAAGTAGACACAATTTTTTCCAACAAATTATCTTAATACTTAATTATGTTTATAAAATATGTAAAACTTTATACAAAATCAGATCTTTAAAAAAACTGAATCTAGTATAAATCAAAATCAATATTAATGAAAACATAGCTAGCTTGTCCACAAAGCAGGAAAGACAGCCACTTTGGTTTGATTATTTATGCTTCATAATGATGCAACATTCCATCTTTATCTCAGAATGCCAAGAAAATCAGAAACAAAGAATTGGTCACACATTAAAAAAAATTTCTTTGAAGTGGATTATAATTAATTAAAAAATTAAACTTTTTTAGATTATTATAACTTAATTAAAAAATTTAAGTATGTTGCAATGATCTAAATTCTTATAATGATACCTTAAAAGAGATTCAAAACTGAAAACAGAGTCTAAGATTTTAAAAATTATCCAAAATTAATATTTTTTTATTTAAATAAGGTAATTTAAATAAATTTGGTTTATAATTTGTATCATAAATATAAAAAAACTAATTATTCTCCTAGTGTTATTGTAGTTTTTACATAAACTAATTGCTTGCATTTTTTATATACTTAGGCTCTATTGCCACCAGATTATGATACAGCAACTAAAGCACCACCTCATGCTGCAATGTATGCACCCCCACCATATGTTGCTGATTTTCATGGAGTATAAACAAATTTCAAAATGTGTTGCTCCTTCATTATACATATATGTATCTAAAGTGAATTTTTTGTGTTGCTAGTCTGTGGAGCTTTTTTCTTTTTTTGTTTGTTTCCTAGATTGTAGAACATATTTCAAATCTTTCTAGTCTCATTTCTGTGTATAAAAAAATTTGTTTTAAATACTGATTGATTTTTTTATTTATTTAATAAATCATCAGAACTAATATTCAACTAATTTTTGTTAATATATTAAAAATATATCACAATTTTGTTTATATATTTTGTTAATATACCACGCCAAAATTTAAATAAATCAATAAAATTCAGTACTATATAGTTTTGAATGTTAGCTCCATAAGATTTCACTTGATAATTTTGTATTAAGTTAATTTGCAATGAAGAAACAATTATGTGAAATGTTAAAAATTATATACCACTTTACTTTTAATATACAGGAGTTGGTCAAAATATTGGAAACACTCCTATACCAACACATTTTTTGGTCTTTCCCAAAAAAATACTTAAAGAATCATTTTATAAGTGTGTAGGTTATGCGATTTTGCATTCTTATTAAGGAAGTTCTACTATTAAATAAGATTAATTAAAAATGACACGAGCATTGTTAAGGATTATCCTCATAAAAGCATCTTTTTTTTCCTCATGCAATCATATTTCAGTGTATGAACATTTATTGTAAGTTATTTAGTTTTATCTTATACAAAATAATATTTATAGAAAACCTGTTATCATTTTGAGTTTCTTTTAAAAAGTACAAAAACTACAGTTGCTTGAAACTTCTTAAATTTTTAAGATATTCAAATCGGACTTTTTTCATTAGTTGCCAAATACGATTCCCTACAAAATTAAGAAAAAATACTAAATTTTTTCTGTGCATGCGCATTATATAAGAACTACTTTAATTACTTATATAGTGCACAGTTTTCAACAATTTTTTTCAAATTTTAAAGCAAAAACTTTTTAATTAATCTTAAATTATTCTGAAAGTTTTCTTTAATTCTATTGAATATTTTTTAAATTGTAGCAAAAAAACGCAAGACAAAAAAAACTCTAAAAATGTCTAATTATTTCATATAACCAAAATAATTATTACAAGTTTAAAAAAAATTTCCAAGTTTTTTGACATAGGGTGTTCAAAAACACTATTTTCCGTTTGTAACTTATTGTCGGTCCCTCAAACCTCTAAAAGCTTTCAACTTCATTGATAAGTATGAGAAATCGCATGTTGTAAACATTTCTGAAGTTATGAAATTGATATTTTAGTATTTTTTGAGAAATATGAAAAAATTTAATAGTATAGAAGTGCTTCAACTATTTTGTCCACTCCCTGTATATATTTGAATCAAAATTAGCCTGAGATGTACAATCATGCATTATCTCTGGCTAGTTTTTTTGTGACAGTGTTCGCAAAGCATATACATCAATTTCTTAATATTTGTTTTATGTTATATCCCTGAATGTATTCTGTTTGAATGCATGTTTAGTTGTAACAACAGTTTTAAATCTTAGACATTTAGTTAAGTGTGGGATTCAAGTTTTTCCTAAGTAAAAATAAGTGATATATTTGGTAGTGGTAGAACATATACTTAGTGGTTAGGCTGGATTATTTTTCTCATAAATTGAAAGCTGCAAGATAATAGTATTAACATTTATTTAGTTTGAATCTAACAACTTGTAAATTCTCTTACAAAACTTCTGAAGAAATTATTTTGAAAAATGCTATTATTAAAACTGAAATTAGTTAAAATTTACAAAAGTATGTTAGTTTGCATCTTCTAACATCAGATTTAAATTCTGTCTTTATGTATTGGTTTAAAAATATTGTAGGTTCATTAATATTGATTAGAGAATTAATCATTAAACTTTCTTATAATACTCTTTTACATTTTTTGTAGTAACTAACAATTTAGTTAAATTCGTTTAAAGAAAGCTCAAATATTTCCTTATTGTTTCTTTCAAGCAATCATAATTTTGTATTACTTTTGTAATATATTTAAATCTACAGTTTTTGAACAATCATGTTTTTAGGTGCTACTAAAAAGGACTTCAGAATTTCTAAAAGCGTTTCATTAAATTATTACTTTCCCTTTTAGATAACTAAAATTTTTAAAAATTTAATATATTTACTTAACAGGCATTTATTCTCTCATTAAAATATTATGTTGATACAACAGTGTTCATTACTTAAACACTGTGATTTTGTGTGTATTATAGCATTTCATTATATCTATATATATATATATATCTTTATTTTATTTTTATTTTACTGCATTGCTGAAGCAATTGGTTTTCTTTTGAAAACAATATTTTTTCATGTGTGCAACCTGATAAATAAAACATTATTTCTGCAGTATTAAACGACCCTGTTTTACCTCCATAAACAAGTTAATTTTTTTTTAATACACTGCAAAAATATACTTATTTAATCTTTATAAATACTACAATTTTCTGAAAGTGCATTTTAAAAATTTACTATTATTCAGAAAAAAAATTTATGTAAAAGTTGCAAAAGTTTTACAATAGAATTTCTACTACAAACTTAAAAATTATATACTTGTCACATACCTATATATATATATATATATCTATACATTGATGAACAATTTTGCACCATATTTTATGACTAATTAAAACATATTTTGGTTCAGTTTGTTTATATTGTGTAAAGTTATATCAGTATCTTTTCACATAGCAAATAATTATATATTATATGTTAAATCTATTTTCAATCATATATTTCCAAGTTATTGCAATAAAATTAATAATGTAAATTGATTATAAAGGTAATAAATATTGTTTAAGTTTCTTAACAATTAGTACTGCTTCTTTAACAATATTACCATTGTCAACACATAAATTACATTGTAGTTTGAAAATATAAGTTTTCTTTTCTATCTAACAATTATTTTTAAGAAAATTATGAAAGAAGGGAGGCAAGCTGTGCCCAAAAATGTATTGTGATACTAAAACAACTTAATTTCATTTCTTTTTAAATTAAATAATTTATTCTTAACTACTGGGACATATTTAGAATTTCTCAGCATGTATATATAGCTCTAAGTACAATGGTCTGTAAATTTTAAAAAATTAATTGCTTACTAAAATTCGATTTTTCAGAATATTTCATCCCTATTTTTTATATTTTTTGGCACTACTCGAAACCTCAGTTGAAGTTTAAATATTAGGACTATTGCATTTATATTTTACAGAAATATAAGATAAAATATTTTTTTTTTTAAAGTTTTGGTTCTATTCGCTAAAAATTTAGTGCAAGGGAAACTATCAAAAATTTAAAAGTCAACTATGGAAGTTAGAAGAAACTTAAAATTAAACTTAGTCTCCAGGAATAAAGTTCACTTATCACTCTCTCACAGCTTCAATAGAAACACATATGCAGTGTCTATTGAAGCTGCGCATACATTAATCTTTATATTTTGAAAAGCATATAATTATAAATATTTTGACTGATAATACTTTTGATTGTATAGCTGCAATCTTAAATCTTAAAGATTTCTAGAGAAAACATTTCATAACGATTTTTTTAAAATCAAAATTTTAAAAGTTTAAATCAACACTGACACTCAACCATGAAAATCAATAATTGGAATTTTCTGAACATGTGTGCTTATTCTCGCTCAGTGTCACTGTCTGAGCTTGAATCAATGAATTTCATTCTTTTTCTTATATGTCATATTTATTGATTTGACCATAAGATCATCACAATAAGTGATTGTTAATGTGATTTGTGTCTGATACCCACTGCACTGCTTCTTTTTTTCCTTTGATTTCTTGACTTTTTTTTTCTTTTCTGCTCTGAACCATAAATCGTTAAACAAGAAAACAGACACATATAAATAAATTATAGTAAATGCCAGACTATATAGAATTTAACCAACTTGAAAGCTCAACATAACTGGAATTGTTTTGGTATTATAAAAAATTTCTTTAACAAGTTCAAAACAGAAGTACATGTGTATATGCATTATTTCACAAAAAAATAATTGGAAAGATTTATATTTATTAAAAAAGCTATTTTCTGCACAAAAAAGCATCGCTCAATGGAGAGTTCAGTTAATGCAGATCAGAGATATTGTCCCCTGAGCATCAGCGATAGTAACCACTACATTATGCTCACATAAATTTTTTTTAAAAAAACTTTTCAAGAACTATAGGAAAAGTAAGGAGCTTGGGGTTTAAAAAATTCATAAGGGGTCAATTAGGGTAACTATGACCCTTTTCACTTTTTTTAATTCAAACTTTTTTATGACACGCAATTAAAGTTTAATATTTTAATGGTGATCCTTTGACTTGAACATAAAAAAAAGAATAGCTAATATTCTAAGTCACTTATTTAGGATCTTAAAGGCGGTGGTCATAATTACCCCACCAAAAATTTCGAAAAGTAAAAATTTGGTGTACTTTTGATCTCTTGTGGGGTACTAATCACTAGCTGACGCACATTCAAGAACTGTTGGTTACTCTTTCTAGAAACAGTAACAAAATCTTTTCACGTATTCCATAAACATAGGTGGAGTTGTGATTGAATCCTAGCTCCTCTGTATTGGATACTAAGCAGGCTTTAATTGACGATATCAGTTTTTTCTCCTTATACACTGCTTCTAATTTTTTTAAAAATCATAGACAATATTTGGAATTGTAATAGACTAGTGCAAAGATCAGAAGGTGCTCAGCTTTTTTCAAGGGTAAGTAAGGATGTCGCTGAAATTAAGCCAGTCATCTATTGGTTTGCCTTCCTTAAAAGAAACATAATTTTCTCTAATATAAAATGCAAAAGTGTTTACTTATCATAAGGGTAATCAAATCTCGCTCAAACCTACAAACATCAGGTTTCCCACTCTTTATCAAAGTTAAAATTAAAGATTTTTAAAGAGTTTATTTGAAAAAACTAAGGATCTTAAATATAGTATAATATAATTGTTTATCATGAAATATACATATACTACAGTAACAGTGCCAATTATTATTTACCTAAGAAAATAAAACTATTTCAGTATGTTGCAAGTACTGATAAAGTTGTATTTATTACATAACTGTTTACTTTTTAGTAAAATTTAGAATTTTAAAATGCTACTGTTTTTAAAAATTTACAATTACTTATAAACATTTACTTAATTTATAATATCATACACTTTAATTTAACTTTTCACGTTTTTAAAAAGTTTCTGTAATGGAATTTAGTTATAAAAAAATTTCTTACTTTTTTTTCTTAGGGTAATTGATTTTAAAACGAGGCAAGGATGAAAAGATGTTTATATTACTCAAAATGCTGTACTCTCGATGAAGGGCATGATTCTAAACGGAAACTCGGATATTTTGTTATAAATATTTTTGTAAGACTAAATAATTCTTAGAATCAACTAGTGATACTGGAAATTAAGGTTTTAAACTTTTAAAAACATTTAACCAAAATGACAAACTTTTAAGGGCTCTTGATTTTTAAAATGAAAATAAAGCAGTTTTTAAGGACCGTGAGAACCCTGAAATATACTTCATTTAACAGACATTCTATTATTGTTTTTTAATTGTTTAAGTTGATGGATGGCCAGCTCCTTGATTTTGGTGAGCTAGATTTTCTTTCAGCTTCTTGCTAACTCAGTTGCCCCTCTTTTACCAATATAGCAGGCTCATAAAAGTGTTTGTGTATATTCTGGGGATTAACTCAGCAACAGAACATGTAAAGTCATCAATTTTGAGTTTAGGAAATATGGTCGTAATTAACTTCTTTATTAAAAAAAAAAATTTACTGGGGATTCAAATAACATGCAAGCAGTAGAAAAACACCCCTGTAAATAAGCACTTTAAAGTAAGGTTTTTGGTAGAAGAGAAACCTACCTGATTAAATTAATGAAACTATAATATTAATATATTGTATATAAATGACAAAACAGAAACTGAATATTTTGAATTTAACATAATATAAAATGCAGTAGTATTTAAAAAATTCCACTTTAATTATAACTACACAGTAGAATATTTTTATAATATAAACCTTGAAATGTGAGGATTTGTGACATAGAATTTTTATTTTTATATAGTTAATTTACATATCATCAAACTTAGCTACTAACCATGGTAATATATATGTGGAACCGATCATTATTATTTCTGTAAAATATTTTTTAAATCTAAGTGCTTTGAAACGAAAAAATATATGCTTGAGTATTTCTTATTTATTGTAAAGAATAAACTGAAATTATCAAGAACCTTAGCACTAATAATAAACAAATTTAACAATTTTGGATGGCTTTAGAGATAGTAATATCTTAGCAAAATTATTATGTTTATTTATTTATTATTTTTTTTGTTGCCTGTTGCTTAGTAATAAAAAATTTTTAACTACAATTTTTACCGTTTATTCCTACAATGTTAATACAGTTTATGGAGAACTGTGGTTTTTTTATTGTGTGTAATATAGATCTTTAACTGTTTTTAAAAATAAATTAATTCACTACTCTAATATGTTATTGATTAGTGTTCTATGTTAAAGAAAATGATGTATAAAATACTATTAGTTTCAGCAGTTGGTGTTTATCTTCATATTCTAAAATTTAAAAAGCATTTACATCTTCTTTTGATCCTAAAACTAACAATAGAGTCTAAAGCAGTGATTCTCAACCACTGTGCCGCGGCACTTTTGTGTGCCGCCAAATTCTTAAAATGTGCCGCCAAATATTAGAAATGATACAATAAAAATTATAATGCTTTTTTTATTATGAGTAAAGTTTAAATTAAAGAAAAATTTATATATATATATATATACATATATACTTTTTGTAATTTTTCCACGCTTTAACCATGTGAACATCCTTGTCGGCGATTCTCTTGTCTCTGACAATAATAAAATAAGATGGAAGTGTTTAAATTATATATGACACACAATTTTAAAAAATGTTATAAGAGCTAATCACTAAAGTAAGCTATGCAATTATTAAACAAATTAACAAAGGATAACTTAGAAAATTAAGCTAACAATTAATAATTAGCAAAAGAACTAGTTAACAAGAAATCAAAAAAAATAACAGTTAATGCAAAAAAACTAACAGTTAATTACTATAGAAAGTAAGCTAACAGTTAATAACTAGCAAAAAATAAATAACTGTTACTAACTAATAAAAAATTGGTTGAAAGAGATAATTAATCCCTTAATAAATTTGCTTTTGTAGTACATATTATTTTATTTAACATTCAAAATTATTATCACAAACTATTTAACACAGTATGAAATAGGTAATTAAACTACTTTAAATCTAATTTTTTTCATTGTGTGCCGTCAAATTTCGAAATCGTTAAAAGTGTGCCGCAACGAAAAAAAGGTTGAGAATCACTGGTCTAAAGAATAATGCGGAATCAAAACTCCAAATGCTTCGAAGAATGCTACTTATTACTACTACTTATTAATTTTTAGTAACAAAACATTTTATATTTTATTTTATTTTTTTATTCGATAACTAATTTTTAATAACATCTTTTATAAATAAAGAAATAAAACTTTCACATATTAAGGCTGCAAAAACAGGAACGGAAAACAAAATTTAAATAAGGTACCGCGAATCGTTTTAGCCTCCCCATTTCTGCTAAGATCAAGACTTGCTCGTATTATCCAATTAATTTATAAGGATCCTAAGCAAATTCAATGCTGTTCCAAAGACTTGTCGCCTACTTCAAAATTTTCCCCTCAAGTTTCAAATCAAAACAAAACCCAACAAAATCCTGGGTTAAACCCAAGAAAACCTTGGGTTTTGTTTTGATTTTAAATTGAAAACAAACACTAAAAAATGAGTTGTGGGTTAGTACCCTGGGCATCTGTTCTTTGTGAGTTAATGACTCCAGATCCTTGCTATTCTAAAGCAGTAGAGATGCAGAAATGTTTAAAAGGTGAATACGTCATATTCATGAATTCCGTTTATTTATTTGTTTACAGTGTGGATGTAATTTTACTTATCCAAATTGAATTCAATTTAAATATTAACTTTGCAAATACACAGCATTTTAATTCAGATTTATGTTTGTAAATCAAGTTGTTTTATTTCTTTTATTTTAAAAAATTGATATATTTTCTTCCAGTTCAGGAGAAAATGCATCAGATATATTTTCTCCTAATTCGGGAGAAAGCAAAAATAATCAGCGATCTCCTTCTTTGACTTAGAATAATTTTAAACGGAAATAGTTTTTTAAATAATTTTAATTATTCATTAAATTTAAATAATTTAATGAATAATTTTAAACGGAAATAGTTTTTTACTAGAAAAATTTGTTTTATAATATGTAATAGAATTTTATTGTCTTTTTAATATTAATTCTGACCAAATATCTCATGTCTACATTTGCGTCGCCAATAGCCCATTGTGCTCTAGTGCAACGTAAATATAGTACCTACCTACATGTCTACATTTGAATTTAATGTTGTAAGCATATTAGTAAAATGATTTCTGAATCAAAGATTTGCAGTTCAGAACCTGCGCCTAAATAATGGCCAAGTTTTGTCACAGGTAATAATCCAGAAATCATTTATTTAGAAGCTTAAAGCATCTCGGTAGAGGGCCAACTGGGGATATTTCCATATCGTGATCTGTTGGGCCAACTACAATCGCCAAGGTGTCAAATAGATTTTGAACTTGCAATTTTTTTAAAAAAAACATGTGGATGTTTTCTCAGGGGGTGTCTACGAGTTAAACATTTCAAGCTGGTCCCTTTCTGTGATATTTTTTTTAAAGTTTCTAGCAGGCAACTGCCGGGAAGCTGCCAAGACATGGCAGTTGTTCTGCCACAGATCAGGATATGGAAATCTTCCCGCCCAACTCAGAAGTTTAATTCATAACCACTGCTAGATAAACCACTACATATTTTTTAAAAAACTTTAGCATGTTCAAAAACCTTTGGCACCCCAGCAAATGTAATGAAGCAAAAGTTATTAAAATGCTCTCATTGTGAACGTGGTTCAGTGTCTTCTCTTCTCTTGACTGCCCTTTGTGTTTAGAAAGGTTCATTTTGAACTCTAATCATAATTTGTCGTGTTCCACCTTTTATGACAAGCATTTTACTGTGTACAGCGAGTGATGGAATTGCGGATAGATGGGGGGTGCCGCTTTTGAAAAAAATAATCATGTGTTCCCCTACTTCTATTTCGTCTAAAATTCACTCTCCCACTTCTTAGCTCCACTGAAATCCATACTCCTATTTCTAAAACTACTTATCTGCACTCACTGAAATGTAGTGTCGTACAACGTGTTCTAGTGTTGCAATTATGCTGCACTGCTCAAACACTTTTATAATGATTCATAAGACATATCTCAAAATTCAACCGAGAGAGCTAAATTTTCAAGATTAAAGCTAAACGACTTACTGAAACTGTTTTTTTCTAAGATTTTGAACTTTTTCTTAATCCCTTTACAGAATTGCAAATTTTTCTATTGATCTTAAAAAATATGATCTCAAAAGCATGACTACCTGAAGCACACAAATTAATTACTCGCCCAATATATGTTATGGAATCAATAACAGAGAAAGGAAGACATGGTCAATGAAGCATAAAACTCTACAAGAAATCTTAGTTTTAAAATCCCATGTTACAATATGGTGCTAAAACTAAAAAGATCAATCCTTTGAAATGGTCACAAGATGTAGACTCTAAATTTTATTTGGAGAGAAAGCCAACTTGCAAATGTGCAGAAGATTTAAAGTTCAAGAAAGTAAAATTTATGAGATTTCCAAAAGCATATTAAAGCATTCCTATCCGGAAAAAAAAAAGAGAATTTTCTTTATATTTTGAATACATTTGTGGTCTCTACTGCAGAAAGCATATGTGTATTCAGCTCTCTAAATGATATCCATACAGACATAAGAAAGAGTTTAAAAGTCAACAGAAAATCAGGCATTATTTTCATATAGTGTGTGGGTGTAAGAGTAGTTCAATTTAATCCATTACTAAGTGTTAAATCATGACTTAGTAGTGGGAGCTGTAATGCTGAATATGCTCACATACAACTTGGAAGGCAGCTGAAATTTGAATATGAATCTAGTGTGTTTTGTGGGATCTTGTTTAACTTTTATTGAGCTGGGGTAAGTATTCTTTCCGCCAAATCATTAATTTTTAAAATTGATGGGAAGCTGTTTTCCTACTTATGATCGGTGCAGCCATTTGTTGATAACTTCAGATTTTCGCTTTCATATCTGTTGATAACTTCAGGGCTTTGTTTACATTAATATGGGTAACAGTAAAGGTTCCATATGGCCAAGAAGAAAGGCTGACACTATTATGAAGCTCTTTTCTTTTAAGCATTCCTTCAGTTGGTTATTTCATGTTGAGTTTATTGTATTTAAGAAAAATTTATAAATTCAGTTATTTATAAGCAGAGGAGTTCAAGTTTATGGCCAATTCTTTGCAATAGTTTTTTTCTTTTTCTGATGGCTGAGGCTTCTATGTTCTTCCTTACAGAAGATGATGTAAGTGTTGCGCATTTAACATTATCCAATCGTGGAAGCAAGCAACATTACCCATGCCACAAATACCTGTTCATGGGATAAGTCACAAAAACTTATAACACAACAGAGGACGAACTCAGAGAGTGAGAGACAACCATGCCCTGAGGGATTTTGAACACACAACCATTGACTTTGTATCACGCTCTTTACAATGGGTTAAAATTTGCAAATTCCCAACAATTTCAGACCAAAAGAATGGTTTCAAAAATCAAATTATTTTTAGGTAGTAAGTAGAGTAAATTTCCTTTTATAAATCAAACTCAAAAATAATTTTACTTAACATCACTATAAAAAATTCTCCTATTAAGGGTTAAGGTGAAAAAGTGTCCACATTTTTAATAAAAATATATTTTAAAAAAATTATTCGGGTGAAGAAGAGATGCTCTTTCTACCAAGAGCCAGATACTATCCCCCACTTTTTGTTCACCCACTTCTACCATTGCATTATCTTTCCAACTACCATGTCATCTACCATCTTTTTTAATCAAGGATTTTGTGCTAAACTACAAGAGGAGGACTCTGGTGATTAATAAAGCACTCCTGCAATTGCCTGTTGTCTGCAAAGTTTTTATAATTTCAAGTTCTAACCAAAATGATGGTAATGTAGTCCTCATTCTACACTGATCACTTTCACTTCATAGATAGTTTGATACCTTTACATCGAAAGCTTGATGGACTTTAAACCAACTCTGGTGATAAAACGCTAGTCTTTTACAATAAACACTGTGTGTCATTGTTTTACTTAGTGCCTTAACCACTGTGTCGCATTTGGCACAAAATGGTTAAGTATGGTGTAATGATATAAGTACGGTGCTCAAATACTGAACTGCATTTGATTAAATTAATTAATTTGTCTCATTTCGAAAAATTTTATTATTCGTAGAAGGAAAGTAGGAAAGATTTATTTCGTCACCTTTATTTCTTGAAATCTTTAAAATATAGAATGTCATAATATTGTTTTTAATTAATTTAATCAGGTGGTAATTACGTAAACATTATGACTTAAATCAATTTTTTTTTCAATTGGATTCTTGTATTTTTTCACTTCTTCAGTCTAATTAAAAATATTTAATTTATAATAATGAGAATGAAACAAATTACCATTAAATATGTTCAAAAACTAAGTTGCATTTTTCAATACCCTTTTTAATTTAAATGACTGCGGGGTGGGTGGCTCCTTCATACCAGCTAGGGCCCAGGGGATAATTGCAATTTCTGGTCTGTGGCCAGTACAACTTTCCCTTTAGATGATAGGAAATGACAAAACATTTTGACCACAGGCAGCACTATTTAAAAGAATCCTTTTTTAAATCCATAATTATCGAATTCTCTTGCTAATTAAAATGATAAATACCGATAAACTCACACTGCCTCAGAACGGTTTTTAAACTAACAGGACTAGACAAAACTTGTTGCTAGTTTGTCTCAAATTGAGCTTGGAAAATTTTATTTTGAGAATATAACCTTAACTATGTTTACATTTATGTTAGCTTTTCAAACAAAATCATAATTGTTGAAAAACATTAAAAATCCTTCATGAAAAAAAAAGCAGATGCTATGTGCAAAATTCATTAAAATCTCTCTTTCTAAAAGAATAAAGATCAAATAAATTTACTTCCAAAAATTTTATCAGTTATGTCTTCACAAATATATTGACAACATAAATATTGAGCAAAATAAAGGAACGTTTAAACTTTAAGGCTCATTTACTCAAGTTGACTAAAATGTCACTTACCTACTTCTTCCACTGAGATCTTCAATAATAATTAGCAATCTAAACATAAATACATGGGAGGTTCAACCATAGGGTGGTTTGACCCACCCTATCTTCTCTATATTTAAGTATTTATTTAACTGATGAGTACAAGATGGCAGCATGATATGAAGTAGAATCACTTTTTGTTTCTATTTATTAGCCATTTGCAAGTAGAATCAAGAGCAAATCACATATCAAGGCTGATTGTGCTCCGGAAAAAATCCGGATTTCTGGATTTTTTTGCTAACAGTGATCCGGAAGTTTCCGGAGATCGAAGGTCCAGACGTTTCAAAAAATCATTGATCAAGGAAGTTTCCGGAAATCAAATTTTTAAAGGTGGAGCTTAAAAACACAGTTTATTTTATTTGTTTGTAAGGGAGAGCCAGAGAGATATTTTATAAGCTTATATTCATGATTAATATTCATTTTTTATCAGTAAATAGTTGTTATAATCATAAACTCAAGAATGAAAAACATATCTGAAAATTTTAATTACTTCTCCGGGTCATCATAGGTATGTCTAAATGGTATAGGTATGTGTAAAATTTTAAATATATTTTAAGTAAACTAAGAAATATTGAGAAAATGGGAGAAAAAAACTTGTTTAAATTTTTTTCAATTTAAACTTCTTTTCTTTTTTTTTTTATTCGAGAAATTTTCCGGAATTTTGACTTGGGCTCACAATCACCCCTGTATTATAGCATTTTCATTATGAAAAGTAACTTTTATTGCTGGAAGTTGTTCTCTCCTGTGCCATCTAAGATTAAAATAAGTAAAAGTAAGTTCAATTATTTGTGTACTTAGATTAATATACTAGAAACTAGTATACTCATTATTTAATATTATTTTCTGTTTTAATGTGTTTTTTTTTACATGAAATTTATTTTTTTCACTTTGCTACTACAATATTAAAATATTCAACCCATCTTTGAAATTTTCACTGTTTTTCTATTATTCTTCTGTTTTTGTTATTTTTATTCTCTAATTATTTAAATGCAACTATTTTTTGTATCTTTTTTTATTCTTTCTATATTTTTTCGATTAATTATTTGTCCAATTCCATATTCATATACTATTTGCATTTTTCTTATGGTTATTCAATAATGGGTTAACTTTTTCAGATCCTTTTTTTGCTGAAATCAGGAAATAAAAGGTGTCTCTAACCAGAATGAAATTTGCTGTTTTATTAGTCACTGATAATGATTAAAGTGTAAAAGTTGTAACTGCTGAGTAAATAATTGACAGAAAAACTTTAGGTAAATTGGACAAATATAAAATGTCATAAGTTGAGGACATTGAATTTAAGGCAAACCACATTTCTTTCCAAATATTTTCTCGTGAAGAAGAACATGTGCTCGAAGTTTATTTACTGTTTGCTTCAAAAATTAAATTACAGTTTAACTTCAATAGCAGCACGAGCTTTAGCATTCCAATATGCTTAAGTGAAAAGCAAAGTCATTTTTGAAAATTGCTCTGACAAAATTGCAAATTATGACTGGTTGAAGGGTTATTTACACAGGCAAGCAAATTTATTGTTGCAGAGACCTGAATTAACTAGTTTATCCAGAGCCACTGCTTTCAACAAAACAACTGTTGGTGAGTTTTTCAACAATTTAAGCTGCATCTTAGAAAGAAATTTTTTTTCTCACCAGAAGCAATTTTAATTGTTGATGAGACTGGCAGCATTACAACTGTGCACGAACCAGGAAAAATTATTGCTTTAAAAAATGAGAAACAGATATTGCAAATCACCTCAAATTCACAACCTAATCTAGTTTCCTGCTCTATATTAGTTGCATCATGAAAGTAAATGCAAATGTATGTAGCTTCAGTTTCATTTACCCTGAAAAAGAAGATGTTGCAACAGTATCCAAAGGAGATGTCATTAAGCTCCCTCATCCAATGATCAGTGAAGGCACTGAAAGAGTTGCTCTAAAAATGAAATTTGACTGATATTTTTAAATATCAAAACATTTACTGATACAAACTGATTTCGATTTAATTGAACAATTTTTGTTCAAACTTGTTATTTTTAACTACTAAATAAATATTTGGTATTTCTTTAGACTCATTTATTGGTTGTAATAACATAGCATTTACTTTTTTCTGTATAGGTTTAAAAACTTCAAATTTCTGTGGGTCAAACCACCCTGAAGGAAGGAGGTTTGACCCAGTTTATATACTCTTAAAAAATCATTGATAAAATCATAATTTATGAGAAAAATAATTACATAAACTGATGAAAAACAATATAATCTGTCAATTAATGTCAAGTTGGAAATTTCATTACAATTACACGAAAATATGTTTTTGTAAAAAGCTGGTCAAACCTCCATGTTTCCCCTAATTATTTTAAATGTCAAAAATAATGTGTAAAAATTTTCTATTTCTCTATTAATTTGACCCGCTATTTTTGTAGTAAACGTTCCCCAGTTAGTGTGAAAGTTTTGTCTTTGCTTACCATGGGCTTAAGCTGGGTGTTTGAGAGGACTGCTGTTTCTACCTTTATGTCGAAACCTGTCTGGTTTTGAATCCTCATGGCTTTTAAATGAACTAAATCCATGGGGTAGTTGCAAACCATCAGGCAGAGGTCAAGTACTAACTTTAACCATCTGCTTTCCAATCAAAATTTCGATATAGTGCTTTTGGGTGCAATTATTGTTTTCAGATTAACATTAAGGATGAATCCTAAATTGTAGCCAACAACCCATTAAAATTACATTATCTCCCTTACAACTCATATTATCTGCAAAAATTAAGCTAAGAATATTTTATGTTTATCATATTTCAAACAATGGCGAATTTCAGCATTTTTATTTGTGCAATAGCTGTATTTTCTAAATTGTGTGTGTACTATTATCTTACGCATCTTTTAATAAATTGCTTTTCGGGAATATTATGTTAACATTTTTATAAATGTATTTATCTATAAATATTGTTTTTCTAATTTAATTGCTAAATGATTTTAAACATTATAATTTGCTCTGTTAAAAATATTGTATACATATTAGTAAATAGATGTTAAATTCAAGAACCTTTTAAAATTAAGGTGAGATTTTATTTATTCATATTATTATTTTGCATAATGGTTTGCTCTGAATTTATTCACTTAATACTTTTTCTTTCATGTTATGAAAACATTATGTGTATAATTGATTTTTAGATTTTTTTTCAGCAAATCGTTATCGTGAAGGTGTCTGCTTTGAGGCAATTGCAGTATTGGAGAAGTGCTGCACAAGATGGAAAGATCGCTCATCATGTTGTGTGAAATATGAAAGATTGCGGCCACAAACATCTGTCCAACCTATGAATATAAATGTTAGCCTAGATCATTATATCCTTAGTGAACTTCTTCTTGGCCACTAATACTAGTTTTTTGAGTTTTGTTAACTGTGATAATATGAAAGGTATAAGCATTTTACCCACCTTTTTATTTGTTAGCTAATAACCAAATGCTCATTTTATATCTTAAGCTATATAGTTGCATTTGATTTTTAAAAAATCAACTGTATATTTTGAGGTGCCTTGTCTTTCAAATGATTGTAAAACATCTTTATTGATTCTGTTGAACATATTTATATATATTATAAATTTTGTTTGATGGTTGTCTTTATTTATTACAAAATGTATATATAGATGCCCCGTGCAGAATTATATTCTGCTTTTGGATTTACAGGTTTAAATCCCCTCTCCAAGCTTTTATGATTAAAATTAATATTATTTATAAAAAGTAAAGTTATCAATGGAAGTAAAATTTTTAAAAATTCTGATATAAAAATTGTTCACATTTCCTTTATAAATATAATATTAAGTAGTAATATCATCAATAATATAAAATAATAACAAATTAGCAATATCAACTGTATGTACCATATGTATTAAAATATGAATTTACTCTAAAATGAAATCCTGGTTTTATCCCTTGTTTAGTTAGATTAAAATGAGTCTTTATTTTTTCGAAATTTCAGAATTGAAAAGAATGATTGCTTTTAACAGGTTAAACACAGACTATTTAATGATAACAAAATAATGTGAGCAATATTACGGAGTAAAAGTTCAAAGCTGCTGTGAGGTGGAGAGATTTCTCAGGGCCCCTTATTTTTTGGACTCTAGGGAGTTTTGCAAAATTATTTGAAATATTTTTTTATAAATCAAAGTTGATTTTTTTTAAAAAAAAATTTAGTTTTAGCATTGAAAATTAAGAAACTTAATTTTCTCTTTCAATCATAAAGATGTTCATCGAGAATTATGGCTTCTGATAAAGGTATTGGTCTCCGCATTATTTGGGACCGAACTCGCGAGAAAACTATTCATGGAAATCACAATCATTAAATTTGAAAATGATATGTATTTAAGCATTTTTAGATGATTATCGAAATGGGCCCTTTATTGAAAAATTCCATACTTCTAAGGGCCCGGCACCTTATATATTAATAATAAAAATTGAAAATGTATACAAAATTTGAAAATATAATATTAATGGATGAAAAATGTTAAGCCTTTATTTCTTAGGAAAAATCATATATCTTTCAATTGCTCATCCAAGGACCTAATGAGGCTTCAAATTATCAGTAAAACCATACTAAGGCGGAAAAAAAGTTTCGTAATTGCAAATAAAAAATTCAAAATTTTTGACACTGAATCATAGAATAAAAAATATATATTTTAATATATCTTTATGATTAATCAGCTGATACCCTTAAACGGAGAATTCTTTATCATAAAGTCTCACATCCGTTATATCAGTTATAATAATTAAATTAAAATTTTTAAATTTAGAAAAATCATTAAAGAAAGTTTCTAAGTAAGCTGCTTGTTTTAAGGAATAAAATTTGAAAAAAATCGTAAATCTTTTTTAAAAATTTAAATAAAAATTATCAGTTTTCTAAATGATAAATTTTCTCAGGTGCCCGGAGCCAAAAAGAGAGATTATAGCAATAAAAAATTATTGTCTCAGTGAAATATTATATGCACTTAAAAAGATGTATTTAAAAATCCCAAACACAGATTACTAGGGGTTCACAGTGATTTGAGATTCAATGATGATTTCTCATGTTCATAATGATTTCTGAGATTCAATGTATTAGTATAAGTATACTAGTCAACACGTTTTGTATAATATAATTTATGACATTTTCCAAATTTAATTTTATGTCAAGTGTGTGGTAATCATTTGAAAATTTGATGCATTTTAATTAGACCAAAACATCCAATCCCTCTGTTTTTAACAAAATATTATAAATTAAATTAAGTATGAAGCAACTATGAAAATGTATTAAACATTTTTAAATTTTTAATGAATATTAAATTTCTTTCATTTTAATTGATTTTGCCCAGTTCTAATTAAAGAAATATTTGTGAATGCAAGCAAACACAAAATTTAATCGCTTTTTTTTTAGAAAAGGAACATCTAAAACGCACCAGAAAAATATTTGTAAATAAACAAAAAAATATGTATCTTATTAGAGATAGAACCTAATGCCTGCTAGAATCTGGAGAAATCCAAAATGATATGTTCTTCATTTGAAAATGTTATTCTCAAATAATATATACATAGATTATCCTTTCATTACTTTAAGATGACATACCACACAATAAAATTTTAATATTGTAAGATCGTGTTATGAATTTTAATAGTTTATAAGCAACGAGCTTATGTAACTTAAAAATAGAATAGCTGAATTCTAGTTGAAATTAAGCAGTCAAAATGAAAAAATACTCGCCAAGAAACGATAAAAATGCATTAATAATCAACACAAATTATGCTATTTCAAGTAATTTAGATTATTCTTTATTGCTGTTTTCCGTATTATATAGATGCAGAAATATATATTACTGTTCTATAAAGAAGAACGTCCGGTGGCTGAGTGGTAGCTCTTTGTGCTCCCGTACCACAGGTACTGGGTTCGATCCTCCCTCCGGGCAAGGTCGACTCAGCCTTTCATCCCTTCAATGGGTCGTTAAATGAGTACCGAGCATGCTTGGGAACTAAACAATGGGGGTTTTCACGTTCGGCTGACCACCTAACCAGAACATCTGCTCCTGCACCCCAGAGCCCAAGGTCAAGAAAACTGAGATGGGCACAGTAGGCCTTAGCCCTCTATGGGCTGTCACGTTTAGTTTAGTTTAAAGAAGAATATTCTATAACTATTACAGTTCTGCACGTTCTGAAATCACATTTATTCATTAGAATGAAGTAAGCAATATGGAATTTAATAACTTCCCTTTAATTTATAATGAATTGTAGACAAACCAAATGTATTTTACTTTAATACGCACATCTTTAACATTGGGAAATTGTTCTTCAAATGTTGGTAGCGTTCTGTTTCTGAATGATTTACCAATGTTCTGGGTCATTTTTTCAAGTTCTGCTGTTTCCTTAGTGAAATTTTGTTACTAAAAAGAAACCTTTTCCTAAACCAATGATTCTGATAGAACTAAATCGAAACTTGATAAATAAAAGCCTGAAAATATCTTCCCGCTAGAGGGCGTATTCAAGCGTTGCAATCGCGAATTACATTTTATAATATATATTATACTTGTTTGAATGATTATACAACCATTGTTTAACTGAAGAAGAACATTGTTTGTTAGCAGACAGTTATATGCTGCTTAATTTGATGTTTTCATGCATCTTGAAAAATAAGAAGTGGTAGCAAAATAAAATTATACAGAGAAAAATTATAACTTAGCTTTGATTGCCTTTAAGAAATAAAGTGTTATTTAGAAGAAGAAATTATCCACCTATTGTAAGTTTGCTACCATTTTATTTTTTTATCTTATTGCTTTATTGCAGTCTAACAATAAAGTTCTAAAAGGGCCTGCAGAAACTGGCAAAAGCTCTATAAATATTTGTTTGAAAATTATCAGAGATAGAGCTATGTGAGAGAATTTTTCAAGAGAGTGTCTTAAGAATGGCATTTATTAGCATACAAAAAAGGGGAGAACACCCTCTACTGTAAGCTATTAACATAAATATAACTATGTAGTTAGAGCTGAATGGAATATTTTCACTTGTTTTAAAAATTTCATAAGGCTGGTTCTTATACAATCATCTCAATTTAGTTAAAATTAATTTAAAGAATATAGAATATTGCATTGTTAAAAAAGTCATAAAATGAATTATAATTGAGATGCCTCTAAAACATTCAATAACTTATTAAATTCTGTTGAAACTATTTTTTTAAACTTTAAAAAAAATATGATTTCTTTAGGATAATTTTATTTTACAATCAAATCAAGTGTTTGAGAATTTAATTAGAATTTTTTCTCTATAAATTATCTTTATAATATTTTGTTATAAGAAGTACCCCAATTTAACTTATCTTTTAAATGCTTTTTATATTCAGTTTTATATAGAAAGAGCTATTAGAGAAATTGTGTAAAACAGCACTGTTCCTCCTAACTCCAACGCTATCTGTTCTTCACAGTGCATGTATAAAAATGTCAATAATAATAGCAATATTGCTAAGGTGTAGAAGATAAGGTTGATGTTAAGGTCAACATAAGAATAACGCTATTCAAAATCTTCCAATCGTTACTTCAGTAATACTGTGCAGATAATCAAAAAGGTACTTTATTAATTCATGTAGTAATATGAATACAACCATGTAGCTTTAGTATCTTAATTTCTTTAAAAGAAATTAGAATCTTATACAACATATTATTCAAAATTATTTTAAGGAATAAGGAAAATGTCATAATTAAGATTATATTTGTTTTTGGATACCAATATTCAAAGACAAATATATAAAAACAAATATATATATTAAAAAAACAATACAGCATAAAAAAGTATTGCTGAAATATTTGTAAAATCTTCAGCTGTTTATGAAATTTTATTGTAAAAAAATTTTAATTAATAAATTGAAGAAAATAAACATGATTTCTGAAACAATTATTGTATGTTAATAGCAAACAGAGCATTCCAATATTTACATTCAATTTCAAGCCTCTCAATAATTTTCATTTCTTATAATGTACTGCCGAAGCAAGTATATTTATATAGTAATTTCCTTTTTATATTAAATTTATAAATAATAAAGTTATTGTAACCTCAACTAAACTCATTTTTCATATTGCTTGTAAAATTGTGTAATCCTGAATGAATTTTTTGTAACATATCAATATGTTCTATTGAAATAAACTCTTCAAACATAAAATTGAGTTAATATTATTCTAATTTTTAAAAAAAAACTATCCCACTTCTTATAGGTGTTATTTCTTCTCTAAATGGATCAAGTATTGAAAGATTTGATGAACAGTGAATTTAAAAGAAAGATATTACCCTAAATAACTTTTGTTCTGATGATCGGATTTCCACAAACAAGGATACAATTTAATGGATTGACGTCAAATATGCCAATCAATTAATGCTAACAATTACTATGTTTTGGTATTAGACATTAAAGTGTACCCATCCTTTTTTCCATGAGTTTGGATTCTTGACCCTCAAAATATAGTTGCAATTTGAAAAATATGGTCCCGACAGTTAGGCTAGAATTATTGCGATTTTGGACCTTAATTTTATTTACACTCTGTGTATTCATCTATAGCTAGAAAACTTATTAAGATAGGCAAAAAATATTTGCTAACATATATAAATTTTGTTTATTCAGACTAGACTGTTTTTAGCGAACCCTGAGTTTGTCCTTATTTTACGGTCTTATTGTAATAATTACAGTCAGCCTCTTTTAAAGCAATACCATTGGTTCCAGCCAACTGTATTGAAATAAGCAGGTTATTCAATTATAAAAGGAAAGCATTAGTCACTCATAAATGCTAATTTTTTTTTCTTTTTTTATAATTTTTTCTTTGAAATGGGAAGTAATACTTCCTATAATGTTTTTAAGAAATAAACTCATTTTAATGATTATTAAATAATTCTAATACGAGTTGTTAGTTTTTCATACCACACAGATTTAAATTTATATGAAAATAAATAAATTTTAAGAAAAAGTATAATATACATGTAAAAGTATAATAAATCAGTAAAAGATTGTTTTAACACACATTTAAATGTAAATTATTCTACTTCTTACTTCAGAAAGGTAAAAATCCCTCAGTTACTATTTGGTCTTCTGCAAAGTTTGTACCATTTTCAATAGGCACAGCTCTGAAAGGTCGGCCTAAAGTATTCATACAATAGCAAACTAATCATCTAAGAAGTTTTCCTAATTTTGCAGTCACAGCCACTTCAATTTAGATAATATTCATCTCGCATATATCGGAAACAAAAAAATATTTTACAGCATAAAATTTGCTCTCATTTGAATATTTTTGGGAGCTCCACCTATCAAAAATCGGCAAGAACTTTCTGGATGACCCAGTATATAACTGCTATAACGATTTGATTTAATCTTGAATCATTCCAACATCCTGTTTGGAATAGGAAATGAATAAGAAGTCCCTAATGAAGTCACCATGTCTTCTCCTTTTTTAACTGAAAAATGAAAATTCCAGCTGATGAAACATTTCTTATAAAATTTAATTTTAGTATTATTAATTTTACCATTTAATTTTATTTGTATAAGCGGGTTTTTCGGATATGCAATTAAGTGTAACTAAAAAAATGTAATTAAAAAAATTCTGAAGCGTTTTAAAAAGTTATTGTATTACAACAAAAATATAAAACTAACTTAAATTTTATTAACATATGATGAAATTTTATTATTTTTATTGAAGAATTTAGACTAACAACTTTTCTTTAGAGTGGTAGAGTCTTTATCTGTAAAATCGATTTTCAACTAGATATCATCTTAAATGCTGAGAATTTTTGCTTTAAATCTTAATAAAATATAGTTTTAAAAGCATTTAATTTTGTTTAGACCTTACATTTTTTGAACTTTTTCATACAACATTGCCTTCTTGCATCTACATTTTTATTGAATTTATCTAATTTTTCCCATTTGATTTAAAACACCATAGAAAACAATTCTATTTGGCAGGTTTTTTTATTTAAAGATTCTAAACTTACTTAAAAACAAATTACTTCATAACACACACACTGGTGAAGCATTTTATTTGTTTGAAAATTATGTATTTTTAATTACATGGAAATTTTGTCTGCCATTCCTTTTAACTTGTTATATAAAATTGAATATTATCACACAAAACATTGTGTCTTTCAGCTTACCTTTCTTGAACTCCTAAAATCTTTTTTTAAAAATATTGTAAATGTTTTTGTCATTTTGAAAAAAAAAAAAAAATTTCATTGTTTTTTAAATCAAAGTGAAATTTTTCATTTTAAGTAAAGGAAAAACTAAGCTTTTATATAAAAATAATAATAATTTGAATTTTCAGTAATATCCTCAAGTATTTGGAATTTTTTACAACTAACTAACAAATGTATAAACTTGTGATATTTTAAAGCAAAAATGTCAAGGTCTCTTATTTTTAATTCACTATTTGAAACAACAAAAAAGAAAAATTCACATTGAAATTTTTATTTAAGAAATAAATATTTACATTAAATTTTATCAAAAAATTACTCTTTAAATGAGTATTTTTAATAAAAGTTTTTACTACTATTCAACATTATTTAAGAATTTTGAAAGCTAATTTACAGGCTTCTAACTTTATAAAGTATTAATGTATTTAAATATTTTTTTCAAAACGAAGTACTACTAATTTTGAATTATGAAATTAAAATAGTTTTGGAAATATTTTATTAACCTAGATGATTAAGAAATACACAAATGAATAATAGCCGCGATATTTTGCAAAGTAAAAGAAGCATTGACATCAAAATTTTAACATCTGGTAAGCAAATAATCGTAACTGAAAATTTCGAAACTGAATAATACTAAGAATTAAACTTTTTCTTTTAGCTGGGAAAAGAGAGGCCTACTAACTTCTTCAAAATTTCTCTAAGAGCTTGAGAAAATTTAAAAATCAACAGAAATTTTTTTTTCCCCACCAAAATAATGTAAAGATATAAAAGTTTCTAGAAATTAAAATTTATGCTAAAAAATTCTGAGACTTTATTTTACATGATAATTCTAAGTCCAAAAAAAAAAATATTAAAAAAGAGATAAAATTAACATAACACTTTTTTTTCTTACTAGAACCACTGAACTAAATGCTAATTAAAAAAGTAATTTTGTAAGAGGAAGGGTGGAAAAGTATTTTGATAATAATGAAAAATTATTCCTTTCTGTGAATTATTCTGTATATAACATAAAAAACAGGCTAATTAGGCAGGTTACGAAGTTTAAAATGTTCGATTTTACTGAAACTATTGGAAAGTTGGATATTTTTTTCGTTTAAAAGGTATCGATTACTGTTGGAATTAGGTGGTGAAAAATTAGTGAATCAATAAATATAACTCATGTCTAGCAAATAAAATGCTAAATGTTAGCAAAATAAATTCTTTAATAAAAAAATTTACCATAGATGAAAAATTTTATTGTGAAACTAACCTGTGCCTTATTAAACTAATTAAGATTATGAAAGGTTCATTATATTTTAAGTGCAAAAGTAAATTAGAAAACTTTAGTAATGAGCAAATAAAAATTTTTTTTTTAAAGAATTAACAGTTCGTCACCTTAAATAAAAAAAATTAAATCAAAATTTTTAGGATGAAAATATTTACTAGTAAATTAAACGTACATTTTTAATTCTAATTGTATATTTCTGCTCCAACAATTACCAAGCATACTAATTACAAATAGTTTTAATTTGATACAATCTGCATAGCAAGTAATTCTAATTTGTAACAACATCCATTTTCAACCAATTGAATCTTCAAATTTTCTGATAGAAATATTGGAAAATATCATGTGATAAATTTGCATAAATAAAATTTGGAAGAATGTGTTGTTTCGAAAAAGACTTGGACAATCCAAGCTCACCAGCTTTGATAAGATAACCCCTCAAGGTGCATCTTGCATAGATGGCAGCACCACTCATTCGTTTTACCACTTTTTAAATTTAGACATAGATTTGAAGGGGAAGGAACATTTTCTTCAGAGCCCTGTACCCATGGTAAGGCTCAGCAACAGAACAAAAGACTTTCGATTCCACAGATTTTACTAAAACTTATGTTACTTGCTTTTGGTGGGTCGAGTGGACTCAAAGACTGGATCCTGTCCTCTCTGGACCCGAGTCCGACTTATTCACGAAGCATAAATTACTATTAAGAAATGAAATTGACGATATATAATGTTGTTGTTGTAGTTCATTTACGCTGCACTAGAGCTGCACAATGGGCTATTAGCGACGGTCTGGGAAACATCCCTGAGGATGATCCGAAGACATGCCATCACAATTTTGATCCTCTGCAGAGGGGATGGCACCCCCGCTTCGATAGCCTGACGACCTGTACGCGATGTCAAGCACTTTACGGTAGAACAGTTTAACGAGGACCAATACCGCACACCCTCGTTCCCTACACAGGCTGATCCAAGTGGTCACCCACCCGCACACTGACCGCAGCCAGTGATGCTTGACTTCGGTGATCTGCTGGGAACCGTGTCTTAACGATCAGTCCACTGCGGGTCCGATATATAATGCAATTCAATGCTAAAGAAAACAAAGCCAAGAAAATAGCACAAGGAAACACCGTAAGATGCTATGAGTACATTTGTAAAAAAACGCATTCATTCTAAAAATCACAATTTCGTGTTATCGTATTCGTATCGTATCGTTACAATTTCGTGTTATCGTTATTAAATGTTTTTAATCAAGAAATACTTTCATCAATAAGACCCGATTTGGTTAAGTATCCACGATGTTGAGATTCAAATCAGATTGGTAAAACTCGCCAATCAGGTTTTGCTCGCATCTCCAAATTCACATTCTATTTGTATGCAGTGAGAATATCCCTTATTTTAATTTAGTTTTAAACTTTTATTTCTTTTACGTCTCATAGTAACAGAAATGGATAGCTATAAGCGCCAGTTGTTAAGTAAATTAAACTAAGTAAACAAAAACAATTCTTGCTGTCGTTAGTATAATTTAATTTCTTCGAATTATTTATTTTTGCAATTTTTTCACAATTTTATTATAATAGATAATTGCTTATGAAGAGATACAGAAAGTTACTATAAACTATGCTTTTAATTAACGAAGTTTAGCTTCGATTATAAAAATCAGTATGCTCTTTATAAATTAGAATTCAATATGTTTTTAGTAGTATCTATGCTTAATATGTGATTTGTTAATTTAGTGGTATCAATAAAATTTGATTATGTTACTTTAATAATTCTTTATATAATTATTCAATTAAATTTTACTTTATTATAAAAAAAAATATTTAAAAGCTAGTTATTTAAATTTTTTGAAAAAGAGAGGAAAAAAAATTCCAGAAATTTTTTCTGCTTTTTAGTTTTTACTTATTTAAAAATGATACATTAAATAGCTTTAAAATTAATACTACAATTTAAACTAGATTGCAATTATA
The DNA here is from genome assembly GCF_043381705.1 of Parasteatoda tepidariorum. NCBI lineage: Eukaryota > Metazoa > Arthropoda > Arachnida > Araneae > Theridiidae > Parasteatoda > Parasteatoda tepidariorum. The sequence goes on from NC_092215.1 coordinate 23,839,940, forward strand.
TTCTGTTAAAAAAACGGTTTAGATATTTCATATTTCTTTTTAAAAAGAAGTTTCTTCCATTTGGATTGGATGGAACCTATTTATTCAGGGCAATTTAATGGTTTTTTTCAGCAGTTTTTTCAACTGTAGAAGAAAATATTCATCCCTAATTGTTAGATAACGTGAGCAAATTAGGTCATAATTTCTCTTAAAAATGTTTAAAATAAAAAAAATAACCCATGTTCTGTAGTTTTTTAAATTAGATAATGTTATTATTGAAAGAGTTCAAGTTCCTCAAAGCTTATTTTTATCTACTTGTTAAGTATGCTATGTTTACTACAGTGAAAAGTATAAATGGGAATGAGATGTTTTACTAAATTTATTGTTTTCTGTTTAATTTCTGTCACCAGTGTTTATTGTGTGTGTGCAGTGTTATTATATTATTATATATATTCAATAAATTATTGTCGTGTATGTTTAGTGCGATTATATTCTTCATTGTAATTTCCAAATTGCGTTTTCTTATTGTATGAAGAAAGAAAAAAAAAAGAAATTAAAGGAAAATCTTAAATTAATTTAAAATATTTTTAAAGTATTTTTTCTTATTTATTTAATGCTGCAATACATCTTAAGAATATAGTTAAATTTAAGGCTTCATCATGTTAAAATAAATGACAAAAAAGTAATTTATTCTTTATTTTTCAAACAATATTATAAAACATACATTAACAATTTGAGCAAATTTATAGTTATGTAGTCCAGTTGTCTTTTTCATTTCTTTTCATCCTATGAATTTGAAATGTTTTTTAAATGAAAATTAATAAATATGAATATCTCACGCCCATTTATGTTAAAATCTGTTTTGATTCAATAAATAAAAACATGGAATGTGTATTTTAACACAATTATTCCTACAAATTATATATTGCTAAATAATGTCATTATTGTAAATATTGAATTACGACATTTTTATGTATATTAATAATCAAGGAGGTAAAATAACTTTTACATACATGCACTACAAAAAAATTATTTAGATATTAAATGTTAATTTGCCTAAGTTAAGTTGTAATAAATAAGCATATTGAAGATCTTTGTTATACTTTTTTACTATGTTAACATATTTATGATCAAAGATGAAATTTTTTTAGGTAGTCTTTATCAAAATATTAATCAATAATTAAAAATATTTCTGTGAAACACTTTTTAATGGTTTAATTACTTTTAGTCTATGGCTTAGCGTGTTATTCAACCTTTTGTTATAAATAAACCAAAAAAAGAAAACATTTTTTTCCAACCCTAATTTTAACCAAGATTTAAATCAGGCAGTTTTATTAAAAAAGTGAATCCTATTTTTTTTTTAAAATAATACTTTAATTTTTTATTTATTCAAAAGAAAAAACTTTAAATATTCCTTTAATTTTTTTTCCATGTTGTGTTTAATTTTTAAAATTACTACAATATACAAAGCTTGAGTAAAATCAATTGAATAGTTCCTGAGAAATTGAATTTTAAAGAAATCGTATATTTAAAATTCAATTTCTCAAGATTCAACTAATTTCACTCAAGTTTTGTATTTTGTCATGCGAAACTATATTCTTCAAAATGATGTAAGGAATAGTATACCTTACATTTCAAAATTGTTACGACTATTATTTAATACAATAATAAATATTTATTGAAACTTAATTTTTGCATGAAATTATCTTTGGATAAAAAAATTTTATAATGATATGCAAATTTTTTTTAATTTGCTTGAAAATTTTATGGGCTATGGTGAAATACGCAAAAAGTGAATTTAACATTAAGGGATCCAAACTTTTGATTGCTCTCCTGACCAAACTATGGGGACATTATTTCCCAGATTGTGGCTACCTCATATATTTTGGATGTCAGAAATCTGAATTCGTGGAAGAAAAAGATATGCTTATTCAGAGAAAATACGTTTTTGTGTCTGATTTAGTAACTTAAAACATTCATTGGAAAAAAAAGATATGTTTATTCAGAGAAAGTACATTTTTGTGTCTGATTTAGTAACTTAAAACATTGTATGCACCAATTAATTAGCATATTTGAGGTCACCCCCTTAAACCATTAAGAATGAGTCCTAGAGCGTGAGGATCCGATCATTAGATCAAAAGTTATTCAGGGTGGTTCTTTTTTTGGCTCTCTGTACGTACAAATGTGCAAAACCCAATGATGAACGTGAATACAATATGTGTATGTATTTATGTACTTGCAGTGTATTTATACGCACATGTTTGTTGGTAATTCTATTTTTAAAATCCTTCATTTAATAAAATTAATAACAATAAAAAAAAAAAAACAATTCATGCATTGTTATAAAAGCAATCCATTACCAACAATTCCAATTACAATGTGATCAACTCCACTTGAAATTATAATTATATGTAATTGTGCTGTAATCATAGATATTACAATTACTAGTATTTAAGATTGTGTGTAATTGTTACATTATGATTTCTTGTAATGTTACCTTATGATTACAAGAAGTCATGATGACTTGCAATCCCAGGGTTTGATTATATGTAATCCTGATTATCTGTAATCACTTTTTATTATGGTTATAAATTGGGATTATAGTAACATGATTACTTGTAATCATAACTACAGAAAGTTGATTACTAAGTTGTCCTTATCTGTTAATAATTACATTTGTAATCAATTACTGTAATTGACATGCAAGTTGCAATGAAAAAATTCTGGTTATTCAAAATTTTATTCTAAAAAATTAGTCATGACTATTGAATTTATTCATCAATCATAATTCAAAAATTTACATGATGAATAACTAAATTTGCATATGAATAATCTTTCATAATAAATTTATTCTGTCGGAATTTAGTCATGAATAATATTTCTGCAAATGATGCCGATTAAAAGCTCATTAAGCTGAATAATGGAATAAATGAGAGGTAGAAAGCTTGCAGAAGAGTTTTTTCCTACACTGTTTACTTGACTTATCTTTAAAAATTTTTGATGTACAAATCTGTTAATCTGTAGATGACTAATTATCTCCAAAACTCTATTTGATAATATTATCAACAATTATCAAAAAATGTAAGTACAGTGGAAAGTCGCATATCCGGAATCGGCGGGACTTTCCGAAGTCCGTATATTTGATTTTTCCGTATAATTGACTTCCAAGGTAAACAAAGCTTAAAATGATCTGAATCTAAGAAGCAGAAAATAAATAAACATTATTTTTCGGGCAATAATGTTTTAGTATTAGAATGATATCTAATCAATCATAAACAAAATATTAGAAAAAAAATAATTATTGCTATTCTAAAAATAAATATAGAAAACGAAAAAAATTCCCAGTTATGAAAATATTAATTGCTCTCTCCACCATTTTGAACTAGAACGATTCAAGCAAGAAGGGGAAATTCCCGTCATTCAATAAGGTGGGTAGGTGGAGAAGAAAAATTCATTTCCTCCTTACTTGTCATTCAAGTTGAGGGCGGGGTAGTGACAAATTCTTATTTTCTCTCCCATCATTGGCTATCAATCAAGCATAAAGGCGTGGCATGCTAATTGGGTTCTCTTTATTTTTTCTTGTGTGACTAAAGGGGATTCCCCCTCCACTTTAACATTCAAAAAGGTTCCAGGAAATGCCTCTTTTACTAGCCAGCTGCATAGAAAGAAGGGGGAGGGAGGGGACTCAGTTGTGCTCTTTTGAAAACAACCCCCCCCCCTTTCCTGCATTCCAGAGGAGGAGCGTCATGGTCTTAGTAGATCTTCTGTTCTCTTTTCTGTTGATTTATGGGTTCAATGCATAGATCTCTAGAAGCTGAGAAGGGGAAAAACCTGTCAAAAGACTTCGTTTTTTTTTTTTTTTTTAAAAGGAGAGGGGAAGATGAAGAAATGTTTGTTTATTTTGATTGTTAAAAAGTGTCCGGGAAATCGACCCTTCCGGAAAAGGGACGTCCGGATATGGGACGTTACACTGTATAATTGTTTAACCAGGCAATGTAAAAAATATTTTTTTTAACGGCTCATTTTAAACTCTCATTCTTCACCTTAGAAGATACCAGAAGTGTTGCTCATTTATCGTTACCCAGAGGGCACCTGTGAACCAAAGTTATGGAGGCGAGCAATGTTACCCATGTCACACTGCCACAGATACCCGTTCATAGGGTGGGCCATATTCAGAGATCACTGAACAGACAAAACACGCAGAGAGAAACATCCATGCCTTGAGCGGGATTCGAACCCACAACCATTGGCTTCGCAGTCAGGCATGTTAACCACTCCGCCGCCTGGCCCCTATTGTTGAAAAATATAATAAAAGAGTTATTTTAGTATTTTAACAAATATCTGCATATTCTTATTTTGAAATATATAGGATATTTAACTGAAAATACAGTGATAGCCAAAACTGACTGTTTTTTATTAGACAAGATTTTTTTAAAAAAAAATAGGCCCCAAAAATTAAACCTGGATCAACGCCTGGTTTTGCTGTATTTCAATTCTTTTTCATAAACGTTTTTATAAATGTGTTTTAATCTTCTTACCCCTAGTTGTTTTCCTGCTGATAATATTGTTTTCTGGCTGTGGCTTTTCTAAACTGTTTCTTTATTGGTTTTAAAACAGTTTTTTTGATAACATTCTTTATTATTTTGAAAAAGACAATAAAAAATATACTATAGGAATGTAACTAAAATAAAAGTAAATTAGTTTTTGGAAATTGGGAAGTGTATATCATATTTTCTTAATTTTTTATGACCTATATTATTTAAAATTTGTATCTAATTTTTCAAGAATTTACTGTGCCAGCATTTTCTTTTGTTATTTTTTTTCAAAGATTTTTATTGTATAATTCTATAATTCTACTACTTTTTTAGGGAATATGATGAATTGAAAATTGACTGAAATGCTGTGGAATAGAAAAATATTTTACTATACCTCTGCTCTTGCTGGGTAATAAAATTTATTATTGTTTTACTAATAATTTAACATCATGAATCATTGTTGGCCAACACAAACCAAAATTCATGTATCTTAGTTACTTAATGAACATAATTAAACAGTATTAAAGTAAATATACTCATTCTCTCAAAGTAATCATGAAGCATAGTGCTCCTCTGGCCAAAACCATGTAATAAATATCAGAAGCCTTGAATTAAAGTTCCTATAAAGGTGTATCAATTAAAAATATTGGGTTTAAGTTCCAAACAAAAAATTTTTGAAAAGTTTTCAATAAAGGTGAAAAGTTGAAAATTAAATGTATTTAATAGGTGCTGTATATTTTAAAAATTTTCATGTTTGTAAAAAATCTTCAGAATATGATTATTGACTTGTGAAATTCATATTCCTGTTGTAGATAAGTGAAACATTAAAAAAAAAAGGCAATTAAAAGATATTGAAATTTTTTTTAATAAAATAGTATGTGATATTATTATTATGAAGAGTATTAGAGATGTCTTATTCAGTGCCGTTCCTGGCGGGTATGCAGCGAATGCCCCGCACGCAGGCGCCCAATTTAAGGGGCGCCAAATTCAACTATTCGAAAAAAATCAAATTATAGCAAATTATTAAAAATCAAATTATTAAAAATCAAATTATAGCAAAGCTGTAAACTTTGATTACAGGAAGAAACAGTAAACTAATATAAGAAGTAACTTCTACACTTTGCTTCTACACTGGAATTTATGACCTCTATATTGTACGTTAATAGTCTATTTTATTTGATGTCGAAAATAAATTTTTTGTCATATTTTTTCGTTGTTTTATTTTATTACGCCCATTTTCATAATCAAACACTTACACTAAAGTGACTTTAGTCTATAAGGAAACTATTCAGTTTAAACCTCAAACTAAAAATGATTATGAAAATTGGCCTTATCATCAAAATTTAAGCATAGTATATAGGGGCGCACAAAATTATTCTTGCACGCAGGCGTTCGCCACCCCAGGAACGGCACTGGTCTTATTTGTTATTATTTATTTATAAAAGATGTATTACAAATAAATTTGTATCTAACTGATTTATGGTTTTGATTTTGTTTATATAATATGCAATATTAGAATTCCATAAGAATTATCTATAAGTGAGAATTAAGGATTAGATTGAATTGTTAAATAGTTAATTAAAATTGGATAAGTAAAATCTTGTATTGAAATTAAACTAAATTATTATCTGAAATTATTAAAATATTAACTAAATTATTTAACTGACATATTTTTTATAATGACTTAGCCTTCATTTTTTAGTAGTTTTAATAAAAATGATTTTATATCAGCATAGGCATAAACTTTTCCTGTTGTATCAGCAATAAATATGTTCAAAAATGTAGACCTCTGCCAACTTAAATTTTTTTTTTTCTGTTAAGAATTAAAAAGATATCGTTGAATTTTCTTGTGCCCTGCTGACCAAAAATAAAAATTTCAATTTTTTTTTTTGGTTTTTAATTTTTTTCATAGTTATTGCAACCATAAAATATTTCTAATTTTTTCTTAAAAATTATAAGAAGTTGAAATTTTTTTGCACCCATCTAACCGAGAAGTACCCAAACTGATATCAATAAAAAAGTTTTGCAATACTTTTGTTCAGAGAATATGCTAATTTCTCTTTATTTTTTTAAAAGAAAATAAGGTACACAGGGCTGATTGTGCTCCGGAAAAATCTGGATTTCGGGATTTTTCATTAACAGTGATCCGGAAGTTTCCGGAGATCGAAGGTCCAGACGTTTAAAAAAATCATTAATCACAGAAGTTTCCGGAAATCAAATTTTCAAAGATGGAACTTAAAAACACAGTTTATTTTATTTGTTAGTAAGGGAGAGCTAGAGAGATACTTCATAAGCTTATATTCATGATTAATATTTATTCTTTATCAGTAAATAGTTATTATAATCACAAACTCAAGAAAGAAAGACATATTTGTAAATTTTAATTACTTCTCCAGGTCATCATAGGTATATGTAAATGGTATAGGTATGTGTAAAATTTTAAATATATTTTTAAGTAAACTAAGAAATATTGAGAAAAAGGAAAACAACCTTGTTTAAATTTTTTTCTCAATTTTTAAATTTAAACCGTTTTTTTTTGTTTTTTTTAACTCAAGAAATTTTCCGGAATTTTGACTTGGACTCACATTCATCCCTGGGTACACAGCTTTTCAAATTATTAACTAAGCTACAGGCATTGCTGTCAACAGTGTATTACTTGCTCTTTAATTGTGTAACCGTATACTTATATGTTAATTATTAAATCATATTGTACACTTCATATTATGTTTCTAAAAATTTTCTGTGATTAAATATATTTTTTTTCCTATTTTGTATAGTGGATGTTATTCACTGAGGTGCTTACATAAAGCTCTAAAAGTCCAATGTGAAATTCCAACTTGTGATGAAGTAACAGCAGAAGAGGAAACTTCATTTATCTCTATACCAGAGATATCAGGTATGATTATTAAACTGGAAGCAATGTGAAATGATAGGTGCCAATACCTTTACATGCGTTTTTGGAGCCAGTGTTGGAAATTTGTCAAAAGCCAATGCATCACATCGTTGCTTTTTCTATTATTTGTCAATGTTCTTTGAAACCGATCAATAAATTTTGAGATAAATGATTTTTAAAAAATTTTATTGTGATGCATTTTAGTTTACTTAAAGAAATGGGAATATCAGAAAAAATCAAGGAAGACAAGATTGGATATAAAATGTCACGGAAAAACATAGTTTTACCCCAAAACCTGGAATTGTCTGATAACTCTTCACCTTATCTAATTTCAGGGCTTCATGCTTTTCTTTGCAGTTATGCGAAGTAATATTAAAAAATAATAAAATTAAAGGTTAAATTGACAGTCATTTGGTAGATTATTGAGATTCTTTTTTTGTTATGCTTCAGCATTTCTGCCAATAAAAAAAAAGCAATTGGATACGTAGAATTTGGAAAACTTTTGTCTTCTCATTCCCAAAAACAATGTTTTAAAAGCAGTGGTAGAGCTCAATGAATTGAAGGTGTACAGACTTTTCTGCCTTTTCAATGGGCTTGTGATTTCTGATTGCATCTCTTTACCACAGTGTTTGAGCCGAGGAACTTCCAAACAAATTTAAAATTGCTTTTCTTTTCTACAAAAAAATTTGTTTTCATGTTGTGATTTTTTCTGCTCTGATAAAGCAATTCCATTTTCGATGCGTCTCTATAAAAATGATAGTGTTAGTGCACTGTTTGATTTGTTGATCAGTTCTGAAATGCCTGAACGTATGGATTGTTCACTGATCAAGTTTTTCATCTGGGTTTAAGACAGTCAACAACAGAGCCTCATCACTTTGTAATTTTCTTCTCTCCTTTTGATTAAATAAATATAAAATTTCATAAAATTTTAAATTTGTGAAGCTAGCACTGAGGAATCGTTCACTTATTGCAGAAGGTATTTAAAGTATTTATTTCAGTAATTAGATATTTTAAATAGGCAATAGCAAATCGTATATGGTTTAAATTTATCATTTTCAAAACATTAATTAATCCCTTTATCATTCTTGTTAAAAATAATTGATATTAAGAATTAAATGATCACGGAATTATTAAAATAGTTATTAGAACAGAGGAACCATTTACTTCTGGCACAAATGTTTAGCTACTCAAAAAATGTGCTTTTTTTTCAAAATTATTAAAATTCTTTTTTTAATGATTTACTTAATGAAATATTGACCCCAATGGCTAATTTTAATAAAATATTGAATTTTTAAAATAGAGTGACATTTTGATCCAATTTTTTTTTCTAAACATAATAAATTACCCCTTTTTTTAATTTTTACATATTCAACCCTAAATAACAGTTTAAATAATTAAGTTGAATAGACAATTTAATTATTGAAAATTTATTTGAGAGCCATTCACTAATTTACTTACATAATGTGATTTTATGTATGTGCTCCTTTTCTGCTTATTCATGACGCCTGTTTATCGTAAGTAAATGTTAAGGTAATATGGAAAACAGAGATTTTTGGTTATAAAGAAGAGTCAACAGTTAAAAACGATTTTTGATTTTTTTCAGGTACTTTCCTGCATTTCTTTTCTCAATAAAATTTCAGTTTTTTATTATCTATTTGTCTTTAAAGATTTTAAATATAAATCCCTATGCATACCTGCCAACTCTTCCAGATTTTCCGGAAGATTTTATTTTCATATTTAAAGTGGTAGTAAGAATATACTATTTTTTCTTTTAAAAATTTAATTTTTAGATGATTTTGATGACCACTATTCTTTCAAAAATTAAACACATATATTAATATGCGTTACTATCATGATTGTCAGCTTAAGTTTTCTCAAATGCAACGTATTTGTTTGCTTAAAATTGAAGTTTTAATTCCATTTTAATACCACTGGGAAAAATGATAATGGGAGGGATTAAAAGTTGGCAGGTATGCCTATGGCAGAATCATTTCCAACGTTTTTTTAAATTTTTGGCAATTATTACTACTAATTTCCACTTGCTTTTTAAAAATTTTGGTATTTCTTAGTTGATATTATTTTGAGACCTAAAATTCTAATCACGCTTTTAAAGTAAATAATCACTTTTTGACGCACTCAATTTACACTGATAGTATTGTAAGTCCATGTAGTGTTTCAATTGTTTTTATCCAAAAGTTATTGATATTAGTTTTTACTTGGTGTTTTAAGATTCTGATTCATTTCAAACAATATGATATGGGAAATTCAAATTGTGCATTAAAATATTTATTTTGACATTATGATTCTATTGCTTTTCATAATAATTCTTTGGCAGCTATTGTTATTGGCTTCCACATAGTTTTTAAAATCCACTATTTTTAATACAATATTACAGGCAAATCTCGAAATGAAACATATAGTTGAGTAACCCTTTTTTAGCTTTTTTTTTTTACCCTTTTTAATTAGCATGATCTCTTTGTTGATCTTTTTTTGGTAGTTACTTAGGAATTTCTTTAAATAATCTATTCTTGCATTGTAATTTATTTATTATCGTTTAGCGGTATTTTTTTTAAAGCATGACTATTAGATCAAAAGATATAAAGATTGTAATGTTTATTAATTTTTTTGGTGCACTGTGTGTTGGTTGTAGTATAGAAACTTCAGTTTTCCTTAACTTTATTTTATTTGTTGTTTGTTTAATTTTATTATATCTTTATTTGTTTATTTAATGTAGAATACTACTTTGACGATGAAGATGTATCACAGAAGTTTTTTCCTCATCATAACACTTCTCAATTTTGGATGTTACTAATGCTGACTAAGTCTAAAAATCGTTCTGTACGTCACAAAGCTGTCAAACTTTTGTCTAATTTAAACAATTTGGAAAGTAAGATAAATCTATATATGAGTATTTGTTTCTGAATTTGCTTATTATTCTAATTTGTTCTTTAAATATATCTAGAATTGATGAAAAGTATGACTTTCATGTCACAAGCCAGAAAAACATAAGATTACAAATTAATAGCACTATAATAGTTCTTATATTTAGTTTAGAATTAAATTTTTTCAAAGCTTAATTGTGAAATTTTAAAATTAAAATTTGTTAATCTTATTATTTTATATAGTGTAATCATATTTTCTCAGAGCCTAGGGAATAAATTCGGGAAAATTACCTACATTTACTATCATATACTCATTTTTTAAAAATTCCTTATAGGTGCAAAACTGGATCCGGAAATCGGAAAACCGGAACGAAATTCAATAAAATTTCCCACCATTTTTTGAAAAAAAAAGTTTTTTTCCTCATAAGATTTTAGGATTTTTCTTTCTATTTTGAGAGGTATTTACCTTACCATCATTTTGGAAATAATCATTAGTGTATTACTTCATCGTTTTTCTTCTTTCCTAAAATTCATGCAGTTGTTAAGGATTCAAAAATAAATATTGCTTNCAATAAAAAAACGGCTTTTTGTAGCGATTCAGAAAACCGGAAAAATCAGTTATCCGGAATAGCAATGGTCCCGATAGTTCCGGATAATCGGTTCTCTACTGTAGAAGGTATTTACATAATTTAGACTTTTTTTCCCTGTATACTTTTACTATCTTGTTTTTCTCTTAATTATATTTATGTCTCATTTATTTTTTATTTTATAACTGAGAGAAAAATAAGTTGCCCCTTTTTTAACATCTTGTTCTAGTTTTATGTTCTTACCTAATTTATCATTTAATATATTTCCTGCGGGCGAAAATTAAATATAACAAGGCTTACTTTTTGTATCATTGAAAATTTTACTTTTGATTGGGTTTAATTCCTATTAATTTTATCATTAATTTTATATTTTAATAAAAAATTTTAGAATTCTGGTACTCTTGTTTTTTTTCATGTTTTTAAAGACATAATTTTCTAATAAATTTTTAATGTTTTTCTCTCTGTGTTATGATTTTTTCATCGTAATAAGGGGTTGGATGTTTTCTTTTCTTTATAACAAATTTAATTAAATTTTTTAATCAATATAAAATAGTGGAAAAAAGGTTAAAATGTTATTCATAACTAAGAGGACAATCCTGAACATTTGTCATATTTTGCATATTTTATTTTTTGGGATATTATTTTATTTAGCTGATAATAAGTAAGCTGATAATAAAGAAAGATTTTAATTACTATTGAATTCAAAATGTCTGGATAATTTAGTATTTTAAAAAATATTTTTTTATGAATTAGTGTCTGTAATACATAGTATATGTGTATAGCAGAGATAATAAATTTATTAATAATTAAATGTAAGCATTTATTATTATTATCAAATTTGGGCAAAAAACTCAGATTAATTAGGTTTATTTTTATATTTAATTTGCATTACACATTAATGTTATTAGCAAGTTTATCTTCATTAATAATAATGAATTAATGATTCATTATTAACTGAAATTGTGTTTTAGGATATCTTCTCTTCATTATTTTTAAATATATGTATAAAAATAGCATTTTATTTTAATTTACACAAAAACTTGAGATACACGCTTTTTTTTTCTTTAAAAATGTCACTTTCGTTCATTTTTGCATCATGCAGGAGCAATGTTTAAAATTAAATTAAGCACGGATATAAAATTAAACATTAAATGAGAAAAGAATGTGCAACAGGAAAATTTCATAACTACTTTGCCTAAGAGCTCAATGCTTATAAGGATTAAAGAAATTATATTTGAATTAAAAATTATATTAAATTGCATTTGTTGCTTTTAATTGCCATAAATTATAATTCTTGAGAACTAACTTATATTTTAAATTTAAGAGTGGGAATATGTGATGATTTCTCAAGCTTGTGAACCATCCACTGCTATTGGTCTTGCTCGATCCCTGAAGATACACAGATCTTTTTTTATATCCCCCCAAAAGAGAACCAGTAAAATGGTAAGAAATTTATTAGCTTAAAAGCTATAATTGTATTTAAATTTTTTTTGACATTTATTAAAAATTGTGTTTGTTATTATTGTTATCCTTTGTTCACATATAGTTCTACAGTGAAACCTGTAAGTTGACTATATCTGTAATTTAACCCTCTATTTAAGTTGATCGTGATTATTAGAAACTGAATTTATCAGATTTAATATAAGGAAACACATTACTTCATAACCTAATCACCTGTCTATCTTGTATTTTGATCACTGAAATCAGTAAAATTTGTCTAGGAGTGTTATAGAATGCTATTAGTGGCTGGGACAATCTCTTCCTCCCACTGTTGCTACTCATTCTCAATCACACACCATTGGAGCTTGTACACACTAGACTGCTAATATCAACACAGGAGCAACTTAAGTCCGGTGAACTTAATATAGCTCTCCTGGTCTTTTGCAATATGCAGTGAATCAACTAGTGATATCTATTCATCAAATTCTATCTCAAATAAAATTCTTGTGGAGGAGTAATGTAGTGTAACTATCACTACAATAATACAATTCCAATTCACTAGTATGTAGGATGTGTTAACTGGAATCTATCTTGGAGTACATTTTGATAGATGGTTGACATCGTCAACATTCAAACTAATAATCAAACATTTACTTTATTTTAAATTTTAGTTCTGATAGTTAGTCTACTCATAATCTGTTTCACAAAGGTATTATCATTTAATTTTTGAAGGAAGTTTGCTACCTCTTCCTTTTTGAGACTTAAACACATACATCTTTTTTTAAAAACATCATCCAACAAAGTAAAAGAGTTTATTTTTACCCTTTGGGAGGACATAAGCAAATTAAAGTATAAAAAATACTACCCGTAATATTTGGAAACATAAAAAAAGTTAAATGAAATACCCATTTTGGTAGATATAAAAAGAACTTTTATGGAAATTTTTTTTAAATAATAGCATGCAGTAATATCACATAAAAACATGATTTGTATAGCAAATTTTCAAAATATTTTTAAAATGCAATTTAAGTACAGTTTGGAACATGTGAATTTTATTGAGTTAATAATTTCCAACATTTTTTTATACTTAGTGTATCTTTTAAAATGAAAATGGTAATTATGTGGTAGCACTTTGCACTCTTGTGTGACAGGTCTGGGGCTCTATCCACGAACCAGGCAAGGTTAACTTAGTCATTCATTCCTTCTGTAGGTCAATAAAATGTGTACCAAGCATGCTTTGGAACTAAACATTGGGGGTTCCATGTTCTCTAACCACCTAACCTGAATAACTGCTCCCCAAAGCCAATTTTCAAGAAAACTGGGATGGTCACTGTAGACCTTGGCCCTCTGTGGGCTGTGGCACTACTGAGTTCAAAATTCTCAATTTGAGTTATGTACCTAAGGAATTAATCTGTGTTTTTAATCACTAGTAGGTTACTCAAGTTCAATTAAATATGTATGTTACCCATATCTGATACTTTTAAGTTAGCATTAAAAACTGAATTTGATTTTTTTACAACTAAAATTAAAACTTTGTTTTTTTTTAAAAAATTAATTCAAATCAGTGATTTGTTTTAAGAAAATTATTTGATTTAAATCACTACAGTTCCGGCTGTGTAACAAGTAAATTACTCTTTCTCAGTTAGTAGTCAGAGGTAAAAGTTGTAAAATTTCTCAAGACTCATATTTTTGAGATGTGCCCCATATTTTTAAATGTAAAAAAAGATCTTTATAATACCAATTATTTTTCTGTTTAATAAATACTGAAAAAAAGAAAACAGTTTTTCTACAAAACTTGGACATTAAAATCTGGTAAAAAATTTAATTAATTTACCAAATGCTTATAGTATTTATACAGAAAAAATAAAAATTTTAACAAATAATTTCACTTTAATTTAAAGTTACAGTCTACACTCTTTATTACGACCCCCCATTAGTGCGACCCTTCCTCTATGTTAATCTCTACAAGAAGCCAGTTTGTTTTTCCAAAGACCCAATATTACTTAAATTTCAATTAAAACATCCAAATTGATATGTTTATTCCAATATAGCGACCAAAATTTTGTGTCATTTTTTTTAATTTCCAGAAAATTATGTTTTTTTTTTTAAATTCCCAGCCTTATATAACAAAAATATCATTCTCCAGTTTTTCAAAAATGTCACTTTCCTGGCATTATTTGAGTCAGAAGATTGACTTAACAGCTAGATTCATTAAAGTGAGTTCTCTTTATTCTTCTCTTGTTAAGTATCTTATAAAGAGTAGGTATGAGTTTTTTTTAAAAAAGTTTTTAGCGCATTTTTAGTTTTAAGAATTTCGGATTTGAAAATTTCAAGTTTTTGGAACATCACCCAATTGCATTTGGTGGGAAAATTTTATATTATTTTAGAATATCAATTATTTTGGAATTTATATTATTTTAAATTGCAGAGTGACACATGCCAATCATTACTTGACCTCATTACTTCATTGCCTACAGATGAAGTTGATTCTTCTGTGCAATTATTGTTAGATAGAGCCAAGAAAATTGGTTATCAAATGTTACAAAAGGTATGGTTATTTTTCTTTATTTAAATAAAAACTTTTTAACTTCAGTGTATTAAAATATTCTAGTAGCAATTTAGTAGCAGTCAAGCTCATTTGTTTCATTATTTTGGTAAACTTAAGAATAATCTACTGAGTGTTATTTAGGTAATATTTGTGATCTATTTAATTTTTCCATTTCTTGAAACCATAGCTTTGAACTTTTTTGTTAACCTTTCTTATACATTTTACATAAAATAGTTTGGTTGTATATATTATTTTTAAGTGCAAAAGTAAGTTTTTTAAATGGAGAAAAATAGCAAATGTCTAGTAGCAAATATTGAAAGGAAAATTTTCAGATACCCTATTGTCACTGCACTGAGAGTAGTTAAACCGATTAGTATTTTCATGTCTATAATTTGCCTCAAAAATCATTAAATTTTGCATATGTTGTAAAATATTTTTTTTTTACCATTTATTACACAACTTATATTAAACAAAGAAAATGAAATGTTTTGCTTATCCATTATATATGTTATCAAAAATTAAGATTGTTTGTGGATTGTAAAATACATTAAAAACATGAAAAAGTTTATTTATTTCAATCTTCTTAAAAAATATTAATGTTATAATCTGAAAACAACTATTGTAACACACATTCCTTTATGCGATAATTTGATTTATGAATCATTTGAAATGTACCAAAGTAAAAAATCTTGTTCTTATAGTTTTACAGAATTTTCTGAAATATTTTTGTAAAATTGTACATAATGAAAAGAGACTAAAATAATTAGTTCAATTTTTTTTTAAATAAAACTATGGTAAAGCCATTTTAAAATCTGACTCAATTTTAAAATCCGACCTATGTTTCTAATCATTGTAGTTATTTTATTTATAAATCAGTTTTAACCTCTAGTAGCACAAAATATTGATAAATATAGAAAATAATGATCCACTCTAAAGTTCTGGATAATTGCAACATCGTTTGTCATTGCAAAAAATTTGTCGTTCTGTATTTTAGAAACGCTGAGGAACTTTGATCATTATCTTCACCATACTGGTCGTTAAAAATGTTTCATGCCATTTACAATGCTCATAGATTACCATGTGATATTTTTTAAATGTTTGTTTCAAAATATATTTAATAGCATTTGTGAACAACATTGAATGCCAATCAATATTTTCGCAGTGATATTCTTAAAAGTAATTTATTGTAGACCTTGATCTATATCCTTTTAATACAGTGCAGGTTCAATTTTGATCTCTTTTGTGCAAATTTTATTTAAAAACTTATTTACGGGATGANTTTGATAAAACATCGATTAACGACACTTTTTTGTCGATCCAGGAAACCGGGAAATTAAGACATCCGGGATAGCGATGGTCCCGAGCATCCCGGATAATTGGTTCTTTATTGTACAGACATTAGTATTGAATTGGTTTTTTAAAATAAAATACTTATTCAATTTGTTTATTTTTTAAAAGTTTTTGTGTATTTTTATTACAGTGTCGGGTTTTTGAATAATGTTTTATTAAGGAAATGGTATTTATTTAAAGAGTATCTACCTAATATAGTTTTGTGTTGCTAAATCTGTGTTTAATTATTTTATTTCCATTTAATATTTTTAAACAATTATTGCTCTATTAGTGTGTAAAATTTCTTGCATTCTTATATTTAATAAATTTTTTACTTAAAATTCCTTAGAAGTGCCAAATGTTGCATACCATGCACCTTTTTTTACCCCTCCTGAAATCTCCTGAATTCTTGTTAGGGAAACTCCTGAATGTTAATTTTGCTAGGTTGGCACGTCTGGGATGATTTTCAAAAAATTTGTAATTATTGAAAAATGTATTATAACTTATTGCTTATTATTCGACTTTTATGGATAAAACCTCAATTTAACTTCTGTACTTATTTCTGCTTTTTCCATTTTTTTTCTTCAGATCTTAGGGAATCTGTTCTGCATTTACTCAATTTTTAATACTTACAGAGTTCGCCATTGTTATGTAAAAATTAATTAAGGTGTTGATTTTAATTATACTCTAAATATTTTTTGTTCAAATTGAAAACAATCAATATCATTTAGTTATGGAGACTGAAATTTGAGGTTATTTAAAATATAGATTTTTTTCAAAAAATTTAGTTTTATTGTATGTTTTATATCATCTCTAAATCAATTCCCCTGTTAAATGACTCAATTGCGTATAATATTTTCTATTAAAAATATATATACTATTTCAAGTTACCTCATTCCTTTGGAACTTGAAGTTATAACAAAAAGCGTTGTGAAATACTCATTTTTAAGCCTGTGTTACAAGGCAATAGCAAGACTTTCTTGTAACACTATTGGAAGATTTGAAAATTTTAAAGATTTTAAAAACAAGCAGTTGTTGCATTTTTATTACAAATGTTATTATTATTAAGAGTAATTTTATTTTAGTTTGTAATGTTTGAAATATAGAAATTGCTCACAGTATTAATTTCTCCCATTTTCTTTTCAAAGCAAAAATACTCTCTTCTGTTAAATAGTTCAGAAACTCTGAACAAAAATCATTTGAACTGACCAATGTTTTTACCTTTTTAATTAAAATTAATTTTTTGGGGAAATTTCAAATTTATGAGTTGATACCTAAAATTTTGTTACTATTAAGACTTAAAAGATAGACAGTGTTCACATAAGTATCTTAAATTTTCTTGAATGATTTTTTTTGTTGAGTTTTTTCTTTTTGGAATTATCTTATAAATAGTGGGTTGACTAGATGCAACTCAAAGTGAATTTTTGATTGGAACATGTTTATTTTTTCATATATTTATTCAGAATTATTGTAAATTATATTTCTGCATTTAAAATAGAATTTATTTGTAATAGCAGTTATTCTTATTACTCATATTTAGAAATTATAACATATTTTATTAGTTTTTTTCATAAATTAAATGATTGGGTGAAAAGCAAATTTACTTGTATTTGTCATTTTACCCTTCCACTTGATTTAATGGCAATTAAAGTTCATTCTTATGTAAACTAGCTTCCTTTCTGTTTCACTATTTCAATAATTTTCTATGAAATTATTCTTTTGGCTTAAAACTTTTGATAAATTTTGTCTTTGTTCAGTTAAAATATTATTTTAACTCCAAAAAGATTCAAAGATGCATGGATCTTTTTTAGCATTTTTTGCTACAATCATAAAATTTTAATTTTATGCAAATTTTGATAAAATAATGTTTTCAGTATTCTCATTCAAATCTTGATATTGTAGAGTTTTTTTTCCAATAAACTAATATTTTAATTTTCTAATATTGTATGATATTGTCTTGCATAAATATCATTTTCTAAATTTCTTTTTGTGTTTACTGAATACTTTTTTTCAATTTTAATTGTAGTTCAATAATATATTATTATAGAATAGTTCAGACATGGATACAGAACCAGAAACTTTCATGGATTTTTATCATTCTGAAAGGAAAAAGAAGGACCTTTTAATATTCAGCCAACTTTGTTTAGAAGTTGTTTTCAATTATTCTACCATTAAGTCTCATAAACTCATGTTGGTTAAAGGTGGTATTTTGAAGCTCTTTTGGGATATTTTAGAATGTACTAAGCAACAAGCTGTTATCCAAAGTCTTGTGGCACGCACACTGGCTAATTTTGCATTGGAGATAGAGTTAAAAAATCATTTGTACTGTACAGGTAAAGTGCATTTAATCTTCTATTTTTATGTTTAAAACATGATATATCCTAATTAACAATATACAGGGTTACCACAGACAGAGAAAACCAGGAATAGTGGGAATTATCAAAAAATTTTATGAATCTGGAGACATCAGAGAATTGTGGACAATATTAGGAAAAATCATTATATATTTTGCATACATCAATTCATCTTTGCTTTGTTCAATATTCTTATAATTTTCAACTAGTGGTTGTAGTTAAATTTATTTTTAAAAAATGTCCCGTTTTTCTTATTATTTTTAAATGTAACATATAATTTTTTTAAAATATTTTAATCAAAAAAGAAAAACCATAATGTTTAGGTATTAGGGAAAAAAAGTTTGTCTCTGACTTAGAAAACTAAGCATTTTAAATATCGAGTGAAAAGAGACACATCATTTAATGTCTAAGAGTCCATTAAGCAATTGACGCAAGTAAAATGTTTTGTTTCAGTTAATACTTTATCTCAATAGTATGCATGATTTGGCTGATTTGTTAACATTGAGAGCCTTTGGTTGTTTAGAATAATTCCTTCTTGAAGATGGTAATGCCAAGCCACATCTTTCACAGCTAGTGAGAATTTTTATAATGGATTGGCCAGCATGGTTCTAATCATTTGTATCTTTATGTAATAATCAATTTGTTATCTGTGTAGTGTATTAAAATTTGAAGAATATCGTAAAATTCAATATAATTCTAAGGATGACCCCTTAAATCTGATGTATATATTGATGTCTCGATGATATCTGATGTCTCGAGGGTTTCCATGTACTGTAAACCCTAGCTACATCCCTGCATATAAATCAAGTTTTTTCTTTCTAAATTGCAAGGTATGGTTGTTTCATTAAGAGGATACCCGTACAACACAAAAAACACTTCAATTAATGCCTGAGTCATTTCCTGTTTGCGTGCTTTCTTGTTTTGATTATTAGAATTAGCAACTCAAATCGTGTGATTTAACACCTTTGAGCTTTTGTTAAGATTTTTTTCAAGTCTAAGTTTTATGTCAACAAATCTACAATCACAAAAACTTAAAAGAAGAAACTGAGCACTAGATTAAATTTTAACTATATATACAAAAGAGAGTGTATGTGTCAGCTGCGTTATAGAAGACAATAGGTATCATTACTAGGAAGTGTTATTTCACACTCAGCTCTATTCTGTATACTTTATAAATCAATGAATAATACATAATCTTTCATTTAAAACCTATGTTGTTCTGTCTTTAAATTACTTTTTGCCTGAATTTTGCGCCACCCTGTATATTGTTATATGAAGTAGTTGTTACAATGTATATTTCATATGCATATACTTTTTACCTAAAGGGGAAAGTTATTATTTTTAACTTTATGATATTTAAACTCTGTTAATCTCTCTAGGCTGGATTGGAGTTCTTGCTGCTTGGTCCAGATCTCCCCATATTGATGTAAGTTTGCCATCTGTGAAAGCTCTTGCAAACTTAGATGATGATGATTTTAACTACTGTGTGTATGACTCAGATGTATATTTATTGCACCCAATGTTCAGACTCGGGTAAAAATATTTTTTTATTCACTGATTTAATAGTTTGGTTGCTAATGAATAATTTGAATACAGTATATACTATATTTTTTGCATAAAATAAAAAAAAAACTTTAACAGAATATTAGTGAATCACTATATTATGTTTATATATAAATTCTGTGATGTCAGTTGCCACCTGACAATTTGTCTACCACTTCATATTTAAAAAACATTTCAATATAAATTGCTTACCTATTATTTTATAAAATTTTCTTATGAAACTGATCTATTTTAAATGATTTTTTAAAGATTTTGTTAAGCTATGCATGTCTATTATCATAGCTAGATGTTTATTTTCATTTTTGTTTAAAAAAAATTTTAAACATATTTTACTTAAATAAACGAAAAATTTCACATTAAGTATAATTATTCTCACAATGTTATTTTTAATGAATTGAATTAGTTTATATGAAGTCTTTAAACTTTTTATTTAAGCAATTAAAAACAATTATTAAATAAAAAGATTTTAATCAAAATGTTTGCTGTTTTATGTGGAGTTTTGCTGTTTTCTTATTTGCTATATTTTCTTCCAAACTGTACATTATTCATTTTTGTTTAAAATGTAGTTTTTCTTTTACACTTATCTGTAATAAGACTTAAGAAGCCCTTCCTTTCCCAACCGAACTCAACTATCAAATGGGGAGGAAAAATTTGAAATATGCTTTTGTTCCTTTTTATTTGATTTTCACAAATAAAATGATGTTAGATATTTACTCTATTTGACTGAATCTTTGAATACATATGAAATACAAGACTGCCAATTAAAATTTGATATGTAAAGCATACGGTATTTCATATTCTCTATTTAATTTTTCTGGCACAATTATGTGGATACAGATCTGAAATTAACAGTTTTTGATAGGTAATTTAATACTTCACAGTAGCCTACTTTTAGATTTTAATAAGTATTTTTGTTTTTTTACAATTAACGTTAAAAGAATTTTTTAGCATCATCCAAATCAGTTTTCATCAGTTTAAACTGTTATAAAATTAAATTTTAAAAAATCTTCTAATTAATAATCTTAATAATCATACAGAGCTATTTCTCTTAATCTAATGAAGCAATTTCTTTATTTTCTACTTTTTTTGAAGGGTATTGTGCTGTCTAATAATACTGTATCATTAAAAGTTTGTTAAGTAAATTAAAACGTCAGGAAAACACAAATAAAACATTTAACCTAAAATCCAAGATGATGAAGGTAGAGGCCTCTTCATATTTAACTCATACTGTAGAAAACTGTTAACTGCTACTGTAGAAAAAGGATTCTACAAATGCAAGCTTTTCAGTTTCAGAATGTTTTTAACAGATGTGAGTCTTAATTTTACTCATAAAAACCTCTGTTATTTTTTCAATTCAAATGTGATCTTACAGTTTTTTTTCCTTAAAAAATATTAAATGTGGATTTTTTTTTTTTTTTTTTTTTGCACATGCTTTAATTCTGAATACCATTTTTCCTTTTTGCATTTTTGTTGGCACTATAAACAATAAGTTTTTATTCTACCTCTTTTTTTTTGGAAATGAAATTAGGTCTAATTTTGGTAAATCGGAAGAAAAACAGTCAACTAAAGTTTGACCTTATACTATCAAGTATTTTTTTCAATTGCAGATCGGGTTTGGAGCCCCTAGATCAGAGGTCAGCAATCTACTGCCCCTGGATCTCAGAGTAACATGCACAAACATTTGCACTGACCCACCATAGAATTAAATTCAAGTAAGATTTGGACTCATTAGTTAGAAATCTAGTTTAAAGAAAATAAATTGCAGTTTGTTGTAGCAAATGAAGAAAAAAAAAGATCTAAAAAAAGAATCGTGTCTGTTACTGAAATGTTGAGTTAACTGATTTATAATTGTTATCTGACAAGCAGTGATTTATAGGTAATTTGACAGGTCTGTCCAAAGTTTGACTGCTAAAGTATGTTTCTATCCATTAAAAATATTTTTTGTGCATATTTTTTGAATAAAATTTGCTTACTAATTCCCATTTTCATTTTAAATATTAAATTAAATTTAAATATTATTTACAAAACTACTGTATTAAATAATAGAACTAAAATATAATAAGCTTCAAATATGAATGATGAAAAATAAACAAAAAGAATTGCTAATAGTCATTTAAATTTTATACATTCCATTTTATTTATCTAATTCTTGCAAATCTAATTGCTAAAAAATTGGATATTTTAGCTGTATATGAAAATATTTAGGAAATTTTTTATTAGCCTGTTTCTATCCATATTCAACATAGGTCGCAAGTTCTAAAGACCAATATTATTCTTGTTTGGTCTGTATCATGTTTTAGTGATCTCTCAAACCAGAATATCACTTATGATTTCTAATGCTACCATATACAGTTCATGTTATGTGAAATATCACCACTGAGTTGGACACAGTTAACAGTATTATGTATTTTTAGTGGGAATTTCCCTAATAAATTTCCTGTTAGTTGATTTAACCTTTTGATTTTTTTCCTAAAGTAGATTATGCTGACCTCTGTACCTCAAATCAAACTAGCTCTTCTAGTTATTTAAATTTTCCCTTTAATTTACTGCTGAAAAGCTGTTGTATTTAAAAAAAAAAATCTCATAGGGCCCAATGCAAAGAAGACTCATCATCAGAGCATGTCAGCCATCCTTTTCCTCATCCTTAGATTTCCAGCAGTTCCTTTGGATGATAATGTTCCAATGAACCTTGGTAGATTTCAAATTCCTTTAAATTGCATCTATCAATCACAATTTGGATTGTCTTTTTGTTGTTTCCGCATGAAGGACATTTTGCTGTCCCCACATTTTACAAGTTTTAAATCATTAAATCTGAAAACATGAGTAGCTTAGTTTAGTCAATTGATCTTGATAAACTTTATAATATCTGGGTCCTTAAAGCATTTATGAAAATTTTTATTGTATTGCCTTCTCAATTAATCATTTTCTTTTACTCCTCCTAGAACAGCTCTTAAATTCTTTTTTCAAATATACCTAAATAGGACTTATCAAATCTTGACAATGTCTGTGTCTCAGCTGTATCAAAATAGGTTTCAAGGATTTTATGTAACAAGAATTTAGTTTTTCTGCAAATTAACTACATCTTTAAAGAGATTCCTTAGGCTGTAAAAAGTTTTATTAATAGACATAATTCAATTTTTTATTTCAGGTGAAATATTATTCAACAATTAATTTCTGATCCTAAATATTTAAAAACTAAGAATAGATTTGAAGGTGTAAGTGTCAAATAAATAACTTTGAGCTTGTGGAAAATATTTCCTGTTAAGTTTACAGTTGCGCCTTTCAATACTTTTTCTAAAACAATATTAAGAAAGTAGGACTGAAAGTTAATCATCCTGGCAATTTCCTTCTTTGGTGGATAATTGATCAAATATTTTTTCTGAATTTGAATTCTTTCTTCTTCTTTTTTTTTTTTTGAATTTGCAACAGTAGCTTTAACTGATAAGATAAGTTTAGTTGGATTACCAAGTGCATTCATTGCTTCTAACAACTTTTCTAAGTTAATGCTATCAAGAGCAGCACAAAAATCAAGCAATAAATAATGAATATCAATACCAAATTATTATAAATCAATGTAAAAAATATATCAATGGTTGATTTGAAAACCACATTGAGTATTGAGTAGCCACATCCTCACTTAGGAGCCAATATAGTCTTTCAAAAGAAAATATGGAAGTCTTTCAAAAAAATATATGAGGTGTTTTATATGTTATACAAAAGATACTAATTCTTTGATAGTTTGAGCAAATTTAGGGATCTCTTTCTTGAAATAGCATTTGTGTTCCAATTATATAATATGTGCTCATTATTTTAAATATTAACTACCAACTCATGAATTTTTTTTTAACAACTTACCATATTATAGTGGAAATCAAACAAAAATCGGGAACTTGGTGAAAATTATAAAGAAACGAAAAAGTAAGGGATTCTCATGCATGCTAGTATACTTTCATACCAATTTTTATGTTATGGTTTACTAGCTTTTCCAAAAACTGTATCTGTTGCTTTCACTATATTATTCGTAATATTTGTCTATTTTACTTTAAGATCATTATCAGTTGAATTTTCCACTAAAAGATTATCAAGTGCTTTACTGTATTCGATTTTAGTCTTTCCATCCTTCAGTTTTAGATAATCAAAGAGTTTTACTTTCTCACCTTGACTTTTTCTCACATGAAATTTTTCCACGCAGTCTAGCAATGTAAGAGCACATGGTCTTACCCCTTGAGTGGGGTAAAACTGGGTACACAAATTAATGCTATGCAAAATTTAGAAATACTAAAATTTTAGTGAAAAAATAGCAGGCTTTTCTGTTTCATATGATAATTTAAGAAAATTATGCATGTAATTTACATGTGATTTAATCAGTGTTGTACTCAAGGAAGAGAGATATATAGAGAGAATTGTCCAGGGTTCTTAACTGCTGACAGTCATACCAAAATTCCTTATAAAAAATATAATGCTTATTAATTTGTTTATCTGTAAAAAAAAATTGCAGAGAATTTCGTTGTTTGGATATAAGAACAATGTTTTTATATAAAGGGTCTTCAAAATTTTTACAAAATATGGAAATAAAACTTCTTGTGTTCTGGAAAAGGAGTCTGTTAGAACATTTGTTCAGCCTTGTATTTATCTTCACCCTTGTAGTTATCCTCTTCCTCTGCTGCACTGCAGCATTTGTGAGCCCAGCCTAGGGTGGTGCCCTGAGAGCAGAGGTTATCGAGAGAAAACAGCACAGTGCTTCTATTAGACAAAATTCTTATTGTTTGTTAGGGTATGAAATTTTAATAAACGTAAACTAAGCTAGACTAGAAATAATCTTTATAACACTAATAACCAATAAACAAGGATTGTCTAAAAACAGGAGAATATTTGAAAGTTGATATAGGGAAACAGACTTATTAACACAGATGCTGTGAATTATTCAACAACACATCAATATGGTAAGTCCTTTTTGACTAGTATAGTGTAATTCAGAGTTTGTCCACTGCAAAACAGAACTAATTTAGACACAATCAATGTTCATGATTTTACACCACTATTCCATATATATTCTTTCTTTGAAAGCATGTGCTTCCAACAATCATACAATAAGCTGCAGCAAAATCATCAAATCTACTGCTATTGTCATTACTTACATCATGCAAACTAAAATTTCCAAAAAATGGTTCAAACTATATTGCTTTTCTCAATTTTGCATTCATATTTCCAATAATCAATATTGAAAGAATTTTTTTAGATCTAAAATTAAGCCTTTCTTACTATTTAGTTAAAAACTTTTTTTCTTCCTCATAAATGTTTACTATCTAATTGTTCTCCAAATGATTGTATACATTTTCTGAAACAACACTCATTTTTAAAGAATTTTTTGCACTTTAGAAGATAATTTAGCCGGGAAAAGTCAACCATGGTACTTTATTTTTTCACATGGTGCACCGTGCTTCAGTTGAGATGATCTATTGTATCTCAAACAGGCTATAGGTGACAAAATGTGTTATAATATTTTAATTGATATAGATATATAAGTTAATCATATTTTTCGTGTAAATAAATGTCTATTTTTTAAGAAATATGAAGCATGAAAAGTCTGAAATTTTTTTTTCTTCTTTTCTCTGTGCAACTGGAAACAGCAAAAATCCAAAAAAATGGATTGATTTTGCATAATTTTGTATCTTAGCGTGATATACAATGCCTTTATTAATTCTTAAAAAGTATATTGTGCCATATATATATGAACTTAAAAAACAGAAAATAAATACTTTTTAAACCGTATTCCACTGTGTACTTAACTTCTCAATATATTTCATATTTACTGTTTTAATTTTTTCTTTAATCAATCTTTATTAAATAATTTTTGGCCTTTCCCTTTTCATTTTATAATTAACTATAATTTAAATTAAAGCTTGTATGTAATTTAACAATCATATAAGAATTAATAATGATCTAAACTAAATCTTGTCTGTGATGTACTTAATTTACAAATTAATCTGGCAATCATATGTAAATTTGTAATAATCTAAAATAAGCTTGTCTGTTTATTTAATAAGGATTTTTTTCTTCATTTTTGCATTATATCCCTCACTATATTTTACTGCTTCCAGTTAAGTGAGAAATCTTATTTAATGTACCTGGCAAATTGTTAAATTTTCAGATAGAGTAAAATATAGGGATGCAATTTTAAATATTTTGTTAATATTGAAAAGGGACACATATTTCTGTTTTCTATTTATGTTAAATGTATGATATAAGTACAAAATAAATGTGGACATGTTTGGGAAAGTTATGGATACATCTTGAATGAATTTTTTATGTTTTATTGAAAGTTCATTTTTTGGGATTCTGTCATTTAGAAGAAAAAAATCTCATTAAACGAAAGATAAAAAAACCCTTATAGAATATTGCTTATTCTCTATGTTGCTTTTAATATATGCTGTCAATATATCTTTTTTTTTGTCAATAGACCTTGTTTTTTCTGAGCGAAAAATTTTAATCCATTGCATTTACAATGGTGTGTTTGAAATTTGTTTTGTGTATCTTTTTGTTCTTTTAGTACTGCTCACAGTCATAGTTTTCTGCTTAAGCAATCATAGTTTGTGCTAAATCCATCTTTAGTACCTTTTCTTCTAAAAACTGGTTTAGCTTTTTACGAAACAGTAGTTAATTCTACATAAATAGGCAAAAAATTAAATCTCTCCAGATTTAAAAAAGTTACTGTCTTAGAATATAAAAAATTGTGAATCACTAAAGTACACAAAAACAAATATGACGTTCCTCATATGTCTTACCACGAAACAAATAATTTTAGTAGGTAACAGAACATGTCACAATGTAATCCATGCAATATATTCTGGATCATGCGCTGATCATGTGCCTGCTTGCATGTTCCTCACAAAATGTTTGTAAAATGCAGAGTCTGATATTGTTATCCTTGTTTTAATATGTAGAAATGCAGAGAAATTGCAACCTTTTCTGGAATTAATAAGTTTTAGTAACTGTGTATTTCAAGCCCTGTGTAGTACTTTAAAGGATTGCAGAGGTACAATCAGAAAAATAAACTCAAACATTCCAATCAGTCTAAAAAAAATTTTTTTTTTAAAGTTGGCTGTTTTTAAACTTTTTCTTGATTGTTTACGCAGCACATTATAATTTTTACTTCTCATAATTTCTGCTGACTCAGGCTTTACAAGTACCCTGATTTAATGAGAAAACTGTCTTGGTCCCTATATTCTAATAAAAATATTCTCAATATCTATTCTATATTCTTGTAAAAATAAGATATTTTAACCTGTATTATTTAAACAGTTGAAATACATTTATGTTGAGTTTCACAGGTGATGTTTTCAAGCATTTAACTTTTCTTCTTTAAATTATTTAAAAATTGATTTTACACTTTTTTTAAGAAATTAATGTAATATGGCTTTAAACTAGAACAAGATAAAAAATAATGTATATATTATTTTTAGTGACAGAAAGTTGGATGCTGATGTCATATTTATTCACGGTATAAATGGTGCTACATTTTGGACATGGAGACAAAGTGATAATATGAAAAAATACATTAGAGATTATAATCCAGTTGATTCTAATATTTTAGATTTCTCGAGCTTAGTTAGTCACTATCTTCATTCTTATACATTTTGCTGGCCAAAGGTAAATTTCTTTGCACTTTTTATTATTTTTTCCGTTTGATCTAAAATAATTTATATTTTTCTTTCTTGCTTTCATGAAACCGAAAAATTCTTATAATTCGAACAGATATTTATTACTCATTACTATATTTTAAGCTACTATAACTTCTGCTGCATTATCCATGGATAATCTGTTAAGGAAGTGATAATTTGAGTGATACTGATAATGTGACGGAATATTTTTTTCCTTGACAGCTTTTTTTACTTAAATTTTTCTAACATTAGATGGCTCTGCAAA
Source organism: Parasteatoda tepidariorum (assembly GCF_043381705.1). NCBI lineage: Eukaryota > Metazoa > Arthropoda > Arachnida > Araneae > Theridiidae > Parasteatoda > Parasteatoda tepidariorum. The sequence goes on from NC_092215.1 coordinate 23,867,976, forward strand.
TGAAACCGTATTTCAAGAAATTTAAGTTTATTAATGTAACCACATTTTGAAAACAAAGTTTTCCCTTAAAATGCCAATCGCCCAAAAATTGTCCTTTTTCATTTTGCTCAAATGCAAATAAACAATGAACACAAAAAACTTCCTTTCTTTTGTCATTAAACAATGGCTATGTAAGCTTAACATACTTTATTTTCTTATTTTACCTACCTGAAAGTGAAATGAACTAGAAACCGGATGTTTCTTTTTAAGCTTTCAATGATAGAAAAAGTAATAACATGTTCCATTGTTTCTCGATCTTGGGACTAACCACCAGCATTCTTCCTTTGTCTACATTAAAGAAATACAGAGTTTTTCTTCTTGAATGTAGTCTCTTAGTAACTATTTATCAACATATTTTTCCAGAATTTCTAAGAAACTTAAATACGTGTATTGTTATTGTTTTAGTTTGTACCTCATATGAAAAAATATTATATTACATAAATATTTTAAAATACTTCATGACCTGGTTGAGGAATTATTTCAGTATATTTTTTACCTAGCTTTTCTAAGTTAAAAAGAAGACTAAAGCATTTTGAGTGTGCAAATAGTACTTCGAACTGTAAATAATATAACAATTGTGAAATAAATCAACTTTGTAAAATTGAAATTATCTATAAATTGAAATTACTTTATATTTTAAAATATAGTATGGGACCCCTAATCCGGCATCCTGAAATCTGGCAGGACCTAAAATTCAGCTCTTAATCCGATCTAATATTTTTTTAAAGAAATTTTTATTGATAAGAGAAAAAAAAATCCGTTATATTCTCCTTTTATTTGGAATTTATTTATTCTCTTTTTGTTTAATCTCTGCTTATCTCTTCTTATTTAAAGTAAGTAACTTTATTTTATCTTTTAAAAATAAAAAAAGCATGAAAAAAAGCAATAAATTTGTGTCAAACAAAACATCTGCTCCTAAAGCAGTTTAAAATAAAGTGAAAGTGAAAAGTAAAAACACCTGCATTTCCAATGAACAAATTATAGAAATGTAAGTTAGGAGAAACTGATCAATCAATATTGGCATGTGCTCTACTAGTTTGTCCCTACATTTCCTTCTCCTGTTTGACCATAAATTGGCCACACCCAGTTGACATTGAAACTAACATGTGGGGTACAAAATGAATTCTATCTGGTCTTTGAGTCTCCTAGTCATTGCTATAGTGTCCTTACTCTTGTGCAGTTCTCATATCGTTTTCTTTCTCTCGCATCGCTTGTTTTTTTTTTATTAGTTATTAACTTAATTTGTATTTTTTTGTTAATTGTTAGCTTGTTTTTTTATCCTTATTAGTTGTTAGCTTGTTTTTTGTTGTTATTCATTGTTAGTTTCTTAGCATTAATTGTTACTTTTTTTGTAGTTCCTTGTTAGCTTATTATTATTTTTATGAGGTGAGCATCTTTTGTTAAAACAAAATGTTATCTAAAAGAAAAACCAGAACAATGATCTCGCTCCGAAGAAGAAATGATTATTTCGTAGTTCGTCGCAGAAAGTGGAATTTCTAAAACAGTTAGACAGTAGAACACCTGTAAAAATGCTTTTCGAGGAATATGGTGTTGAAGGCTCAATGATTTACGACTTGAAGAAACAAAAGGCTGCAATTTTGGATTTTTATCCCGAAAGTGATTCTCCCAAACTAATGAAAGACCGAAAAACTTTTCATGGTTCCAAAAATAAAGATTTGGATAAGTGTTGATGGAATGGATAAGGCAAAGTTGTGCCGAAAGGATTCCTTTGAATCGGACAACTATAATGGAACAAGCAAAAGAGTTTCATAAACTCCTAGAATCGGAAACTGGTTGTGATTATTCTTCAGGATGGTTTAACAAATTTAGGAATTGACACGGAATAAAAATTTTAAGCATTTCAGGTGATAAAGCTTCGACAGATATTGAAAACGTCGAATTGTTTCTAGAGGAATTTACAAACATTATGTCTGAAGAAAGGTACTCTCCAGATTTAGTCTACAATGCGGATGAAACTGGGTTGTTCTGGAAATACATTTCTAGAAAAACGTATGTTGCACCAGAAGAAAGTGCCCCTTCTGGAGTGAAAGATTGCAAAGAAAGAATTGCTATTCATGGATGTAGCAATGTGAAAGATACACATAAGTGAAAATTACTAGTTATGGGCAAAAGTGGTAACCCTGAAAACCCTAGAGTTCTAAAAAACACCAAGATATTGCCCATTATTTATAAGATCAATAAACATGCCTGGATAACGCAGGAAATTTTTATGAACTTGTTTAAGGGTCACTTTCTCCCTGAAGCCAAATTGATTCAGATGATGAATTCAGATGATTCCAAAATATTTCTAGTGTTAGACAGTTGTTCAACTCATCCAAGCGCTGAGATTCTTGAAAAGGATTACGCATGGATCATATTTTTACCTCCTAACTGCACATCTTTAATGCATCCCATGGATCAAGGTATTTTGAATTCATTAAAATGTTTCTATAAAAGGGATTTCATCCGAAACTGCCTTAACAACTGCATTTCTGATGGCACCATCCAAACTTTTCAAAAAAGTTTCTACCTAAAAGATGCTTTATTGAGCATTGCAAATGCATGGTAATCAGTCATGCAAGAAACCCTTATCAATTGTGGCCCTCTTCCATTTTCATCGAGGGCAAAAGCGAAGTACAAGAATTTTTCAGATTTCTCCAGAAAATGAAATGATTCAAGAACTTTTAGATTACGCTACTTCAAGCAAAATAAAAAATGTTCTCGACAAAAACATGATTGAAGACTGCCTATCAATTGAAGAAAATTCGCCATTTACCCTGCAATTGACAGATAAAAAAATCATTAACGTGGATCTCGACAAAGAAAATAGCATTTTATCTGTGTATAAAATTCAAGAAATTTTGTTAAAAGAACAGTAAGCAATTAAAGGTGATATGTTTATATCCAGTAATAAAAATAATAGCATTTAAAAAACGAGTATTTATTTCTTTTGTTCTTTTAAATTTACATTATTAATCATAAACTTCCATCTACTGCATCGAAATAGTGAATATTTGAAAGTCGTTTAGTATATTTAAAAAATATATATCGTTATTTCTATTATATAGATTATTATTTTAATTAATAAAATTTCTTAAAATGGGACAGTTTTCACCCCATCATAATCTGCAATCAAAACTTAACTAAATTTATTGGTTTTTCTGAAATTAACAGTATAATTGAATTATCGTAATATTTTGCCACCGCACTGGAATTTCCGAAATTCGGCAAATTCCGGAATACGAAATTTCGTCGGTCCCGCGAGTGCCGGATTTGGGATACTATACTGTACTTCATGGCCTGTTTGATGAATATTTATATTTCAGTACGTTTTTTACCAAACTTTTCTAATTAAAAAAAAAACTAAAGCAGTTGAGTGTGCAATTAGTACTTGGAACTGTAAACAAAATAACAATTGTGAAATAAATCAACTTTGCAAAATTGAAATTATCTTCGTTATAAAATTATTTAAAAAAATAGGATTATCGTATAATGTTATAATAAGGAGAGCAAGAATGGGATTAAATGAGTCAGTATCCTTAATTGAGAATAAATGATAAAATTATGAATTAAAGTAGTTTATTAAACTAAACTAAACTCAGTGGCACAACAGCCCATAGAGGGCCAAGGCCTACTGTGCCCATCTCAGTTTTCTTGACCTTGGGCTATGGGTTGCAGGAGCAGATGTTTCGGTTAGGTGGTCAGCCAAAAGCGAAACCCCCAGTGTTAAGTTCCCAAGCATACTTGGTACTCATTTATTGACCCACTGAAGGGATGAAAGGCTGAGTCAACCTTGTTTGACCCGAGGATTGAACCCAGGACCTGGGGCATGAAGCACTACCTCTCAGCCACCAGGCATCTTAGTTAATTAAAGTTCGTTTTAATCGTTTTGCAAGTATCTCGTACAGGGCTATTGGTAACTCATCTGGAATGCTGAAAGTAAACTTTCAAATTTTATTTTTGTTAAATAGGTATTCATGCACCGATATTAATGTACAAAGTAGCTTGGAGGCATCTTTGTCTAAGTGGTAGAAAATTCTTCTTAAGATGAGTACTATTATGTTATCTGCATATAGTATTATTCTTGCTGGTGAGTCGTTTGTAACTGTCATGATCCCATTTATTAACAGAATCTACAGTATTGGTCCTAAATTGGATCCCTGTGGGACTCCAATATTATATGACTTAGTGACATTCACATTGCTATCCATGAAGGTTACAGTTATATCTCTTAGAAAGCTTTTAAATAGAGAGTATATATCCGCATGGCAATTTGTCTTTCTTCCTGCCTCTAGAACCACTGTCCATCTTGTGTTATTGAAGGCTCCTTTTACATCTAATGCAATAGCCATATTATGTCTCTGTTCAACCTTGTTCTGGTTTATGAAATCTATTAGATTTTGAAGTGCAGCAAAAGTAGATCTATTTCTTCCGAACCCAAATTGAAATATATGCATAACATTTAAATATATAAACTACTTAAACTTGCTTGGATTTGTAAGCCAATTCTTTTTTTCGTGGTTTAAAAATTTATATTTTAATGTTTAATTTGTATTTGTAATTCAGTAAATTTCATTGAGTAATTTTTCTCTCAATGGCATAATAATATTTTAAACAAAGGTATAAAATGCCTCTTGATTCTACTTCTCTCATGGTGAGACTTTTAAAAATGTTGGCAAAATCAAACAGCATTCTGCAAGCTTTAGTTTTTTATTTTTAGCCACTTTATAAATTCTTTTTACAGAAAAAGGGGCATCCCTAGTGAGAATTAAAATAGTTTATTTTGGTAATTATCTGATACCTGTTCAAATTCATGTTGAATTATTTATTTTAAAGAATTATAATTCTTAACTTTTACAAAGTGAGTGTTTTAAATTTTTGTGTTTGTTCCGCTAAATATTATTGTATCCTCTTCATAAAAGTTTATTACTTCTAAAAATATTTGTAAATGTTTGTCTTGAAAATACGGTATATAAGAAAGTGAAATTATTCATTTAGATACTTTGATTATTGAATTGCACTATAGATGTTTAAATCTGTGTTCAACATTTTCACTCTCAAGTATTGACAATTTCTACAGATCATAAGCAAAATTTTCAGAAGTTTTAATGGTTTGTCATTGTGTGTGTAAAGTCTCTTAACTTTATTGAAAAATATTTTAGCTGCAGCTTACTCAGTTTTTAACTATACAGAGTTTTGTATTAAAAATGCGCATATTGGCATAAAAATAATATTTTTTCCAAAATTGAATTGTTTTAAAGTGAAAATTTTTTTTTTTTATTCACCTCTACATTATGATACATACTTTATTAATTTAATCCTTATTTTTTAGGATTGGTTAGCAGTGGATTTTCCCAATGTACGTATTTTATCGATTGACTATCACACTGAGCTTAACAAGAAAAAATCAATCAAGTCTGAACAAAAAGGAAAGTAAGAACTGATTTTTTTTATAATTAATTTTATCAAGCCTTTGAAGTTTTATTTTTAAACTGCGCCCAAACTTACTTTTTGCTGTCTTTTATTTATCTATCTTTATTGTATTTTTGTAAGCAGCAATGCTGATAAAATTGGTTTTTTTTTATTGGCGCTTTTAATATAACCTGGTCATTATATGAAACACTGAAAAATTCGGGATTTAACAAACTAAAACTTTTTATTCAGTAGTATAAAACAAAATAGAAGAATGTAAGGTTCTTATCACTGTTCCAACCAAAATTGTGATGGCATGTCTTCGGATCATCCTCCGGGATGTTTCCCAGACCGTCGCCAATAGCCCATTGTGCAGCTCTAGTGCGACGTAAATTAACAACAACAACAACAACAAATTAAAAATTATTTTACAATATTCAACTTAAAAAAATATATATCTTATATTGACTGCAAATTATTAGAGTAAAAAGTAATATAAGGATTAAAAAATCTTGCTTTTTTTCCTAATTTGTTATTTTTTGTTTAATTATAAAAATAAATATTTTAAATATAACAAAAATGTATTAAGTAGTGAGAAAGGAAATAAAACTATTGTAAGAAAACCCAAATACAAATTGAAATGCTTAGCATTATATAGTTCTTTTTAGAAGGGATAATCCTATGCCTCATTCAACACCACTTAACCAAACAGTGGATTGAGTAGCTTAACCAGCACCACTTAATCAAACAAATAAGTAAATTGGATTGTGTAGCTATACCAAATTCATAAGCCTAATTACAAATTTTAGATGAAGAGAAGATATAAACACTATCACACCAGGTACAAGAACTTTTCAGTAGGAAAAAAATGTTCTAAATAGAACCATTAAATTGGATGTTTATTAGTAAGTTTGAATCTGATTTAAAAAATTTTATATCAATTTTCTTTTTCAAAGATAATACTGTGTAAAAACGAAATATGTATCAGATTTTGTAGTTGTTAAATTCTCATTTATTAAATTATAATTCTGATAATAAAATATTGCATTTTATCATTTTATTAATAGAAATTTAACACCATATTTTATGTTATTTTCATATTCCTTACGTCGCCATATTGTTTTAAATAAATATTCTAAGGCTGATACTGACTAATCTAAATGAATTAGGTGCAAATTTTATGTAGAAAAAAAAACAGAATTTAGAATTAGTTACATTTTATTTTTTTTAATAGAGAAATCTTCTGTTCCAAGACTAAACTGTTATTGTCTTCACTTTTAAAAGCAAATGTTGGTGAAAAACCTATAATATGGGTAACACATTCCATGGGAGGTAAGTATCTAGTAATGATTTTGTTTTAGTGTAAATTTCATTTCCTGTGTAATATTTTGTTTTCAATTTCAATTTTCATTTATTATTTTGTATTAAATTATTTACAAATAGACTTTTGACATAAAAAAGTTGTGAACATAGTATTATCATATAAAAGTATGGTAATTTTTTTTTTATTCTTTGCTTATTTTACAATTCATAATTAAATTTTACAATTCATAAATGCTTTTTTAAACATTATTTTGGTGTGTCATCAAGGTAAAACAGAAAAAGTATTGAAAGTTTTTTTAATGTTTGTAATTTAATAATAATATAAAGTTAAAATGAGCAATTAAAACTAGTGTTATAAAAGAAGTAATTAAAAAAGATATTGGAGTTCTTATATCATTCAGAGTTTATCTTCATTTTCATTTAAAAAACAGTCTAAAATATCAATGATCCAAAATTAAGAGATTTCACAGTGCAAATTTCTAAAATAATCTTATTTAATTTTAAATTTCAACAGGATAAGGTTACATCTAAAAACATTACATCAAAATCCTAAGTTTATTCCTCATTTAAAGAAAAAACACTTTCGTTGAAATTATGTTTGTCTAAAAAATATAAAAAGGGATTTAATAGTGCAATTCTGTTAAAGTAATTTTTAATATGTCCCTTGTAATATTATAAGTATGAGATGTGTTTTTATCAAAAAATAAATGTAGTTTCTACTGCCATTTCTGGAAAAAATTATAACTCAAATCCTATGCAGTTGGCTCCAGTTTAATGATTTTGTGGGATAAATTTCTAAAGTGCCCCTTGAAATTTTCAACCTCTCCCTCTCCTCTAAAAAAGGAAAGAAACTTTCAATATTTGAGCACTACTTCTGAGGAAATTTACAGCTCGAATGTTAAGCTTATGGTTTCATTCTGAAAAATCACACTTGTAGAAATTTTTATGTTCAGAAAATATGTTTCATGTTGCCGAACTGTAAAAAAAAGAAAATTTTTTTTAACTTTAACATTTCATTTTTGTTAAAAAAATCTGTAGGTTAGACTTTTCTTCCTAGAAAAAATTACAATCTTAAATGTATTAAAGCATTTTAATGAATGAGAATCATCATTCAAAATACTTACATTCAAACAACATTGGGGCAAATTTAAAAAATTAGTTTCTAAAACGGTTTTTAGAAATTAATTTTTAATGGTTTTCTTCATGAAAATCTTATTTTAATAAAAGCACTTAATGTTTTACTGTTGTTTCTAAAATGCATTTCTGCAAATCAGCCTTCAATTGCTAAGTGTGTGACTCAACTGTACGAAATGTTATTAATAGAAAATTTTTTTGAAAAATTATAGGGTTTTGCCATAATATTCATGAAAATAATTTCTAAAATATCACTTGTTATGTTTAATTTTCATAAAGAAACCTCAAAACTCAAATTCCATTTATGGAACTATTTTTAACTATTGTTGTAGAAAATATAGAGTAATAATATATCAAAATCTATAAGTTTTGCTAAAGCAAATTTGTGAAATTAACTTACAAAATATCATACTTATTTTTGAAAATTATCCAAATTTGACTTTCATATCTGGTAAAAATTCTTTTTAAATTTAAACTGTTGCACTATTGTTTAAAAAATGAGTTGCATGAAAAATATTTCTGTCTAAAATATTATAAATTTTTCGAAGTGAAATTTTTTATATATCTCTTGTACCTTGATGAACCTTTTTTTCACAGAATGCTATTTTTAAAAACATTGCTGCTCAAAATACAAATTAAATGTCACCATTTTAAGGAATGACTCTCATGCAAAAAATATTGTAGACTTGTAAAAAGATTTAGAATTATAGGGGAAATTAGTGAATTTTTTTCAATAACCATTTTAAATTTTATGAATTTTCTATTTACTACAGCATTTTAGTAATTAAATAAAAAATTGTCTACAAAGCTTCTGAAATTTAAAGGCAATTCTCTGAAGAGTATTTTTTTTCTTTTTACCTCATCACCTGATAGCAATTTTACGGAAGAACTTTAGTGTTAAAGAAATTCTTATCAAAAAGTTATGTTTAACTATTTTAAACTGTAGAATGATATACCACTTTTTTTTACCAAGTTTTCAATTTATTTTTATTAATGCTACAGGTCTTCTACTGAAACAACTTCTTATTGAAGCTTCTGAAAGCCAAGATGACAAAGCTAATTTAATCACTAAGAATACTACTGGGATAATATTTTTCAGTGTACCTCATAAAGGAAGTGAACTTGCCAGCTTTATGCAGTCAGTTTCTTACATTTTTAAACCATCTGTTGACGTTTCTCAGCTACAAAGAGGTTATAATTGCAGATTTAATTTTTTGTATTTAGTAATGTTATATTTTGGATATTTACATTTGTTTACTTATCTTTATTGACTCTCAAAATGCTGTTTTACACAAATATATTAAATTTCATTAAAGAAAAAAAACATATTTCAAAGTGGAAAGAATGATCAATTTCAATGAAAATATTTTGCACATAAAATGATGAAACATTTGTATAGGCCGAAAGAAAATTAGCAGGCATGAGATCCTTCTTTGGATCCCTGATTTTCCATTTTTTTTATCTTTGACACTTTGATATTTTATTATATTTTTGAATATACAAAAAATAGCTATACAGTTGATCATACACATTTCAAAACATATTAAAAATAATAAAACTTTTAATCTTTGAATGGATAAAGATTGAGGTAAAGTACTGACAATAAAGATTTTGTAATGTTTTTTTAATAAGGATTTATTCACTTTTAAATTCTATTAATTCATTAAATTAAGCAGGGATTTCTATGGTCAAATTCGCTCACATTCTTTCATATTTGTATCAGTTGTATTATTTGCATATAGTAGTGAAATTTATTTAATTAGGACTTTTATAAACATTCTATTATTGCAAGGTAATCTGAACATTTTTTAAAAACTTTTAGCTTGTTAGTGATATTATCTATTAATTCTTATTAGAATTTTTAAAAAATTGCTGTAAATTATGTAGTATTAAATTTGATATTTTTCTCACACCCAGTGACTCAACATTCAACAAAAATATTGATAATTAATGCCTTTTCCACACACAGAATAGTCTTTTTTGTTATTTTAAGATTTCATTATTTTGTGTATTATTCCTCTTTCTTTTTAGGAATACTGTGCTTGAATTATTCTAGGCTGCTACCTGTATTGTTTTCAATTCTTATTATTAAAAAAGTCACATTTTGTTTTACGCTATCTTTCTTACATATTGACTAGTACAATTAAACTAAAAATTGTGTCACAAAAAATATCTTTATGTATTTAATTTTAAATGCCTTATTTTGTTGTTTTAAAAAAAAACAGTTAATCTTCATAGTTTTAAACATTTTGGAAGATTTTGCTTTGCATAATTTTTAACTAACAACTTAAAAATATTTTAAATAAATAAAAAGGAAGAGTGTATATTAATTTTAATTTCATTTTTATTTACCCTTCACTGCTTATTATGTTTGCATGAAATAAGAGCAGGAAGATTGAAAAATTTTTACTTTTAATTTCTATATCAGAATTATTTATTTATTCTATATATATTATTCTATATTTATTTCTATATCAAAATTATTAATTTATTTTCATATATCAAAATTAAAGAAATATCAAAATTAAAGAAATGCTTTAAATTTATTAAATTATAATTTAATGTTAATTTTTTAATAATTATCCCTAACATAAACTATTTCTTTAATGTATGTAATCTTATTTAAATAATTTGTTGTATAAGTAATAATTAATAACAAAGCATTAGTCACAATTGTACTGTGATAGTTAATAACCAAAGGTAGTGAAATATCTTTCTCTGAACTAGCAGGAAATTATTTAACATTAAATTATTGAATATATTAAATCATCTGTATCTAAACTCTTTTAATAATTTTCTTAAAAGAATTCTTTTTATACTTGTAAGATTGTATTTTAACAGCAATATAATCTGTTCTGATTATGAATAAATCTAAATTGAGAGAAGTATCAGCACTGAAAGGATACTATTACTCAGTCAAAAGTATCAGATAATTTTAAAATTTGTAGAATGATGATAAAGACATATTGTCAATGTCCAAATCTGTCAGTACTTGAATTTAACTACATGGACATATTTTGAAAAATGTATACTTTGTGGTAGTAAACAGTTTAAGTTTATTTCAATATTAATTTTGGCAATATGATTTGTTCATTCTGGTGTTATTAAATTGTTCTGAAGAAATCTGATGTCATTACTACTCTGACTAAAGTATCAGATAACTTATAAAGCAATGTGAAGAAGAAGACATTTATTTTCAAATCAGCATACAACTTAAAATGTACTTCATTGATATATCTTAAAAAAGATCAATATTTTGTGAGGAACAAGAAAATGGAGAAGCACACTTGTCCTTATATAATCATTCTAAAAATATTTTTAAATCAACACTCTATCTTGTTTCCCTTACCCCCAAAATATAATAGAAATTGCTTATTCTGAAACAGCAGTAATGCATGAAAAATTGTAAGAATAGAAAATGTTTTGCAAATTTATGGTTAAAGGCTCAAATTGGATTGTTGCTGTTTTGTTATTTCAGTTTTAAATAAATCATTCATTGAAAATTCAATTAGTAAATCAGAATACTTCTCTGTAAAACTTTTTGTATCTTTACTTCTCATAAATATGATAAATGTAAAAAAGGCTCCTTCACAAATTTTTTCTGTGATTATAAAACATTGCATTTTTAAATTGAGAACTTTTTAAGAGATTTTTGTATACATTACTGCACTTGAATAAATAGCACTCCCCTTTTAGGATGCTTATGTTTTCTATTGAAATCATACCTTATCACAATTTAATCCCATAATTAGACACCGGTTTCTAAGCATCAGATGCAAGATATAAATGACTCATAAAAATGAATACCCCCTCCTTTTTGTTTATATTTAAAATGTTTTCAGATTTTCTGGACCGGGATTTAATTAATAGGCTAGTTACTGTCTCTTCGTTCAACCAAAATCTTTCTCGTATCAAAAATAATAAGTAAAAATTAATTTGATTTTTCCAAGAGCTTAATGCTTTAACTTATTTTTATTTTAGATGCCCAGCAATTAATAACAAGTTATTTTTTCCTTGAAAAATAAGAATGATTAAAATTTTAACATTTTCCACTGTATTTAACACGTTCACGCCAGGGTGACCCAATAAATTTCATTTTTTAGTTTTTTTCTGGGAATAATGAAAATCCTTAACTACCAATTGTTTTTAACGGATGCAATTTTTATATAGAATTGCTTCTTCACCGTGATAAATTTCCTTACAGGGAATGTTATTGTTGAGAATAGATTAACTCCTCCCAAATATTATCTAATATTGAAATAGTTCTTCTACCAGTATTTTCTCTTTTCCCGTACCAGTATTTTCACTTTTCCCGGCGTGAACGTGTTAATGAATAATAAAAAAAAATTTCTCATGTTTTTTTCCTGGTGTATGGTAACTATGAAAGTTAAATCGATAATCAAAGTTTGTTTTTGTTTTAAATCTATAAATACTTCAGTGACAAATTACTATGCGCTTCATAAACTAATCCAGTAGTTTTAATATGTTAATATATCAATCATACTTTGAAGGCAAAAAGAAAAACATTTATAAAATTTGACTTATCTGGATGTGGTTAGCCTAAGGTTAAAAGTCATAAATTTTAAAATCATTTTAACAGGTTACGAACCAAGTGAAATTACACAAAACTAATTATGACAAATTTCAAAAAATATCTGCAGCGCCTTTAGTAATAAATTTGATATCTACAAAGTTTTGTAATGAGATAAACAAAAATATCTATGCCTGTTTAAATTGCTGTAGACTTAGTAAGGTATCCTCCAAAAATTATTAGGCGAATTTCAGCAATACCATTAGTTTCTTATCTGTAATTGATTGGCTATGTCGAACCTACAAACAAATACTAATCGTTATCATTCTAAATATTATACATATAAAATTATTAAGTGATTAAACTAAGGAGAATAATTGAGCCAACAAAAGAAATTAATAGAAAAAGATAAAATATGTTTGAAAGTTAATTAAAAAATTCCTTTGTTTAACTGTTGTTTACATTAATTATGCTATTTCATTCTGATAAGCCTAAAATTCTATGTAACAAATTGATATGACAAAGACTTTTCATTGAATAATATTTTGTTCTTTTAATTGTTTCTAGAAATTACTACTAAATGAAAATTTTATAATTTAGAATTGTTTAAAACATAGATATTGGTTTAAATTTAAAACTTAATATTTCTAAATTGCATATTTTTTTTTAGGTCGGTGGAATTCTATGAGAAAGCTATTAAAAAACTAAATATTTTTACGCTCAAAATTAGAAATAAGTATAATTAGCTTCTTGTAAATCATGTATTATTTTTTAATTAGTTCTTAAGGCATAGAAATATTTTTAATTAATATTTAATAATGATTCTTATATGTTTTTAAAAATGAAAATGCACACAGGATTTGAACCAATCGTCTCTGCATTACGGATCAACTGCGCTTCCCACTACACTAATTTCGCTCTGTTATTTTTTAGGAAGTTAATAATAAACCACAAATTATTGTAATGTGATAAGAAATATATTATGTGTTTATTTTAGTAATTAATATGATTTGTCATCGCTTAGATCTAAGTTCATATCAAAAGAATACAAATCATTTAAAATGCATTTTATTTTGTCTCATTTGTCTTATTAAACCGATTTAGAATTCTCGTTTCTGCTGTTAATTGAGGAGAATTTCTGCTGTTAATTGAGTTTTCCATGTGTATACCACTTGCTTTTAACCAATATTTTAAGTATTATTTTGAATAATTATTTAATTTTTCAATAAAAATATAAAATTTGCTAAAAGAACAGTAAATTAATCAACACCTCTCTTCATTGATTACTATGAAGTTGAAAGACTGATTTCTAAAATTACTCTCACAAACCCGTTAATTTAATAAAATAACTCATCAGATCAGTGCTCAATATCATAGGAGATCACAATCCCACCAAAGCCTTGTAAAATTATATTTAAACTATTCAGGCAGATATAATGGTAAATAAATAGTCTTCTTTTGACATTGCATAGTTTTCTACCTAAGAAATATTGGAAATGTGTTAAAATTTATAATCTACTTAGGACTCTCCTTGCTCAGATAGCCATATTGGATTTTAAATACCTTTCAATGGTCAAGGTGGGAAAACCAAATGACGCATAAATTTCATGAGTCATGATAGAAACTTTTAAAAAAAGTTCTGTGAAAATTATTCTTTCTGAGTCATCCTCAAAGATTATTGCTTCGTTGATTGACAGGAGTTCCCAATCGTGGTGCATTTATATAATTCATGTGACTATATCTTACATCCAATGCATAGAAATTGGTGTCTCTAATGCAAGGTATAAAATGACTCAATATTAGTGTTAACACATATATAAAATTTAGATCATAAATTATGATAATTTTTCAGATTCCCCATTATTACTTTCTTTGCACAATGATTTTATGAAGATCGTTAAGAACAACAACATTGGAGTTTTAAGTTTTGCTGAAACAAAGAAATCTAAATGGTTACTGAATTGGGAATTGGTTTCTAAGGAATCAGCATGTAAGTCAGTTATGTAATATTTTTAAAGATTTTGCGTTTATGCATTGCAGTTAAGTATCTAATAATTATTAGCAGATATTTAATATGAGAATAAATTTCTTCTACAGGGTATCTGCATACCCAGAAGTCATTGAAAGTGATGGATTTAGATCTTGATCAAAATTTATCATGGAAAGTCATGATTTTCAGTGATAAATACTAAATTTCCTTGAAACTCTCAGTTTATCATGGATTTTTGCTATTGGAGTCCTTAATAATGTTGCACAATTTGATAATGATCACAATTTCTCTTCACATGATCTAAAAATCACACGTCATGATCTGTATTCACATTATTTAAAGATTTCCCATTGAGATTTGTATTTACACCGTTTAAAAATCACATGTCTTGATCCGCTTTCATGAGATTTAAGAAATCCCACAACATGATCCATATTTGTACCATCTAAAAATTACTACTTGCGAGACACATTTGTACGATTTTAAAAATTGCACATTGTGATCCATATTAGTGTGTTTTAAAAATCATTGTGCAATCTCTATTTGGGCTATCTAAAAATCTTATAACCCAATTTGTATTCACGCAATTTAAAAAGTACATATCGTAATCCGTATTTGTGCGATTTAAAATAAACCATCGCAGTTTGTATTAACATGATTTAAAAATCACATGCCATGATCCGCATTTGTGCAGTTTAATAAAATCACACAACGTGATCCAAATTCATACAATTTAAAAATCACAGATCTATATATTTTATATTATTTAAAAAATTCCATGTGGTGATTTATATTTGCATGATTTAAATAACAAACATCGGGATTCGCATTTGTACGAATTAAGAAATCACTGCATATTGCAATGTAATTTAAAAATCATACATTGTAATTTGTATACACATGATTTAAAACTCGCACATCACGATTTATTACATAAATAATTCATTATATTCAGTATTTTAAAGTGAAATGTTTTAAAACAATAAAAAATTTCCTACAAGTACTTTTTGACAATGCCGGTTTTAAAGCTTTAAGTTAATATTTTTTTCTGTTTATGATTTGAAATTTATTTTTTTAAATTTAATTTGTATTTTCTTTATATATTGAATATATAATTAAAATAAGGCTTAAAATATTATTTTCCTATTTATACTCTATTTGATATGAGCGTCTCTTTTTTTATGATACATATATATTTTTTTAAGATTTCATATTTATATCAAATATTTAGAAATTTTTTATAATAGAAATATATTGTTTAAAAAGAAAGCACACAAAATAAAGATTAGATAGTTTAAATTTTTTTGTGTTTAGTTGCAAGAGTGTTCTTGCTCTTAATGCAATATAATTTAATAATCATATAATTAATATATTTTATTTTTATAAAATTACATTCCTTGAAATGATATAAAACTTTGTATACCTTAAAATGCAGAACCTTCTCTACTATTCTTAATTTAAATAATTAATGATGAATAATTATAAATAATTATTAAAAATTATTTTTTTGCATTGAATTAACGTTGAATAAACACATTTAATAAAATTATGTGCAAAAAGTTTTCAAATCGCTTCAAAAGTTCTTGAAATGGTGAAATACACAAAAAGTTAATTTAACATTAAAGAGTCCAAACTTTCAACCTGTTTTTTATCACAAGATGCCAAAAAAAAAAGGCACCACAAAATGAACTCATCCATAATATTTTTATCTTTAATTTCTGCTGTTATTATATTTATTTAATGTAGTAATTTCTATGAATTTGATATCATTTCAGAAAAAAAGGTTCATTTGAAATCTTCAGGAATATAATATTTTTCATTGTCTGACAGTGTGTGGCATAGTTATTTGTCGTATTTATTTTAACTTATTAACGATTTAAATACCTAATAAAATCATGAAAACTTAGGCACAAATAAGATTTTTAAAAATAGGCCTTGCAAACAATATTTTTACTGGTGTATCAATTTTCATTCTTCTCATAATTTATCTAAGTATTTTCTAAAATCTTATTTAAAATTCATATGGCATAAAAAAATCCAAAGTTTTTTCCTGTCTGTGTTTTTTAAATTCAATATACAATCCAAAATCATGTCCCACCCTCTTAAAGAAGGCTTTTAGGTGGAATACATATCTTTTGAGGACTGTAAAGTCCTACTATATGGTATCGTTGTAGGCTGTGATATTCAGTAATTTTGAACGTTTTTTTTTCTTGCTATATTCGACCTTTTTTGCTATTCAACCTTTTTTAACTTGACATTGCTATTAAAGCAGATTAACAAAATAAAGCGATTCCATTTTTTTTCTTCTAATTATATTGCAGAGAAATATATTCTAATTATATTACTCAAATATTGCAGAATAAAACCTAAGAAATGCACTAAGCTAAAACATGTTTTTCCACTTGAATCGTGCACGAAGTTGCATTTTGATGAATAATGGTGTGAGTAATGGGTAGATGATAGCTGTATGAATCCTGCTCAACACAGCCTCATTTACATTTGTTTTAATTCAAAATAGTTTATCTCCCACCCACATAGTGGAATCTTTTTTTGAAAAATAAAAGGGTTCAAAGAAAAGAAAAAACCTATCGAACTGTTCTAATGTATTCTGTTCAAAGATTCTTTACTCAATAAGAAAGAATATTTAACTTTCTTTCTCAAATATAAGATTTAAGATCATTTTTTCTATATAAATAAATTTCAGAAAATCAAATAATGATTTAAAAAAAACATTTCTTGCAACTGCTAGAGGAAACCCTATCCTGGGTGCGCCAAACTATAAACATACATAAAGCTCTGAGTGCAGCATTTACTTTCACTAAACTAAAATTTGATCTTTTATCTTTTTAGTCACCTTTAAAATATTCAAATTGTACCCCATAGAGTCTGCTGTCACTCTACATTTTGAGCTGTTGTATTATGCTGCTCAATTTGTTTTAGATAAAATGTAAAAATTAAGCTTGTGTAACAGTTTTTGCTACTGTAACATTTTTAAGCTAAAAACAAATTCAGTGAATTTTATTATACTTACACAAGTGAAGAGATAACTATTTTTAAGTTATTTCCACTTTTTTGCTTACAAAAAACGAGTCTGATATTCCAATGGCACAGATAAGGTATTTGTCCTTTTTGTTCACACAGGAGCACTTCTGTTGTGTATAATGTAGGAAAAAAATTTCTATTGCGAGCAAATTTCACTAATTCTTAACTTACTATGATTGATCTGTTTAGGATCAAAATGAAATTTAAATATTAGTTAGAAAGTATTATTTTATTAAGTTATTTGATGTATTTACTTGCAAAATCTAAGATTTTTCAAGTAAAAATCTGTTTTGACTGAATATTCAATTACATTATTTGCTGCCATATTTGTAAAAAACTTAAATTTTTCACCAAATTTAGTAGAAAATTTTAGTTAAAAATTTAGTCTTAAATGATTTTTAAAAAAATGATGTTTTTGAAGTAAATCTAGTTATATACTAAGCATCATTAGTTACTGAAACTTCATTTTGAACATATTTTTCCGTAAAAGATGAAATATACAAGTCAGGACTTGTACAGCTTTTAGTTTCTCTTATTACCACTCCTGTTAATCTCACCACTCTTTTTCTGATTAATGAAATATTAGTGTATGGAATGTGGCTATTGATAATAATGGCAGTTTAATAAAAGAAAATGAGTGTCATTGTCTGGTTTACCTTATGCTGATGTTTTTTGTTAAGGTTAAGTGCCATTGCGTGGTATACATGCATACTTTAACAAACTTCAATTAATTACATTGACTATAACATCTAAACAATGATATTTCATCCTTTTATTAAAATAGTTCAGGTATTTGATAAAAGCCATTTTATGGAAATCACCCCACATAATTATTTTAACAGCAAGCTGAGGGATATGGTCAAATCTCCATTTTTGTAGTTTCGCTGTGACATATGTAATAGACAACATAAAATTTTAGGTTAACATCTCTGCTTATTATATAAAGCTATTTTACTATAAAGGTATTTTACAATAGTATTATGGCTCGTAATTGAATTAATGTACAAAACAGTTCTGCAATAGTGATTGATAGTTGTCAATTAACAGGAAATTAATTATTTAACAGATTAGTATAACTACTTTTGTTTATTTTTACTCAAGAAAACTCAATTTCATCATTTGTTTGCTACAATGTTTCAGTTCTATTTTTTACTCTTTGTGCTGAAAACATTTTTTTCTCCATAACTCTCTCTTAGTTTCTGTAAAATATGTCATCATTTATCTCTGTATGTTCTTTATATGTGCTATTAACAATATTTAATTCTATTTTTCTCTTATATTAGTTCATACAGACTCACTCTGGTGTGCAATTTTTTATTCAAGTTTATAATTTTTATAAAGCATAGGAACTAAAGAAATATTATCTTTTGCAGATCCTGGATTTGGAGAATTCAATCTTCTTCCTGTTGATCATTTAAGTACATGTAAACCAGAGTCCCGAGATTCAACTGTTTATCTTAAAATTAAAGGATTTTTACAGCAACATATTCCTATCAGAAAAAGTGCCTCTAAATCGTATTTAGAAACTGAACTAAAAACTTATATATGTTTAATACCATAAAATTGAAATAAATATGTCATAAAGTGCATTTTCTTTTCTTTGCGTTTTGGAACTTACTACAAAATAATTTGAACTGGTAGATCTGCCAACATGTCCCCAATATTTAAGTGGTAGCATAATTTAAATTTGAACATTTGAATTAAAATTATTTTGATCACTTTAATATTTAAATAATTTAAAGATTTTCATTGTTCTCCATAGTAACATATTTTTCTTTTAAAATCATGTCCTTCAAAAGAAGTGTCTCTTAAAAACAGTTTCTGATATCTCTTAATTCTTCTAATTTTTGAAATTGTTTCCAAAAGAGAGAAGTTATATTCCATGTTAACCTCTTAATAGTTCTCTAAAACATTAACTACTAGCTATTTGCTATAGTGAAATTTCAAGTTATGGATAATGCCCTGGTTTATAAGGGGCAGCCCAAAAGTCTTATTTGGGGGCATAAAAACAATCAGTGGCATACATAGACTTAGGTGCCCCCCCCCGCAAGATTTAAAAGTGCACCCTATTGTAGACTTAAAATTTTTTTAAAAATTATAATATGAAACGAACACAATGAAGATACAGGCATTTATAATCATTCATTTAATTTAAATTTTTATATTTTAATAGTGATTAATAAAGAATGAATTGTGATTTGAGGCAGAATTTAGAAAAAGTACTAAATTGGAACATTGTATAAACTTATCAACTTACCACACTAAAATGAAATTGATCTCAAAAATACAAGAAAATAACTCACTATCTTACAATATTTTGAAAAACGGTGGAATTTAAATGACTAAGTACATATATAACTTAATAAAAGCAATTTGGGATCACGAAATAATTCCTGAGGAATGAAAAATAAGTGTGACCTGCGTAATATACAAGAAAGGCGATTTACTTGAATGCTCTAACTATAGAGGTATTAGCTTGCTTTGTACAAGCTATAAGATATTTTCAAATATTTTATAAAACAGACACTCTCCAATTTGTGGAAAAACTGGTTGGAGACTATCAAGGTGGATTTAGGAAAGGAAGATCCACCACTGAGCAAATATTTAACATTCGGCAGATTCTGGAGATGACTGAAGAATTTGGAATAGATACACACCATCTTTTCATTGATTTCAAAGCTGCCTACGGTAGCATCAATAGAAAAGCCCTCATTGCAGCCTTGAGCGAGTTTTAAGTACCTAAAAAGTTATCTAGACTGATATGCCTGACACTAAATGAAACCAAAACTAGGGTCAAAATACAGAATAATCTATCAAGCCCAATGGTAATAAATAATGGTGTGCGGTAGGGGGATGCATTGGCATGCCTACTCTTCAAGTTAGTTTTAGAAAAAGTAATAAGAGATTCCAACAACATCAACGGAAATATTTTTAATAAATCTGTTCAACTGTTGACTTTTGCTGATGACATAGACATTATTGCTAGAACACCTATAGCACTAAGACAGGCTTTTATTTCTTTATAGAAAGCGGCTCTCAAGATGAGCCTGAGAATAAACGAGAGTAAAACTAAATATTTGCCCTGTACTAATATAAACTTCAATAACACCCATTTAAAAATTGAAGAATATAAATTTGAGGTTGTTGACAATTTCATTTACTTCGGTTCTGTAATCAACAATAGGAATAATACCACAATGGAAATATAAAGAAGAATTACTATAGCCAATAACTGTTTTAACGGAATTCGAAAATACGTAAAATCTAATGTAATTCATAGAAAAACAAAAGTTTTATTATATAAATCTCTTATAAGATCAATCTTAACACATGCTTGTGAAACTTGAACCATATCTTGTATGGATGAGGCTATGTTGGGTACCTTTGAGAGAAAGGTCTTGAGAAGTATTTTTGGAGGAATTCAAAAAAATGGTGTGTGGCTTAGTAGATCAAATCTAGAGCTTTATCCCTCATATAGTGAACCTGACATTATTAACCTTATTAAACGACAAAGATTAAAATGGGCTGGCCACGTTATCAGAATGGACAAAGACCGTACCACAAAAAGAGCTTTCAATGCCAGACCAGTTGGGAAGCGAAAAAGAGGCAGGTCGAATTCGAGATGGATAGATGACCTAGAGAAAGACCTTTTGGTCTTAAAAACTAACAATTGGAAAACACTCGCAAAAAAAAGGTTAGTCTGAAAAAAACTTCTTGAGAAGGCCAAGGCCCACCCTGGGCTGTCAAGCCATTGATTATGATGATGATATTACAATATTTATACTTAAAGTTTAGTTTAGAGATATATTTATTTAAAAAGTTAATTGAAAAATATCTTATAAAAGAAAAAAAAAATTTATTGTAATTCATATAGTAGGGTTGAATGCTTAAGTAATTAAACATGTTGACGACAAATTCGATAATTTTTATTAAAACAGTGCATGAAATTAAATTCTTTTAAATATGTATAATTCTTTTTTATTACCTTAATTCTTTTAATTATTTCTTTTTTTATTAGTCAACGTGGTAATATATTTGCATGTAACACAAAAATTCATTTAAAAAAAATTAATTGAAATGTGCTTCAATTAAAGTAAAAAAATAAATATTTTATAGAGTGACATAAATGTCAACTAAATATTTTAATTCAAGAAATAAAGGTTTTAAGATTTTTTTAAAAAGAACAATAGGATTATAGCTCAAAATAACATAACATTCAATTGGGATACAGTTCAGTATTTTACATTTATCTTTCGTGCATTATAAGAAATTTTATGAATATTAAATCTTTAAAAACAGTTTTTTAAACAACAAAAAAGTAGAAACAAAAGTTCAAAAACAGTAAGCAGTTTAAAAGGAGACATTCAAATTTCACGTTTTGTAATTCAAAATTGAAAAGGGAAAAAAAATTGAGAAATAACTGTGTGACAATGAATCGCGAATCGTATTATAGCACCGTATTAAAAATATCAGGATTTTTGAAACCACGTAGAAAAGTGTAGTAATAACTATTGAAAGAATGATAAAGAAAAATAAAACAATAATTTAAATTTGCGATGAAATCGGCTCAAATAAAGTGCCCACCGGAAATGCACGATTTGAGTGTGGTATTAATGCATATTAAAAATATCGGGATTTTCAAAACCGTGTGAAAATGTATATAACCGCAGAAACGACGGGAAAATAGATTGGCACAAAATTGACACAAATAAAGCACGTCGAAATTACTATTTTCACGATTCGTTATAATATCGTATTAAAAAGATAGGGATTTTATTTGAGAAAAGCGCATAAATCCGACAAAACAGCCTTCCAGCTCGATTGAAAAGTCACTTGGATTAACTATAAAATAATGGACATAAAGATCTACAAAAAAGATTAATAAAATTCGATATTCACGCATCATAATTTTGCCGTATTTAAAATATTGGGATTTTTAAAACTGGAAATTCGTAGTGTTAACCACCGAAAAAAACTATCGAGAAACTACATTGATTTAGATTTGGCGCGTCACAGACTTAAATCCAAAGAATTTCCCATAGTTTTTTTATTTTTTATTTTCCAAAACAAATTATAATAGGTTTTTTTTTTATTATTACGTTCAGGAGCTGCCATGGGCAGCACATCAAGAGTTTTCGGGAAAAGTTCATTTTTGTAAATTTCAAATAAATTCTTTTATCTGAATCAGTTTTATAAATAATATCAAATTACATTCATATAGCTATTACATTAAATTTCCGTTCAATTTCGGGTAACGAAAGAAGCTTCTTTTTCATTTATTTATTTTTTGTGTGGTTTTTCCGTGCTTTTTTTATTGTAAGTTTACCTGTGAAAATACTAATTCTGAAAAATACTTTCACAGACTGTTTTTTTTTTTCCTTCTTTTTTTACATGTCTACTTTTAATCGAAATTCCTCTCCATTGGTACAAAATTAATCTATACAAAACCTTAATCAGACCAATTATTCTATACGGTAGCGAGACCTGGGCAATTAATAAAATAGAGGAAAATAGACTACTCATTTTTGAAAGAAAATCATTCCGTCAATTTTTAGAGCAGTTAAGGAAAATAATATTTGGAGAAGTTTATATAATCATGAGATATACATTAAATATATCCCCTCTGCAGAGGATCAAAATTGTGATGGCATGTCTTCGGATCATCCTGAGGGATGTTTCCCAGACCGTCGCCAATAGCCCATTGTGCAGCTCTAGTGCGGCGTAAATGAACTACAACAACATTAAATATAGGTTACCTAATATTTTGAGGGTTATTAAGGCCTACAGGATCAGATGGCTGGGGCACGTTTTTCGGCGTAAAGATTTGGAGCTAGTCAAAAAACTTACTTTTTCGAAAATTGAAAGAACAAGAAGAAGAGGGAGACCAGCTACAAGATGGTTGGACAGTGTTGAGAAGGACTTAAAATTGTTGGGAATAAACAGGTTGAAAAATCTATCTCAAAGTCGCCCTGCCTGGAGGCAGCTAATTGAGAAAGCCTTGGCCTGCACAAGGCTGTAGTGCTGACGAAGAAGAAGTCCACATTTGCTTAATGTCTTTTCCGAGGAACAACAAGTAATAGTGTTGTTAACAGTTGATCTTCCTACAAATTTGGGACAGTTAGAGAATTGGTTAGTTTTATAAAATTTTGTAAATTCGTAGGTATTTTTCCCCTCATTTATTATCTTTGGGAAAATCCTTTTAGTCTGCATTTGGTTACAGAGCCTCAGCTTTTACGCCTTCTTGCAATATGGCGCAGGTCATGAAAGGAGGCTTTTTGGGACCATTATAAATTTGATATTGTTTTTGTTAATAAATTTTTGTTAAAAAAATTAATAAATTTTTGTTAAAAAAATTAATAAATTTTTCGATATTTAAAGAAAAAAGATTAAATTAAAAAATTTATAAAGTGAATAAAACATTAAAATATGAATATATAAGTAAGTTATTATGAAATTTTTCTAACTTTTTGAGCAGCAAAATTGTCTATTAAACAAAAAAAATCCAAAGAAGTTGATAGATATCACTCAATAGAAATGAGTGCCAAAGATGAAAGGCGGCCATTAGTCATCATTGATTTATGTTTTTTTTCTATGGAAAGAAGCACCTATGGCAAATCTCGAACTGGTGCCCTTTCTGAAATATTTAGATTCCCTTTCTTTTTTTTATACAATACGAAATAAAAACATTGTTTGAAGTATTTAACACTTTTAGGCAATATTGTATACAGCTTGCATTGTATTTAAATTAAGATAGATTAATAAAAATTCTAAAAACTAAACTCAGTGGCGCGACAGCCCATAGAGGGCCAAGACCTACTGTGCCCATCTCAGTTTTCTTGACCTTGGGCTCTGGGGTGCAGAAGCAGATGTTCCGGTAAGGTGNGGGCTCTGGGGTGCAGGAGCAGATGTTCCGGTCAGGTGGTCAGCCGAACGCGGATCCCCCAGTGTTTAGTTCCCAAGCTGTTGTTGTTAATTTACGTCACACTAGAGCTGCACAATGGGCTATTGGCGACGGTCTGGGAAACATCCCGGAGGATGATCCGAAGACTTTCCATCACAATTTTGATCCTCTGCGGAGGGGACGGCAGCCCCGCTTCGGTAGCTCGACGACCTGCGCGCGAAGTCCAGCACTTTACGGTAGCACAGTTTAACAAGGACCAATACCGCACACCCTCGGTCCCTACGCAGACTGATCCAAGTGGTCACCCATCCGCACACTGACCGTAGCCAGTGATGCTAGACTTCGGTGATCTGCTGGGAACCGTGTCTTAACGATCAGTCTACTGCGGGACTTCAGTTCCCAAGCATGCTTGGCACTCATTTATCGACACACTGAAGGGATGAAAGGATGAGTCAACCTTGCCCGACCCGAGGATCGAACCCAGGACCTGTGGCACGGGAGCGCGATGAAAATTAACTTACTATAAAATTATCCCTTTTTAATTGTAATGCATTCAAGTGTATTCAAAATCACCATTGGTCAGGAATAAAAAGTCTGTTTTATCATATGTATGAAAGATATTGTGTTTTTTCAGTTGTCAATAAAAATTCAGTCTCGGTAGAACACTGAAGTCAGGCATCACTGGCTGCGGTCAATAAACGGGTGGGTGACCACTTTTATCAGCCTGCGTTAGGACCGAGGGTGCGTGGTATCGGTTCAACTTAAACTGTTTTACCGAAGTGCTCGATTTCGATGCAGGTCGTCGGACTACCAAAGCAGGGGATCCAACTCCTCTGCAGAGGATCAAAATCATAATGGCATATCTTCGGATTATCTTCAGGGATGCTTCCTAGACCGTCGCCAATAGCCCACTGTGCAGCTCTATAAGTGCGACGTAAATAAAGTACCTACATACCTACCAATAAAAATTTAATTCTGACAATTTGTTTAATTAACCACAGTTATATTTTAAAGCTTTAAAAATATAATTTGGTAACAAAAATACGCACATACAGCAAAAGTAACTCTGGTTTAAAAAACTAATACAAAACCCAATGATTACCCAATATTTTTAAAATTAAAACTGACTGAAACTGATTTTTTTAAAAATAATCATGATTTGCTAAGATTAAAACTATAAAATCATCACGATGTAATAAATTCCTTAAATATCGCAGTGTAAATAATTAAGATTTGTTATGACAATTATAAATAAGATAGCTATAATCAAATGAGACAAAGAAAAATTAGTAAAAATTGAAAAAATATGACAATCAAGGCTGACGTCATTAGTACGAACCCTGAATTGTCATAAAAATGCAAAACTTTTTCTATCGAGAAAGCTAAGACAAATGTCAAAAATGTTTTCTCTGTACCCCAAAAGTTTTAACCGGTCCAGAATAAGAATACAAAAATAAATAGTGAAATATGTAATAAAGTGCAGTTTAAATTACAGAAGCATAAAACAGTAGAATAAATAAAATATAGACAAATATAGAAAGAAAGTAAGAAAGAAAACTTACTTGTCAAATACGAAATAAAATAAAATACGAAAGCTTATACATTCATTGGAATAAAACAAGACAATCACAGAAGGAAAGTAAGAAAGAAAATTACTTTCAATAACAAAAATCTAAATTACTGAATAATTCACAAACGACTGCAAAACATAAATTCATTAGACTGAAAAATGAAAACAACTCCCCCAAAAATGCGCGGCTTAAATAAGGACAGCAGTAAAGAAGGTAGTGACGTCATGAAAAATGTGACAGAAGAATTGAACATAAATGGAATATCAGCCAATGAAAAAAAAAGCCTAATAATTCTTAATCATATTCTTAATATTAAAATCAGTATTACAAAAATTAAAAGGAAAACCATTATTTTCTAAATTTTTTAAAAAATTATTAATTGCATCTTGAAAACTTAAAACATTATTACAGATTTTATTAATTCTAAGCAATTGAGAAAAAACTAGATTTTTGAAAATTTTATTGCATAAATTAGTTTCAAAATTACAGAAAAAAAACAACTTTAAAATTAAAAGCTTTTCTTTTATCAAAAACACCAATTTTAATTTGTTGATCAACAATATCAATTTTGAAATCTAAATATTCAACACTTAAACAATTATCATTAGTTTTTTTCAAAACTAATTCCTTAGGATAAATATTGTAAATAAAATCAAAATGATCACAATTAAATAAAATTAAATCATCAATATATCTAAAAGCTTTAAAAACACTAAATTCGCTAGCTCTAGCTTCAAAAAAATGCAAAAAAATATTAGCTAAAGCACCAGAAAAAGAATTACCTTGAGGAATCCCAATAGTTTGTTTATAAAAATTAATACCATTAAAAATAACATTTTCGAAAAGATTAAACTTACAAATATCTATCCAGTAAGATTTATCAATATTTTCATTATATAAATATTTATCAAAAATTTTACAACAAATATCAATAATTTGTGAATGGGGTATACTAGTACACAAATTTTCAAAATCAAAAGTATATTTTGGTTAGGTTATTTATGGTTTAATAAAAAAACAATGCTGTTAACATAATTAAGTTTTACAAACATTATATAATAACATAAGAAAAAATACACACATAATTTTATACAAAACTTTAGACTAAATAATACATTAATAGTGACTTTAATGAGAAATAAATTAGAGGAAGTTGACGTTTTATATTAATAATATCTAGAAATAATTAATTTACTAACAGTGAAAAAAAGGAAAAAAGTAAAGAAATAGACCAGAATACGAATACGAATGTACACAGTGGCGTACGAAAGGGAGGGGTTTAGGGGCTTAAACTCCCCCCTTGAGCTCAGACAAAATGGCAAAATTAAAAATTTTAGTAGAAATTATGCGGGCTATTATTTTTTAAGACTATATATTTTTATTTACCTTATGCTTACTTTTTTTTTCACACGGTATTTCTCAGAATACTGAAAAAACATTTACTATAATAGGGTTGTACTTTTGAAACCAAATTCACGTGATACTGTGACGGACTGGTTTCTTTCTGTCCTGCCGCGGCAATTTTCGAGACTGGCTGTCTTTACGCGATGATTCTGGAATCCTAGACTTTCTGTCGCTTTTGAGACAATTCGAGAATTTTGGAGATGCGGTGAAAAATTATATAAAAGGGGGAGCGGAGTACAGTGGAGTTAGTTAATCAGACCAAGAGTTATCTCTGGTGTTGTCTCTCGGAGTTCGTCGCTAAATCTGTTTTGTTTTGTCTTAACAAAAAGTTCATTCAATCGCCGAACCCGTCGTCACCACTATTTCGACTAGTGAAGAAATCAGCAACAATACCATTGGAGATATAAGAAGTTCTTCATTCTCGTTGAAGTTATTCATTCCAGCTCGAAACTTTGAGATAGTAGCATAGCGGATATTTCTGTGCCAATATATATATATATATATTTGCTGTTCTTGGATCTTTAGGATGTCAAAACGCAAGAATTTAACAATTTTTAATTATTTTGAGAAAAAATCACGACCTGAAATTAGTGAGGTGACAGCATCTAGTACCAATGTAAGTTTTTCTGTTGTACAGAAATGTGATACTTCCGTTGAAGAAAACGTTTCTAGCATAACAAAATCTGATGAATGTGAAAGTGGCCCTCAAAGTGTTACTTTCCACCCATATGACATTAAACTTTTTTGAGAAAATATTACATTATGTTCTTAAACTTAAAAAATCAAATCAAAATTTAACTAAACAATGTTGTCTAAATGAAAAGTCAAAATTGTCTAGCTGTCTAAATTAGGGAAATAATAGTACTTTATTACATACTCGAATTTCTTTGAGTAGTTTCAGAAAATTATGAACACCCCCCTTTAAAAAATTCTGCGTACGCCACTGAATGTACATTTTGGTCTATTTATAGAATCAAATTCTGAAAATTCCGCTTCGCATCACAATTGAACAAATTAGAGATAAAGAGAAAAATATTAAACCGTTTTGAATTATAAATTTTTTGACGTTCAGTGCGCAAAAAAAAAATAAATAAACAGATCACCCTAATAATTTTTGATCTAATGATCAGATCTTCACGTTCTAGGACTTATTCTTTAAAGGACGCCATACCGTAGAAGAAAATTTCGGCAGCAAATTCTCGTTCTAACTCGTTCATTACTAATATAAAATTTAAAGTGTGTAAAAAGTGAGTTCAGACTAACTTAGAGTAAGCCATGAAGTTTTAAATACTGAAAGAAAAATTTTAAAACATACAAATGAAAATAAATAATGAGATGATAACTTAAGATTACGCAAATGAGAAGTTCTCTTCTAATAATTTGTTTGCATTTTAATATTTTGAAGTATTTTTTTCAGCAATTGAAACTTTATGACTTACTTTTTTTAACGCTTTAAATTAGAAATGAAGGAAAAAGAGAATTTGTGGCAAAAATTTATTTTCGCGATATGGCGTCGTCTTAATGGTTCAAGGGAGTGATTTCAAACATGTTAATTAAAAAGTGCAGTGGTGATATTTTAAGTGACGAAATCAGACATTGAAACATACTTTCTCTGAACAAACATGCCATTTTGCGATGGGTTCGGATTTCTGAACCCTAAAGAATAGGGGTAACCGCAATCTGAGAAATAACTAGAGAGCTTTTCAAGTGAATCGAAAAAATTTTGCACACAATTATAAATTTCGTTTATAATTGTGTAAGTTGTCTAAATATAACTTTTAGTAAATATTTTATTTAATAAAAGTCGGAAAGTAGTTTGAATTGTAAGGTATACATTTTTACATCGTTATTAAAGAAGGTAATTTAAAATGGATAAATGCAAAATTTGAGCGAAATTGATAGAATATTTCCTGAGAAATCTGAACTCTGTATTCGAACTAGGGGAGAGTCGGGTAGCTCCGCCCAGCTGGTACCCCCGCCCACAGTCAATTTCATATGTATAGAATATTTTTTCAAGTCAATGGGCCATCGGACATTAATTGTTATATTAAAAAAGATTATTTTCAAAGTTTCAAGTATTTATGCAGCTGTTAACATGGTAAACAATAATTTTGATAATATGTTGAATACAGTAGTCAAGAAATTAAGAAAAATTGGTTGAATGTATCGATTAAACTTCATTTTAATACTAAAAAAATAATTTTTTCTATACATACAACATTGAAGTATGTAGTCTTAAGTTTAATTTGCACGAAGAAAGAAGTTTATATGTGAAAAATTGTTCGAGTAATAATTACAAATTTACAAAAAAATTGAATCACGTGAATGTCGGGTATCACCACCCAATTTTATTTCGTCGATAAATGTACGGTTGCGAAGATTATTATTTTATTGCTTTAAATTTGAATGTTATATGCATTTTTAATAACAAATATTGTTGTTATTAAATGATAGAATTCCCTAAAAGTATATAAATATGAAATAAATAAAATAATTTAGTGATAAAAATGATAAATGAGGTTTATCTACTGTCAATACATTGGTCACTTTCATTTACACCTGAAAAAACAGTAAAAATAAAACATAATTTTTATAACTGGGCAGGGCTACCCGACGCATTTTGAAAAGAGCTGAAAAACATGTTTTTTTTTAAGTTAAACTATTCTTTTTTTGGTTTATTCTTTTTGCATTATTTAATTAGATGGTAAAACAATAGAAACATACAAAAATATTGATTATTACTCAATATTATACAGAAATATAAGCAATACTCCTTAAGTGGGCAGGACTACCCGACTCTCCCCTATATGAATTGAGATCAACCTGCTTAACAAATTTCTTAAAAAAAAAAATTTTAAAAAATGAGAAGAAATTTTTTTTTTAAAATTAATAAATTTAAATAGATTTAAAGTTGTTTTTAAAGAAAAAGATAAATATAAATCATTAGAATATTTGGGGAGAGAGAGATATTTGGGGAATTTTTTTATCTTTATGAAAATATATTATAAGAATGCGTATGCTTCATAATCAAACAAGCTCTATTTTTTTAATATATAAGATGCTTATTATTTTTCATATTCTTAAAATCAAGATAATTATTTGTCCCTTAAATGACATTCTTACTACTTTTTTTCGAGAAACTAAACTGTTGTAATGGTTGGTTATAAACTACATATTATGGCCTTAATATTATTTTGTTACCATTTTACTTTGATTATAAGAAGCAAATATGATGTATAAATAAAGGACACTTAATGAACCTTTTTAAAAACAGTATAACCATTTTTTTCAAGCAATATGTCATATAGTGATATAACTGTAATGTAAGTAATATATATTGTAAAAGACTTATAAATTTTAAGAAATAGTAATTATTTAATCTAATTTTTTTTCTTAAAAAATGGAAGAAAATTCGAATCTGAAATAAGCGAAAAGATATAAGAGAAAGATTAAAAAATTTTGTGCCCGAGATACTACGGAAGCGTGTTCCATAACTCGAAAAAAGTTTGATAAATAATAAAATAAATGTAATTTAAAAATATAAAGCAGGCATGTCTTCATAATTTTAAAAATTCTTTTTTATTTCCAGTTTGGAAATAGACGGAGTATTGAAATTTATATTTAAAGCATTAAAATATAATAAAAATTGCAAGTGAATAATACTTATGCGATTTAGAGTAAAAAAAAAAACAATGTCAACAACTGACAATATGTTCATTAATCTAACTATTCAAAAGAGAAAAGAAAAAAAAAATCGAACTTTTACAAGTGATTAAACTCGAAATCAATATATTAATCAATGGAAAGAAAAATATTTCTCTTTAGTTGGCACTATTTGCTTCGCAATTATTGTTCAGGAAACTTAAATTATGTTCCCAATAACATTTGAATTTTTTTTTTAATATTACATATTAATTTTAATAATGCATTATTGAGTATTTAATTATACACTATTCAATTTATTTCCAAAAAAATCAATGTGCATATTAAATGTTTTGTCATTAGGCAATAAAAAAAACTACAAAATATTATAAATTCTGATTTATAACCTTATAAGGGGAGAGAGCAAGTGTCCTTCTCGATCTACATATACAGAGATGCCAACTTGCTCTGCTTAAAGCTACAGTGGACTCTTAATAAGTTTTTCTTTAAAAATACATAATGTTACATTGCTGTAACTTGCAGGGATTGTTCATATTTAGATAGATAACATTAAAAAAAATTTGATAGATAATTCATGCTATAAAATGAAAAATTTAAATTTTTTCAACAAAAATTTTTCGATTTTTTTTTAAAGTTTAAATAAGCTCCTTGCTCTAAATTCTTCCTTAAATTCAAAAATTACTTGTTAATTTCAACTCTATTTACATTTCTCTTCAAACTGTAGGGAAAAAATTTACGCATTTTTCTACTAATTTCCATACAGAGTAGAAATAGATAGCTTCGGTAAAAAAAAACCACGGAAATCGTCCCTTTATGAATGTTTTGAAACATTGAAATTACTATGAAATATGTTATGATGCCCTAATTTGAAATTTTTTCTCAGCAAATTGTTTTATTGATCTAGAGAGTGCTAAAAAAGTTTTATGGAATAGTCATCAAAATTACAGCGCACGGAACTGTTTAAATTTCCAGTTCGATAAGAAGTTTTTTTTTTTTTTTGAGAAACACTACACAAAACACTCACAAAAACAAGTTTTTCTAAAAAAAAAGCAAATTAACACTAATATTGTCAATTGTTTTACAAATTCTTATGAATTTAATAATTAATATGATTTTTTTTATCATTTAATTAATATAAAATGGTCAAAACTCAATGGTGATTTTCACGATTTTGGGGTCCTTATGGGACATTTTTTTTCTAGTGGTAGCAAATTTTATCTTTTAATGTTTGATTGTTAGAGTTTATGTAAATTTCATATGAAGTTATTTTTCTCGCCACAACCTAGGGTAAACTAACCAGTGAAGGAACACTTAAGCTTCGCTTGCCTTTTAAAAAATCATATTAATTTCAAAATTCATAATTTTAGTTAAATGACAGTGTCAACATATTTGTTACTAATTGCAAATTATGTAAAAAAATTTTAGAGAACTTACATAATATTGTTTTAAAGTTTTGGAGGTTCTAATAACAAGTAGTAAGAAGACCAAGTGAAGGAACAGCTCTTACCAGTGAAGGAACACAAAATTGCCCAGTAAGGGAACACTTAATTTTGGTTACTTTTTAATGCTCTTTATGAATTTATTAGCCATACAAATATATAAAAACAGGACTATTTGTGAAATTATAACATACAAGTACTTGTAAAATGATAACTTTTTTCTGTAATCATGAACTAGAAATTAAAGTGATATTAAATACAAAATAAAAAGAAAATCATTCTTTTTCGTAATTTGACAGTCAAATCTAAATCATTGTGTCATCCGATGCTGTTTATTATCATTATTATTATTTTATCACCTTTTTGTTTACTCTTTTTCCTCTTATTTCTTTAAGCTTTTTCTCTTTTTTAAGTATTTTTTCTTTCTTTTTCTTCTCCATATTCTCTTGTTTCAACTTTTTTTAGATCTTTCAGCCTCTTGAAATTTTTACCATTTCTCTGAAGTTAGTGCTAAAGGTCATTCATTCGTTTTTCTTCTTATCTGACCTTTCTTTTTATTATCAATATTTGGCCAATGTAAATGGTTCTTCCAAACTTCTGATTTTTCAGCAACATTTCTCGAATGCCTTTCTCGAAAACAGACGGGAGAAAGGTGTCTTGAAGTTTGAGGCAAATCCATCTCTTGTTGACTTATATCTAGAGGGTCTTTAGAAGTACTGATTTTACTTATAGAATCATTTCTTTTTTCAACTAAGAGAGGATCAACATGAGGACTCATTTCAAATTCGATATCTAGATACATTCATTATCAATACTAGCTTCAGTTCCTAAGTTTGACTTAACCAAGTGGTCTTCTTTTAATACGTGCTTCTTCCATATTGAAAAAAGTACAGGCTCTTGGACATTTTCGATATTAGACTCTTCAATTAATGCTGCGCTAAAAATTTGCAGCATATTTTGAGGGATTTCCCTCTCAAGCTTCTGAAGAAATTGAGTATCGTTTCTGTTTAACTCTTTTTTTTGTTGAGGAGCTTGCTTCTAAATTCTAACATAGTAAAGTAGTTTTTATAAATTATATAATCACGTTGCTATTCTATAATGATAGCTTATTAGGAGTTCTTGGTGCAAAAGCCAGCGAAAAAATGTTCTATTCAAATTTTTATGATTATATTTAATTAGTTTTCGATTTGTAAACATAGTTTATTAAGTTGCCTAACATTTGATGCATTTACACCCCCCATTAATAAATATAAATTATAATTTTTTCATAAATTAGGCTATTAAATTAACATTTTGAACTGAAATTATTTCAGGAATTATTCATACAATTTTTAACAAAATTTCAGTTGCCCTCTATATAGCAGAATTACTTATCCTAGAGTCATGTAAAATCATATTTAACACATTACTGTTCATTCACTGGAAGTATTCCCAGTGAAGGAACATGCCTGTTTCTTCACTGGCTAGAAGTTGTTTTTTGTCTTTTATACAGAATTTTGATCTATAATATGACTAAAAGTACAAGAGAATTAAAAAATTTCTTTTATTTTCATTAACTGGGAAAAAACCCAGTAAAGGAACACTTGTTCCTTCACTGGTTTTTCATCGTTTGGTGATCC
Organism: Parasteatoda tepidariorum; assembly: GCF_043381705.1. NCBI lineage: Eukaryota > Metazoa > Arthropoda > Arachnida > Araneae > Theridiidae > Parasteatoda > Parasteatoda tepidariorum. The sequence goes on from NC_092215.1 coordinate 23,902,044, forward strand.
AGTGAATAAACTCTCCCTTATCTCAGTACTTGATTATGCTATGGTGCTTTTAAAAAATAAAACGTAACTTCAATAACTATATTTTGAATTCTTTTTTTCACAGTGAGAAAAATAAGACTATTACATGTAATTATTTCCTCTTCAAACATATAAATACAAACACTCACCTTATAATTTTTTCAAAGAAACAAGGTGTTGCAGAGATAATAACAAATTCAAAAATTTTTTCCAGAGAAGTCTATTTGACCAGGTAATCCAAAACATTGCTAGATGACTTCTATTGTTTGGCAGTAAGCTATTGTTACAAATCAATCTAAAGAAAAACTTTCAAACTCTTATTTTTAATCAATATATATGAAATGTTCCTTCACTGGGTAGTGTTCCTTCACTGGTTGGTTTACCCTATATACGATTCGAAATTTCGTGTGAAACACTTTTATTTCTGATATGTCGTGGTAAGTATTTTATCTCAAATTTAGCAAATTTTGGTTTTTAACTCTGTACCACTTAATAAAATATATCGGAGAAATCTTAGCAGTTGGTATCCCTGCATATATACACCATTTCTAGAAAATATAGCAAACGCAGATAGCGCTAACTGATAATTTAAGTATAATACATTTATTTGAATATTTAGGAAATAATTACTTACAATAAAAAAAGAAAATTCTTCTAGTACACGCTGTTCACTAAAATAGTTGAATAAACTATATAAGCCCAGAAGCTGTAATGTACACTTAAGTCAGTATTTATTTTTCAAAATAGTGGGGTGTATTCATTGTTAAATCGTTTCATGGGTTCAAATTAGCTGTCGAGAGAGGCCAAAGGCACCTTTTACTTTTAGTATTTCACAATTTAATCTTTTCGGAAATCTTTTATGGAAGGATTTGAGCTAATTTACAACAGGGGTTCTATTTTAAATCTATTTAACAGATTCTGATTGTTGTTGTAGTTAATTTACGTCGCACTAGAGCTGCACAATGGGCTATTGGCGACGGTCTGGGAAACATCCCTGAGGATGATCCGAATACAAGTCATCATCAATTTTGATCCTCTGCAGAGGGGATGGTACCCCTGCTTCGGTAGCCCAACGCCCTGCACGCGAAGTCGAGCACTTTACGGTAGAACAGTTTAACAAGGACCAATACCGTACACCCTCGGTCCCTATGCAGACTGATCCAAGTGGTCGCCTACCCGCACTCTGACCTCAGCCAGTGATGCTTGACTTCGGTTATCTGCTGGGAACAGTGTCTTAACGATCAGTCCACTGCAGGACCAACAGATTCTTAAAACGTTTTTCAAAAGGATTTTAACCCCTGATGAAATTGAAGATTTACAAGCATTTTAGGTCAGAATAATTAGTCTACGCTAGATTGGGGCACCCTATGGTTTTCATATTTCCCTGCCCTCTTGTCATCGCCAAAGATCTATATCTCTAAATGAATTAATTTCCTACCCTGATAATTCTCTTTTTGTAGTTTGTCTACGATAAGAACTCCCCCCGTCACAAAGTCTGAAGCCGTTTGCTGCTATGGGAACAAGAATAGCGCATTTCAAGGAGGGTACCTTCTCTACATTCTAACACAATCATCATCAGCAGCAGCATTGGCACGGCAGCCCTTTGTGGGCCTGGGTCTTCCTCAGAAGATTTTCAAATTCTGCCCTTCTCCCAGTAATTGATTTCCAGTTCTTTACTTTTAGGATGGCAAAATTTTCATCCACACATTCTTTCCATCTCTTTTTGGGCTTTCCTCTTGGTCTTTTATTGGAGGGGGTTGCATTAAAGACTCTTAATGCTGTTCGTTCTGGGCTCATTCTCATTACATGCCTGGCCCATCTCATTCTACTTAGTTTAATAGATTTAATATCATCACTATTAACGATCTTAAATATTTCAAAATTATATCTTTTTCTCCAGTTGTTGTTACCGAGGATAGCGCCAAAGATGGTTTGTAGGACTTTCCTTTCGAAGGTTGCTAATAACTTCTCTTCCCTTTTTGTTAAAGTCCATGTCTCTGAGGCATAAGTCAAAACCGACTTGATTAATACCTTATAAAGTAAAATCTTCGTCTTTCTTTTTATTAAATGAGATTTCAATAATGATCTTAAACCATAGAAGCAGCGATTGGCTGCGATTATTATTATTATTTTTCTTTTTTTTTGATTTCAGGATTAATGTCATTTCGATAGTTTATTTCTGATCCTAGATAAGTAAAATTTTTTACAGATTCAAATTTAAAAGAATCTATTTCAAACAATTTAGCGATGGTTTCCATTGTACCACAATACATATATTTTGTTTTCTCCACATTTACTCTTAAGTTCATTTTTCTAACTGATTTTTTCAGTGCCAAAACATTTTTACTCAGTACAGTCCTAGATCTTGCGATGATGTCTACATCATCGGCGTATGCCAAAATCTGTACTGATTTATTAAATATAGTACCTGTAGTATTTGTAATTTCCTATCAGGATAATACCCCTTTTATAGTTTGTCTACTGTAAGAACTCCCCCTCCCCCGTCACAAAGTCTGAGGCCGTCTGCGGCTATGGAAACAAGAATAGCTCATTTCAGGGAGGGTACCTTCTCTACATTCTAACACAATCATCATCAGCAGCAGCATTGGCACGTCAGCCCTTTGTGGGCCTGGACCTTCCTCAGAAGCTCCACCGTAGAAAAAGATTACCTTTCTTTCGCAGACCAGATCCAAAACCTGTCCTAAACAGTGACCTCACACCCTTACTTGAAACAGCTATGACTCATTACTATAGTCACCGCCATGGGTCCAAATGACTGGCTAGGGGAGTTCTGACTGTAGACAAACTATAGAACGACTACAATCTCGTAATGTGATATAAGAGGAGGAACAAATTGTTTATCTTGTCTCTTTGCTTATGGTTGCAGAAAAATAAATTAAAAAAAATTATTTTGGAATAATAGATTCTCTGCATTATGGTCTTTCATTTAAATGTTCAATGCTTTTTTTAAATTCTGCCCTAACTTAAAAAAAAAAATAAATTAAATTCTTAAGTAAAAAAAAATCATTGATGTTGATCGATTCTTCGCTTTTTGGAAATAATGGGTCTATGGCATTTACCATACCCACATTAGCCACTGATCATTACTTATAAGTAGTAAACTAATTTTGGCGAAACTATGATCTACTTTAAAAATAATTTATGGAAACAAACAAATTTTTTTAAAGAAAGTGTAGATGTTTTAAGGTGTATTGTCGAATGGATTATAGGGTCAAATTAATATTGCGCTTATGAAATAAAAGTAACTTTATTCCTCTCTCGTTATTGAAGGTATCGTATTAATGCTGTAGTTCATTTAAGTCGCACTAGAGCTGCACAATGGGCTATTGGCGACGGTCTGGGAAACATCCCGGAGTATGATCCGAAGACTTGCCAGCACAATTTTGATCCTCTGTGGAGGGGATGGCACCCCCGCTTCGGTTGCCAGACGACCTGCTAGCGAAGTTGAGCACTTTACGGTAGCACAGTTTAACGAGAACCAATACCGCACACCCTCGGTCCATACGCAGACTGATCCAAGTGGTCACTCTCCCGCACACTGACCGTAGCCAGTGATGCTTGACTTTGGTGATCTGCTGGGAACCGTGTCTTAACGATCAGTCCACTGTGGGACGGATTAGTGTCATTTCGATAGTTTATTTCTGATCCTAGATAAGTAAAATTTTTTACAGATTCAAATTTAAAAGAATCTATAATCTATTTCAAACAATTTAAAGATGGTTTCCATTGTACCACAATACATATATTTTGTTTCCTTCACATTTTAAGTTCATTTTTCTAGCTGAATTTTTCAGTGTCAAAAATTTTTTATTCAGTACAGTCCCAGATCTTGCGATGATGTCTACATCATCAGCGTATGGCAAAATCTGCACTGATTTATTAAATAAAATACCTGTAGTATTTGTAATTTCTTATCAGGATAATTCTTCTTTTATAGTTTGTCTACTGTAAGAACTCCCCCCCCATCACAAAGTCTGAGGCCGTCTGCTGCTATGGAAACAAGAATAGCTCATTTCAGGGAGGGTAGCTTCTCTACATTCTAACACAATCATCATCATTAGCAGCATTGGCAAGACAGCCCTTTGTGGGCTTAGGCCTTCCTCAAAAGCTCCACCGTAGAAAAAGATTACCTTTCTTTTGCAGACCAGAGTCAAAACCTGTCCTAAACAGTGACCCCACACCCCTACTTAAAATAGCTATGACTCATTATTATAGTCACCGCCATGGGTTCTGATGACTGGCTAGGGGAGTTCTGACTATAGACAAACTATAGAACAACTACAATCTCGTAATGTGATATAAGAGGAGGAACAAATTGTTTATCTTGTCTCTTTGCTTATGGTTGTAGAAAAATAAATAAAATAAAAATTTATTTTGGAATCATGGATTCTCTGAATTATGGTCTTTCTTTTAAATGTTGAATGCTTTTTTTAAATTCTGCCCTACCTTAAAAAAATTAAATTAAATTCTTAAGTGAAAAAAAAATCGTTGATGTTGATCGATTCTTCGCTTTTTGGAATTAATGGGTCTATGGTATTTACCATACCCACATTCGCCACTGATCATTACTTATAAGTAGGAAACTAATTTTGGCAAAACTATGATCTACTTTAAAAATAATTTATGGCAACTAACAAAATTTTTTTTAAAAAAGTGCAGATGTTTTAAGGTGTATTGTCGAATGGATTATGGGGTCAAATCAATATTGCGCTTATGAAATAAAAGTAACTTTATTCCTCGCTCGTTATTGAAGGTATCGTATTAATGTTGTAGTTCATTTAAGTCGCACTAGAGCTGCACAATGGGCTATTGGCGACGGTCTGGGAAACATCCCGGAGTATGATCCGAAGACTTGCCAGCACAATTTTGATCCTCTGTGGAGGGGATGGCACCCCCGCTTCGGTAGCCAGACGACCTGCGAGCGAAGTAGAGCACTTTACGGTAGCGCAGTTTAACGAGAACCAATACCGCACACCCTCGGTCCATACGCAGACTGATCCAAGTGGTCACTTACCCGCACACTGACCGTAGCCAGTGATGCTTGACTTCGGTGATCTGCTGGGAACCGTGTCTTAACGATCAGTCAATGAAATTAAAACTTCAATTTTAAGCAAACAAATACGTTGCATTTGAAAGAACTTAAATTGACAACCATGATAGTAACGCATATTAATCTGTGTGCTTAATTTTTGTAAGAATAGTGGTGATCAAAATCATTTAAATATTAAGTTTATAAAAGAAAAAATAGTATATATTTACTACCACTTTAAGTATGAAAATAAAATCTTCCGGAAAATCCGGAAGAGTTGGCAGGTATGATTTATTGGAGCTTTCCATTAAATTTTTTTTCTCTCTATTTAACAATATTTCGTAACTACTGATGAGACAATTATTTGGAACAAATTTGTTAATCTCCTATAAGGGAAAAAAGTATGGTTAAAGAACGAGTAAAAGAAGAAAAAAAATTAAATTCTAAAAATTGTAACGTGCATTATATTTCGTAGCGAAATTAGTGAAAAAAAATTTGTCCCTTAAAACTTATTTACATTATTCAAAGACAATATCTTATTTTCAAATGCAATTAGTTTTTTTGATATTTTACACAAATAGATATTTTTTGGATTGGAATTTAAATTAGCACCTAAAGAGGAAATATTTGATATTTCAAATCGGAAACAAAATAAATATACATACTTATTTATTAATAAGTATATAATAATAAAAAAAATAAAAATTCGAAATGAATCGTGAATATTTATATAGAGATATTCTTTCTTATTTAAAAAGTTTTTTCATTAACATTATTAGTTAGTGAAAATGTCTTTTCACGACAAATTTTGATCAAAACCAAACTTCATGGCTGATACCCTGGTATTTCGTAAAATCTATGTAAGACAGTTTTTACTAAAAAAAACAGTAACTTTAAATTAAATAATTTTTTCATAATATCTCAACAAGTATTGCATTTGTATTATTTTAGTTTGAAATTTTAATAGTAAATAAATTAAAATTAGAAATAAGCAAATATTGAAAATAATAAATAAATTATGTTAAAATAGATTCACTTTGAAACATTTAAATAGCTGCATTGAAACAAAATTAGTAAAAAATATTTAGAAAAAGTACCTTATTTTAGCTTAATTTATTGGAACATAAAAAAATCTTCTTAAAATAAATAATTATTTGTTATTCAAAAAATGTATTTATTGGTAAATATAAATAAAAGAATTGAAATCACTGTTTCAGATATTCAACATGACTGATTTTTGCAGAAAGACATGTACATCTAGACTTTCCTAAACTCTGATATAAAAAGTTAAAGATAAAACTCAACAAATAAATAATAATAAAATAAATTTTTAAAAAAATTGCTTGTAAATAAAGAATAAAAATTAATCGATGAACAAAAACTATCTTGGCTGATTAAGAAATGCAAAAGTCAAAAATTTTAAAAGGAAAAGAAAAAAAAGACATTTTCTTTTTATGAAACAAGTTAACTTTAAAAATTCATTGTAACACAAATTAAATAACAGTAATAACATATTTCACCTACAAGTTTTAAAGATAATAAACTGGAGAACCTTGGCTAGGGGAAAAATGTCTTGGCATAGGCTTGTTGAGAAGGCCGGGGCCCATAATGGACTGTCGTGCCAATGAGAAGGAGAAGAAGAATAACATATTTCATGTGAAATTTGTAATAATAAATAATAAGCATGAACATTATTTACATTTGAAATTCATGTGTCTTAATTGATCGATCTAAATTATGTTAATCTTTCTTATAAGGTATTTCTTAAAAATTTATTTCTTTGCAAACATACAAGAGTCTGATGAACAGTTTAGAAACAAAAATATATTTATTAAATTATTATCCGGTAGTAGAAAATAATATAGATAAAGTTTGAATAAATGCAACTAGAACTTTAAAAAAAAAATACACATTTTATAATCTATAACCTAAAGTTTTGTAAAAATTGTAAATGATCTGCAAAGATCACTGATCTGATTGCTTTTTTGTCATCTGCAGGATGAATTTCTTTTTGCTGTTAATGTTGAGAAAGTAACACTAGAGGAAAAAGTAAAGTGAAAATTATTAAAAAACTTTGGAAACACTTGATTCGTCGTTGAAATTCAGAATTGTGCGCCCCGGTTTTATGCGCATGTGTGAGTAAGAATGCGCATGTGTTAGTACAGAACAGCGTAACTTAATAGCTCAAATCCGTACGTAGATTAGTTGTTACAGATTCTATTAAAGACAGCACGAACCATACCTGTTGATGTAAGTTTGTTTTAAATATCTTCGTTACTGATTTACTTAGATTTTTAGATTAAGCGTCAGGCAGAACAGTGTTGAAAGTTAGTGAGAGAAAAGTTCTATTAAAGTTCTTCATAAAACTAACATACAATTCTGAACTTTTCCACTTCATATAGCATGTAAACATTTATTATATAAAACGAAAGTTGTAATGATATGAAAGTAGTTTGATTCGTTAGGGAAAATGTACATAAATTAAAACTATAGTATAAGATTACATTAAAATTATTATTGCAATTTCGATACGAAATGCTGTTAGTAGCAAAATCAACCAGAACATGATTCTTACATTCGAAAGTGCATTCACTTGATTGCATACTTTATCATAATTATTTACTTATTGATTTTCTGATTCCATATTTAAGACAAGAATTAGAAATTTTAAGCTACTATACACAGTATACATGATTTGGCTATAGCTAATTGAATGCATCAAAGAATTGCTTTTTACTTTCGTAAGGAAATTTCCCGCCAATACTATTGTTATTAATATTTACAGGAATTATCTTTTGTTTTTATTATTATATCTCTTTAAATATAAATAAAAGTTATTATATCTTCTCTTTACATTTGTTTTTAATCAAAAATCTTGAAAATGAAAGTTTATTTATTTACTATTTTTAATCTATCATTAGCCATTTTTCAAAGCTTTCGATATTCTGATTCTAAAACTTCTATTTATTAGCTAAAATTCAATAGTTGAAAAGCGACTTGTGATATCTGTTGAAATATGTTATTTATCGCTTAAAATATTTCTGTTAATTTTGTCACAAAAGCAAAATTAAATTTCATTTTCATAGGCAGTTGTAGAACAACACACTTGATTTCTTATTCACATCACACTTGATTGCAAGTTAGTAAACTGTTTTTATGATGAAAAAGTATATTATTTACTTCCTAATTGCCACTTTAAATTTATGTTTATTCAATGTTTTTAATACTAGGAGGTATGCTGTAAATGTATATGCCTAATGTATAGTTTATTATTCACTATTGATTTGCCTTGTTTTTTCTATTAACCACTAATTCAATTAAAATTTTAAATTAAACTGACAGATTTACAATCTTTTCCCTTATTTATTAAATTCGATTGATATTTGTACTGTGAAACACTTAGTAAAAGCTAATACGTTTAAAATCTTATGTTTCGTTAATTCTAAAACGCATAGAATTTTTAATGGTTGTAAATGTGTATGAAATTAATGTTCCTGCTTTTCGTAGGACATTTAATATTGACTTGTTAAACTGTGTTATTAAATAAAATTCTAATTGGATTTAAATAAAATATTTTTTTCACTGAATTAATATCAAAAGTAAAATGTAGTAGTTTGTTTTTGAAATTATTTTTACACCGTTGGGATGTTCGTGGCAGAATCTCGGCGACATTGCTCCAGAATTCTTGTCGAAAGAGTTTATTATTTTTTTTTACTTATTTTTTTTTAAACTTATTTTTTTGGAGAAACGAATAATTTTGCCTTTCTTTTCTGCGGAAATTTTCGAAAGGTTTTTTTCTTTTTTTTTTCTTTTCCGGAATTATATTCAAAGGTGTCTTTCTCGCTCATTGGAGATTAAAAAATTGTTCGTGGAGTTTTCGATTTCCTTTTTGTCTTACGTCGCGACAGTTTAAACGATAGTTCGCTTTAGAAATTATGTCATTTTTTATTTAAGAACATCATATTTTACATTTTAAAAGTGGGACTTTGTTACAAATTCCGATTTGTTGCAAAATAATTAATCAATGTGATACTGTTACCAATCTTTTTTTATTTTGGTTGAAATAAATTTGATCAAATATTTTTAATAGTGCGAACATGAATTTTTTTTTGAATTATGAATTTGAGTCTTCATTTTATCTCTCATAAACTCGAGTCGATTCCATCGTGTATTATGTTGACCATTTTTTTCAACAATTATTTCAGCGAATTTTTACTTTTTTTTTTAAATGTCTTTTTTAGTTATTGATAATCTCGTGATTTTTTTTTTAAAAATATGCTGATATTATTACAACTTACGAAGTTCGAATTGCAGATTCAAGAAATCACTCGGACACGCTCGATTTGTTCCGATGTCTTCGTTAATCCATGATATGTTTCAATCCTTCATTTGACAGTTATTGCTACGAATTTTCATTTTTTTAAATACAATTTTATTAATAGCGAAACTCAAATCACTTATTTGATTTACTTTTAATGTGACGATTTCGTGTTTTTGATTTTTTGTTGCTAGTTTTACCGATTTTTCCGTAGTTTTGAAAGATTTCGGTTATTTCTTAGTTGATATTTCTACAATTTGAATCGCGCATTTAAATCCCTTTTTAACCCCTCAATTTCTGCCGATAGTATCGTAAATCTGTATAGTGTTTTGATTGTATTTTCAGCAGTTATTGATAATAATTTTCACTTGGTTTTCAAATGTCCCAATGTATTTCTGACGGGTCGAGGTGGCTCAGGGGATAGAGCGTTCGCTTTTCAAACGGGTGACTGGCCAGTACGAATTCCCCACCGAACACAGTGCTGACGTAAAAATATCTTCAGATGTAGACGTATCATGGGTTAGAGCCCCTTTGCCATCAAGCTAACCGCGGTAGGTTTTCGTGGTTTTCCCCTCCATATAACTCAAATGCGGGTTAGTTACATCGAAAAATCCTTCACGAAGGCAAATTTCTCCTAATACTCATTCATTTTTTCATTTAGTGCTCATGAACTTTAAAATTTTACTGAGTAAATATTTTTATTTATTAAATAATATTGTATAAGCTTAAAAATATAAATAAATCCAAAAAGTTTATATAAAATATATATATAATAAAATTAAAATAAGTTTAAATAATGCACTATCACTAATACGTATTTGAATCTTTATTGTTAAATACATAACATCTCATAATTTTTATCTAAAGCACTATAAAATATAAATGCAACAGTAATATAAAAGGAACAAGTTTATTAATCTTTTTGTTTTCCCACACCTCTATTTNTTTTAACTGAAGCACTATAAAATATAAATGCAACAGTAATATAAAAGGAACAAGTTAATTAATCTTTTTATTTTCCCACACATCTATTTACTATATTTATATGCTGATTATAATCAATAAATATTTATAATCAGTAAAAACTAAACTTTCTTCTGACTTTTACTTTAAATAAAATTAAACTGGAATAAATATTTAATGGTCTTCCATGTTTTAATAATATGATTAATAGAAAGTGAATATAAAATTATATATAATTATAAGGAGTATCAGTTACTTGTCCCATTTTTCAAATATTTATCCTTAGAAAAATGACTGAATTTTTAGAAAAATTGTAACTTTGTAATTTCAAAAAACAAATGAATCTTAAAATAATAAAAAAACATTTATAAAAAGTTTTAACTTATTTTTTTAAAATCAGAAAATAAAACTTTAAATTTGTTAATTGTTGTTTAATGTATCACTTAACAGAAAAAAAATTTTCTTTTTTAAACATGATTGAAAGAAACAAAATAAATTATATTCAAAAGAAATCTTAAAAATAATATTTAAAAAATCTTAAAAGTAATATTTTAATTTTTAACTTTTTTGATGGTGATAAACTTTCTCCAAATAGTTAAAAATTGTGTCAGCAGATGTTAAGAGTTAACTTGAAAAAACGTCCATTTTTTATTTATTATTATCATCATACAGCAGATTCAGAGTGTCTACTTTTCTCTCTTAGATGGTGATACACTTTTACGAGTTCCGTAGCTTTTAGAATGTAATTTTGCAGAAAAAAAGAAATATGTGCTTTTGTATTTTTTTCAGCTATTTTATTGCTTCAACTCTTTCTTTACTCTGTTTTTTAAATTTAAAATCTATAAATATGAAGATGCAGAGTATGACAGTTTTTGGTTATACCTATCATTTCAATGAATGTTATAATGCTTTTTTAAATTTATTGTTGTGTTTTTGTCGAAGAAAATAGTAACTTCGTTAAGTCATGAATAATTCTTGGAATTAGTCATGAATTTGAAAATCTAAAATATAACAGATGTAGTCTTTATTTCTGCATGTTTCGTCGTAAGTATGTAATTTTTGCAGCAGTTAGTCATGCATTTGTAAGTGGTTTTCAGAATGTTAAATTATAATACAATGTAATTGTAACCTGAAAAATTAAATGAAGTGGAGGAAAAGGTGAATTTTTATGCTGCTCACTGTTTGTTTGTAATTTATTGTTTTAAATTTTTCGTAACTTAGGTGTTTTTAGGAAAAAAAAGTTATTTAAATTTCTTAAAATCTTTTATTAGATATTAATATTTCTTGAATTATAAGATTCAATACCGAATAAATATTGTATCTTATTTTTTACTCAAATGGTTTTGTTTTTAATTTTTGGTTTTTGTTTAAACTCTATAAATTTTCTTTAAAATATTTATGTATTTTTTTACACTTATGTTTTTTATTTAGATTTTTAATATTCTCCCCCCTCCCTAATGTTTATGGATTTATTTTAATAAATCAATTATTGATAAATGGGGAAAAAATTATAATGAGTATCAGTTCTTTCATTTCTGAATGAATTCTAATAATTTGAAATGTTTAATTTTCAGCAAATATTCTACTGTATCATGTATTAATATTTCTAGAATTATGATTCAATACCGAATAAATATTGTATCTTGTTTTTGACTCAAATGGTTTTGTTTTAATTTTTGGTTTTTGTTTTAATTTTTGGTTTTTGTTTAAACTCTATAAATTTTCTTTAAAATATTAGTGTATTTTTTACACTTTTATTATGTTCTTTTTATTGTTAGATTCTTAATATTCTTTCCCCTCTCTAATGTTTATAGATTTATTTTAATAAATCAATTACTGATAAATGGGGGAAAAAATTAGATTGAGTATCAGTTCTTTCATTTCTGAATGAATTCTAATATTTACAAGTGTTTAATTTTCAGCAACTAAATATGCATGTGAGTCTTCGTTATTCAACTTGCTGTGCAAGCAGCCCTTAACTCATAAAGCATGTGAGCCCCTAACTTAGGGTATACACTTTATTGTAAATTAATATTTATTAGAACTTAACAGTGGTTAAAAATAAATTAAGATTATTTATTCTAAATTGCATTTTTAGGTTAAAATTAGTTCCATTTTTTTCTTATGAGTAACAATATGTTGAATGATCAATTTTATTAAATTTTCACACTTATCCCATGTCATGACACTAGTGCAGGGGTCGGCAACCTTTTGAAATGAAACAGCCAAAAGTTACTGTTTTGCAAAATTTCCCCGCTTTTAAAGAGCAACTAAAAATGTTTGATTTAATACTATAGTATTTTTTTTAAATGTATATTTGATTTTTAATTAAAAAAAACTGTTTTGAATACAGAATAATATTTATTTTTTATTTTTAAAATACGTTAATAATTTTTTTAAAATTTAGTTTTCATTTAATTTTTAAGTTTTTTTTAATTGTTATTATTTTTTTGAATATTTTTATTTACGGGGGGGAGATAGGAATACTTGGGTCATTAAAATTCGATGAAAATTGTAAATTTTCTTACTAATTCTTGCCAAATTTTCAGCAGAAAACGCGATTTTTTTTTTTGAAAGTGCAGCGAAGCACAATCTCATCAGATAGATTTTATAATAATTCTTTTTAATTTTTCATAGCAATTCCGCAGTAATATTCATTTATATATATAGTTAATATTCATCAATTTTCCTTTTTTATGAAATATGTACCGTCTATTCTTGTTATTGTTAAAAACAATTTTTAAGCACTTAATTATTAAACATTTAAATAAATTTTACATTTTTTTGTCTAAGTAAACGTTAAATCGACTTATGGTGAAGTGCTAGAAATGATGGTCACATACTCTTTATATTTATTGTAAAAAATTTAAAAATTTATAGAGCCTCTAGATTTCCAACTCAAATAACTTAACATTTTTTTAAAAATTATTTTAATAAAAGTCACTGAAAGTAACGATCTTCTATTATTTTAAATATCTTTTATACGCAAAATTACAACATTAATTTATTTGATTATGTAATTTAATTACATGCAGGTGATTCGGAATGACCGCTCTTAATATGCACTTAAAGAATTTTTGTTTCAAGTGAAAGCGAAAAAGAACGGATAGAGGTCACACGTTAGAATTTTAACCATCGAAAGCAAATCACTGTTGAAGAAGGCGAGTGTAAAAAGGCGATTAACGATTTTTTACAAAATTAAATAACTTTATAAATTAAATAACTTTAACATTCACCTGGCAATTAAGCAGGCCTGCTATTATCATTATTATTATTATTATAATAAAGATTATTATCAATATATTGTATTAGATATTTTTTAAATTCATGTGCTTGTTTTTTCCCTTTTAAATTTTAATTTACTACATCCACTGAAGTAGATTTTCATCTTTATTTTTGACAAGGTTTATAAAAATGTATATAAAGGGTGGTCTTTTCATAACATCATGTTTTACATGATAATAACATGTGATACACATCAAAGGCTTTAAAAAATGTAGATGAAAATTAAATTAGTATTTATTCATTAAACTGAAACATTAAACTGAAAAATTATCAGACATCAATTATGACTCGTGCATTTTTTTTAAACTCTTAATCTAAGTAGGATTCTTTCTGATGCATTTCAAATATTATATGCGTATTTATTTAATTTTAGTAATTTGATTTGCGAATAATTATTTTTAATGCTTATTTGTTACTAAAATTTTATTTTTAATTTTTATTTAATAATTTTATTAATTTTTGTTATTTGTGTTATAATTTATATTGTTATTAATATAAGAGCTGTGACTAAAATCGAATGGGGATACAGAAATAGTTCTTTTTTTCTGGGGTGGGGGGGGGGAATGAACTGGTTTTGGAAGTACAGATAAATTTTTTCACGCATTCTTGCCTTAAATAATTTGCAAAATGCTAAGTTTTTTAACCGAATATATCTCTAAATGAAAATAACACAATATAAATAATAAATAAAACTTTAAAAAATTTAACTATGTATTCAAACACTGTAGCATGATAAATCATAAATAAATATTTGTAAATTTTGATAATTCGTAAATACCTAAAAATGCTTTACCGAAGAATGTTTAAGTCTTTTTTTTTTTTTTTTTAATATTAAAAAAAAATACCCTTAAATCGCAAAGTAATTTTTTATTTAGTTAAGGCAGTTAAAGTACAATTTTGTTAATTATTTATTTTGTTAATTATCCTGCCTTCTAATATAAAACTCTGAATTAAGTTTTTACATAATTACAAAAATATTAAGTTTCTTTTTACTAATAATTAACTTAAACAAATGGAAAATTGTTAATTTAAGTCTAAAATATAATATAAAAAACATTAAATACATATGAAATACATTAAACAAATTATATTTTTAATAAAATAAGCAATGGTACAGTTTTGTTCGTAAAGGATTGCAGTTTGAACTTATTATAAAAACAAATGCTACGAACAAATATAGAATTTGATTTTTGAAATTTCAATCAAATAAGATCTATGAAAAATAATCTCAACTGAAAAAATTAAATTTAAAAATAAATTACTATTTCAAACACAAAATTAAAAAGCTTAGTAAATAACTATTTAAAAAAAAGTAAAAAGAATTTCTATATTTAGAATTCAAATGTGATTTATCTATTTCTATCTCAAGCTCCTACTAATGAATATAAAAAACATAAAAAAAATTTGAATTGCTCTTTTTTCTTTCTTTTAATCATTTTACTGTACAAAAGAGATTAAAAATTTTTTATCTACTTCATAAATATCAATTTTTACCCATATATATTTAAAAAAAGTTTTTTTTTTCTTTTTAGAAAAAAGTCTTATACCTAAATTTTAAAGCAATAATTGAAGAATTAATTTAATTGGAAAATAACAACATATTTAATGCAATTTAATTTTACCTTAATATTTAAACAATAAGACTGCAAGTAGTAAATATTCATAAAAAATTTATACTTACATTCAATAATTATATTAATTTATAAGGATTATAAAGGACCTTTTATATCTAAAATTGTGTTTTAACTGTATTTCTTTAAAATGATTAAGGAAAAATGAAAGAAAAGTTTGAATTCATTTAATACAATTGTTATTTAAATTTGTTTCCTATTTATATTGCATTTTTT
Source organism: Parasteatoda tepidariorum (assembly GCF_043381705.1). NCBI lineage: Eukaryota > Metazoa > Arthropoda > Arachnida > Araneae > Theridiidae > Parasteatoda > Parasteatoda tepidariorum. The sequence continues at coordinate 23,917,525 of NC_092215.1, forward strand.
AAAAAAATAATAAACATATTTTGGTAAAACAATATAGCCATCTATATAATATTATGAATATTCATGCATAATTTATCATGTTATAATGTTTAAATGTTTATTTAACTTTTTTTTAAAGTTTGGTTGATTGTTTAGATTTAATGTATTTTACAAAATTTGAAAAATATTTACGGTAAATTGTTATTGCAATTTTGTTTTTACTATTGATATTTATTGCGTTTCTTGATTTTTTCAAAAATATAATAAGCATAATTTGGTAAAACAGTATTGTCATCTATAAAATATTATTTCTATGAAAATTTATACATAATTTCTAATGTTATAGTATTTAAAGTTTTACTTAACTTTTTAAAATTTTTGTTGATTGTTAAATTGTCTTGGGCATATTTATTGTATTTTACGAATTAAAAAAATATATTCTAACAAAAATTTTAGAAATTTACAAAATACTTAACCATGCCTGTGTGACTTCTTAAGTAGCCCGATATCACACTAAAGCGACAAGATGTTAAAATAATCTTTTATGCAAGTGATAAAACAATGTAAATAAATAAAATATGTTAAAATAAATAGCAATATTTCATAATAAAAATAATTATTTATGAAAGAAAAAGTATTAAACATAATTTACGGATAAGAAATAATTAACAAAATTGTACTTTAACTGCTCTAAAAAAATTATTTAGAGATTTTTTTTAAAAATCCTATTATTCGTCAGTGACAGTTTTTCTGCAACAATGAAAAGACAAAAGAAAAATTGTCTGTTAACAAATTTGCCATGTTAAAACAATTAAAGTGATATATAAAAGNTTTTGAAAAAAACAACTTATTTTTGCAATTTGGACATCTTTGATTTTTTTTATATTTCGACAGTGTGAAGTATAATCAATAATGATATTAATTCCAAATTTTTGGAATGGTAAGACACTTTGTTCGAAAGATATAAACAAAACAGTGACGGTGCGCACGCCGCGCTCTAGTTTAGTAGGTAGCGGATGAGTTCGAGAACAGTCGAGCCATATTCTACATACATACGCCATCTACATACATACGCCACACATACATGACCATTAGTCAGTACAACTTTATTATTTTAAATAAGTCATTAACAAAAGCCTAACGATGTTTAAAACGCACATTTTTTTTCAACAAATAATTTTAAAAACGTTTTATTTCAGTGGACATTTCTTTTTTTTTTTAATTTGTAATGTATGTAAAATATTTTGTATCAGTTTTATTACTATTTTTAAAAAATCTAAGTCATTTTTAATTTTAAAAATTTTTTAAATAAAGCTTTGTTTTTACTTAAGACTAGTCAATCTTTAGGACAGTCTTAAGTCAATTCCTCTTTATTTTAATTGAAAAAATTAAGCAATGCTATTGATGATATAGAACCAATTTTTTTTAGAATTAACATTTTCTTTTGTTATAGACTTATTTCTTTTTTTTATTTTTGATTGATTTAAAGATTTCTGATTGATAACTTTCAATTATATGTTAAATTGCGATACATTGCGAAGTCTGACTGACGATCTATCACGCTATAAAATTTCCTGGCCTATTTTTACATAAAAAATAATAATTCTTGAGGATTTTTTTTTAAAAATGTTATTTGATCACTGGGTAGGCGGTCACTATTCGACCACTAGATCACTAGACCACTATGAATACTTAATTTGGGCTATATTAAAGCTGCCTACATGTATTTCAGCTGAAAATTTAATTTTTGACTTTTAGCCAAAGGTCATGGTCTTCTGGGCCTGGTCCACAGTGCGGCCCTTTGACTATTTATATATATATAACGAGCATTTCTGACTAGTGGCCAAAGCTCTGACGGATATGATATCTCCGGTACTCTCAAATTAGAAGAGTACAGATACTCTTGGAGTATGTGGATATGAGGAAACTTTTCCCATTCTATTGATCCCGATTGGGTTAAAATACAAAATTGCCTTCAGTTTTGACACCTCGAAAATAAAGAAAAAAAATTGTCTTTTCAAAAACAAAGTTTTAAAAGTTTTACGTAAAAAAGATATCTTGAAAATTTCAACAAGATTAAAAAAAAAATAGAGTACACAATTCTGCCTTGATTTTTTTAACTGTTGCTTATATAACATTTTCTTAATTCTTCTCGATTATAAGAATTGTTCATTTTTCTGTTTAATAGGCCATGTCTGACGAAAAGCAGTCCCCCAAATCTCCCTTTTTCGATGAAAACTTGAACACACAGCAAGATGAGGAAAGCACTTATTCAATGGATGTAGAAAATGCCAACCTGCATACTTTTGATGTTTTGAGTTCCAATAATCCTACTTGCGATATAGCGCTTAGTCAACTTGCTTTACAATTAATAGAGAATCCGACTTCCACACCAAAGAGTGAGGGTGATCAAATAGCAGCTTTGGAAAGCACTTCGGATCAAATGGCACAGTTGAAAAAAGCTGCGGAAGGCGTGTTGGTTCCAGAAATTGATCCAAAGGGTGATTCAGAAATTGCCGCGAATCCGAAGGGTGATTCAGAAATTGCCGCGAATCCGAAGGGTGATTCAGAAATTGATATGGATCAAATTGCAGCTTCCGAAAGCGAAAATCTGAGTGTGGCTTCAGGCAGTCTATCCCAGGTATCTTTATGGGATGAGGCTTCTCTCGCACTACCTGAACCTCCAAGAATCGACATCATAAATGGTTTAGTCAGGGAGCATTTTCCAGCCTTGTTTGCAGAAGGAAATCGGCTGAGAGATATATTTGGTATAACAAATGTTCCAGATAATATTCTGATTGAATTGCAGCATAAGTGTCTCTTTATTCTATGTAAGTAATCAAGTATTGATATTTTAGATTTACTTTATTTTTTGTGAAACTTGTTTGAATTACATGACCTTTCAGGCTCAAAATTTTTATTATGTGTCAACTTAGGTGTTTTAAAGATATTGAATAAACTTGTTCTATAGGCAAACAGGGAGAATTATTTCCATCCTTTGGTTACTGTTAAAGTCATCGTTTAACCTGTCAAATATAGGTAAGGTTTTTTCGTGGGATGCTATCAATAAAATTGCGAAATAGCAGCCATTCTGTTGAAAAAGGTCAGCTAACATCCATCACATACTGCAATAATTGCTTTGTGTCCTCTTAATCAATAAGTTTATTGCGACCTCAATAAGTTTATTATTGAGGTATGGTATACGGGGTGAGGAATATTCACCACCGTATACCATACCTTAATATATCTATATTCTTTAGCACTTTCATTTTTCTTAAATATTAACTTGAAACCTAACTTAGCGTACATTTTTAATGATTTTGAAAATACATATTAAGGGTCATCATTATAGAACACCTTATGTCTATGTATTACAGAACAATCTATGTATCTATGCATATAGATTGCCAAGGAAGCATACCAGTTAAAGTAGCAAGCTGATAAAGGTCTCATAGTAGCAGGAAAAGGTTATATTCGCACAACACACATTTGATTCGTATTTTAAAAAAGGCACATCCATCCCACATGCTCAAATACCAAAGTATTCTCGGTTGTTGTAAGTATCAGAAAGATACGAAACAACCTCAAAAAGTGTACTGTATTGAACATTATATGAATCACTGGCTTGTAAGAATACACATTTTATTGTATTACTTCATTAAATTTCTCATTTAACTATTAGATTAATTATTTAAACATTTATCTTGAAATGATTTAGATGTCTTGAATATAGACTACTTAGTGCAGTGGTCGGCAAACTTATTAGACAAAGAGCCAAATATGAACATTACAACAATTTTATAAAAAATTGGGAGCCAAATTTGCTTGTTTAGCAAACTTTCATTGCACTAAATAAGTAGTACACTAAATAAAACTAAATTTCATACTTAGTAAACATTTATTAATGAGAACAATGTGCTTGCATCTCCTTGGAAAGTCTGAGTAAGTCAGGTTTGCATGTTGTTTTTAATATTAGACATGATTCCAAGTTCTCATCAATAAGACGACTTCTTAGTTTACGCTTGATATAATGTTCATGCTTGAAAAAGATAGTTCGCATATATACCTATGTAGAATCAAAAAGGGAAAGAACAGCAAACCCGAGCTTTTTCACCTGATCGTAATAGCCAGGAATACTATTCCAAGCGTTGAAAATGATCATGTCTTCCTTCTCCAGGTCATTCAAAGCAAACCACTTGTGTTGTGAACTAAGATCAATTTTTTTCTTCTCCAATATTTCCAATTCAACACAATGACGTTCGAATTTAGAGCGCCATATCTCCTTGTTTTTTAAATCCAGCAATTGTCTTTCAGAGCTACCAACGTCAATTTCAAAAGGAGAAAATTTCAACTCGGTAATCGCAGCATTAAGAGGATTTTTGACAAATGCTAAAGTTACTGTGCTGTTTTTAAATTCCTGAAACCTGCTGAGAAATGCTTCCCTCATATTTAAAATTATTCCTTTAAAATGGTGTTTATCAATAAAGGAATTATTTTCTTGGCGATGCTTCAGCAGGCTCGGAAAGTGAAACAATGTTTCCCTTTCAACATCAAAAACTTTTTAACAAGACAGGACAACGGCAGACACATTAGATAAGACAAAACTATTCACACTGCAACTGCTTGTCTGTGATGTCAATTTGTACCCCCACTACTTTAACTTCAGAAAAAGTATGTGCGCGCATGCTTGTGGTACCTTTGTATCACACCGGAGTACACCGAGAAAATACGAAAAATTTCAGCCGGTAGCTTGTACATGATTTGCGTTTACGTTTACGAAAACTAATAAAATTAAACTCGATGTCCGTTACTTATTTTTACAACAATATAAAATTTTAATTACCTATCGATCTTTCAACTTAAACAGAAAATTATACATGTTCTCGATTTATAGAAGAATTTTAATTTATCAAAATAAGATAATTTTTTTCTTACCAAGTTTTTTTAAAAAATGAAAATATTATTGTCCCTTCCGTGGATATTTGTGCCAGAGCCGTACTTAAGGAGCCAAAGAGCCACATGCAGCTCTGGAGCCGCACTTCGCCGACCACTGACTTAGTGTATATTTAAAGGAAAAAAATATTTCAGTTTGAAAGAAATTTCGTTCAAGATGTGTTATGTTATACGAAAGTTTTATGGGACTTGTAGGTGGTATGTGAACGAAAAGAGGTGTAACCCTTTAGTTACGACACTCAGGTCTTTTGAGGTGAATCCACTAAACAGTGCACTGCTGTGAAGTGTGATCAGATCGTTAAGCTGATGTTAGGATTTTCTTAAGTGTAGCTAGGGGTCTGTCCCAAGGCCGGATTTACGTATAAGCTAAATAAGCTGTAGCTTGGGGCCCCGAGAAAACAAGGGCCCCCAGATCCTACTTTCCCCTCTCTTTTTTCAAAGATTTATTCGGAGCTGGGGCCCTGAGAAGCCCAAAATGCATTTTTTTTCTTTTTCACATTGTCGGTCACAATAAATATAAATAAATGACTGAATAAAACAAAAAACTTCGTTGTCATTAGTAGGGAACATATCATCTTTCAAGCAATTTGAGTATTAATAGATTATTTATAAATAAAAAATTTTTTAGTTTAAAAGGTAAAGTTTTTTTTTGCCCCATCATTCGATCATCAGACTATTTAATATCTGTTTCTAAGGATCAGAATTCCCTTTCATTTTACTTTAAAGTTGTACAAATGATATATTTCATGTGATATGCAGCAGTTTTAAATAGCACTTTAAAATATCTAAAAAAGAACAGAAATTGTCAGTTCAAAAAAAAATTAACTAATACTTTTGAATAAGAATTTAAATAACTACACACGTTTGTTTTGCTATCTCATTCTATATAGCATTATTTAGAGTAGACAGTTGCGTGTGGGTGTGATGATGACGTAATAAAAGAGGCATACAAAAAAAGCAAATTTCATTTCAGTTAAAATCCTCAATATCATATTTTTAAATTCCTCGAAAATGTAGTAAAAGAGGTATACAAATTAACTGTCGCAAACAAATTAATATTAAGTAAGAACAAAACAAAAATGATATCGAAATATGCTGAATCACTGATGAGACCGGGATGAAAGACATCGAAACCTATTTGATTGTAATAGTATAAATAGAAGGTGTTTCTAAAATTCTGAAATCTATCAGGCTTTAATTTTTTTTTCTGTCACAAACTTTATCAGTAATTAAAAATAATAAATTCGTTAGATTTCAATATTGGTTCTGTTTTTTCGTTGATTAAATGTTAAACATTAACAGATATTTGTCTTTTAAAACATTTCATTCTATAATAAGATAATTATTCTACAATTGTAATTATCTAAAACTAATTGATATAAAGCTTTAGTGTGTTCCATTGATATGTTGAATGCTCGTTTTGGCTGGATGCCCGGGACAGTCGCTCTTTCACATCCTAGCCACTATACACCATCAAGAGCAGAGCTGATACTTTAAACACGTATGACATTTATTCTCTCTGATATTTAATAGACCCTTTAATAAATCCTTAAAAATATAAGCCAAAAATTTACATAAATAATGACAATTTTTTTTCTTGCACTAAAATTTAACAAATGTACTTAAAATAATTAAAAAGAAAGCAAAAATAATGAAGAAATATTTTCAATATAAACATCAATTAAATAATATCAGCTTACGAAATGTTCTTTTTATTTTTACAAACAGTATTAATATAACGGCCCTCACCTGCTCCAGGGACTGCTGGATTGGGTTCAAAATGACAAGGCTACGGAGTTGAATATTAGTAGTCGTAAACTCGAAATTGGGTCGGCTGTGCAATGACTGTTATAAAATAAACTAATAAATTTGGCCGGGATAGCCTGGTTGATAGGGCGTTGGACTCGTGTTCGTGAGAATGGGAGTTTGAATCCAGCCGGCAGAAGAATACCCATGTATAAAATGGTGACTGGTGCATGTTAAATCTGTCGGGGTCACAAAGTCCTCCAAGTTCTCATAACAAATAAATACCTCTGGGTACTAATCTAGCAGTTCCCTTGTCTTCTGGATTGGATTCAAAATTACAAGGCCTTGGAGTTGAATATTAGTAGTCGTAGACTCGAAATTGGGTCGGCTGTGCAATGACTGTTATAAAATAAACTAATAAATTTGTCCGGGCTAGCCTGATTGATAGGACGTTGGACTCGTGCTCGTGAGAATGGGAATTTTAACTTAAAAACGGACCCTTCACAAAATGATTTTGCTTAAAATGTGTTTCTTTTGTAACTTTTTCCCCTCGTTCAAACATTAAGTGCAATAAAAGAAAGGTTCTACATAATAGTCTCATCGCAATTGATATATTTAACAAAAAATTAATATTATCAAATTTTTTAATTATATAATGTTAATACTCAACAGTAAAAAATAATGACAGTTTACTTTAGGTGTATAGAAATGGAATTGAACTTATAAGGGCCCCATCATTTTCAGTAGCTTAGGGCCCCACCAAGCTTAAATCCGGCCGTGGTCAGTCCAGACATTTTATGAAAGGTCCGGTTTTTGAGAAATTGTGAAAAAATTACTCACATTCTTTCATTCAGGGTCCTGCTTTCATGAATTTGTGCAAATAGGGTCCGGTTATTGCAAAAACCTTTTCAAGGAGTTCTTAAATTGTAAATAGATATAAGAATATGCTCAGCACTGCAAAATTATAATAAAACGTCAAAAGTAAACAGCAATTGCTGCTTCTAAATTAGAGATGCAACATACAAATATTTGGTATTTAGCCTATACTGCTGAACGCAGAATATTCATTTCAGACGAATAATAGAAGAATCGTCTGCCGAAGACAAAACTTAATTCGTTTACATCCATCTTTCTTCTTTTCTGCCCTGGGAAGAGTTTATTCGAATAACAAAACTATAATGAAGATAAACAAATTTGTGAAGGGTCCGATTGTGAAGGGTCTGAATTTTCTTTCTTTTTTTCCCACGAAGTTTTGATGTTAGTATGATTCGACAACGCTATAATTTTCAAAAAGATTAAAATTTAAGATATAGCTTTATTAGATTTAGATAAATATTGCTTGCTAAGATCTTTTAATGACTTTTGTTCTCTGAAATGTTAAGCAAAAATATGCAGTTAGTAACTTTAAATGGATAATTTAACATCGAAAGATATCCTTCGATGGTTTAGTTTGGCCAGAAGGTAGGTCTTTTAAGTATACTTTTTATTTTTTATTCCTTGTCTGTTGAGAATTGTTTACTTATTGATTGTTTTTGATTAAATTATGGGTCATTTTATTTTACTAGATCAAAATAGAGTTCATCGTGAAGGTGATAATGTGGATATTCTTCTATCTGGGGCTTTAATAATGGAACTGAAGCACTTGTATGCCTTAGGATGTAAGTATATTTTAGTTGCATTTTTTCAACCAGAGCAAAAACCATTATTCTTACATTAAAAAGCAAATTAGATATGCAAAAATACCGATGGATTTTCTTAGAAAGCTGTCATTAAACGTATTTACGCTTTTTAACGAACAGCGTGATATTATTTATAATGTAGGGCTTGAAACAGTTATTAATGTGTCAAGATTTGTTCTTTACAGGGTTCGTGATTTTTTTGATTTTTTTAAAAAAATCAAAAGAATCATATTTTTTTTATTTAAATCGGATTTTTTTGATTTTAATTCAAATACACTGTAAGAACTTTAATTTATGATTAAAAAAAACTATAAATGCTTAATTAAATTAACTTAATATTAAAACTATATTGTAGCAATATTTCAGAAGCTCTAATTAAAATAACTTTTCATTATAATACATGACTTTGAATGCATAGTAACCATTTTGAAACAAATGCATGATTAAAATTTAAAGACTAGATGAAATAGAGAATTTAAAGAATACTTCAGGGGTCTGTCTGGGGTTTTCTGAGAGGTACCTATTTTGTGAAAATTAAAAATTATATTAAAAAATCAACACAAATATAGTAAAAATATGGATTTATCGTTTCTTACGAGACACAAAAATAAAATTTTAAGAAAAAGTATTTTGTGTGATTATTCTATCATTTTTCCTAAAGTTGAATTTGTAAAGGTACCGTTAAACGGTAGTAAATTTGGCTTGGACAGACCCCTGTACTTTAACTATTAAAACAAAGTTTCAGTTAGCAAACCATAACTTTAATTTAAAATTGTGATTTTTTTTTTTTTTCTCTTGATTTTTAAAATGACAAAATAAATGTAGCAGACTGTGTTTATAAATGTTAAAAAACATCTGAGTTATTCATCAAAAAATAAATAAATATTTAATCTATATATTTTTATATTAAAATATTCACTTTTAATTCTATATCAAAATAGATAAGTTAAGCTAAAAAAAAATTAGAAAATCTATGTACTCATTGGAATTTTTTTTCACAAAATTTCTTTATAGAAAATCAGATAATGTCAAAGATACTGTAAACATATTATGAGAAAAAAATACCAGTTAATAACCCTACTGCATCAAATAGACTTTGAAAGAGTTTGAAAGGGAAGAATGACACTATATTAGGAAAAAAACATCTGAATTCACCAGCCCTTTTTTTTTTCTTTTTCTGTTTTTGGCATATTAGGGTAATTTCTTTTTAATATAACCTCAAGCTTTAGAAATATACATTTTTCACCAATAAAATATAATGTAGATTTTAATTCACGCTTTTTCATTCAAAAGGTAGAATTTTGATTTACAGTATTTGTATTATTTTTTGAAAAAAATTCATGTTTATTAATTACTTTCTACAGCAATGCAAGTCTATATTAAGACAGCATTAAATGTTTACCTTAATCTGTACTTTCAATCTCAAGAATCTTTTTAAAAATGTAAATTCAAATGTGTTGGAATTTAACACACACCAAGAAAGAAAGTAATTTCATTAACTGAAATTAACTAATGCAGCAATTTATTTAAATTAAATTTTAATGCTAAGAAAAGAAAATAATAAGAGTATCAAAAATTTAAAACACTGTTTTTTTAACTTTTAAAATCAATATATATTGGTAAAAAAAATTAGTTGATTTAAATCAATAATTTTTTTTAAAAAAATCATGATTTAAATCAACGAACCCTGGTTCTTTAGCTAGTGCTTTTTAATACGAATTATAAAAATGACGCGAATTGGAGCAAAGTAACTTCGTAACATTGGGAATTGTTTTCATTAAAATACTTAATATTTAAAAAGTAACTCTGATGTTGCATTGTTCTGACACCTGAAGATATACAAAATCTGAAAATGTTTAGTATTTTAAATTATTTTCGGGAACATTGGACATTTCATACTGTTTTATTATTTAAGAAATGATTTTTTTCTCTGTTAGTATAAGCGCTTGTCTATGTAATGATATAACTGGATATACCATCGTTAATCAGAATTTTTATTTACATTAAAAAAAAACTTGAAAGAAAGGTAAAAAATTCGATCCATGTAATATATAAAACAGTTTTATGATATATAAGTATCTTTCTTTCGTGTTCAAAATATGAACAAAAAACTATGAAAAGAACCTTCAATATGTAAAAAAAAAAAAAAGCTAAAAATTACAACTTATACATTTGAGGAAAACAATTAAAAACTGTTCAGTTTAGTTAATAGAAGATAATTTGAGTTCTATCTTCTAAGCTTCATACTTCGAGATAAAAATCACATTTTCTACCATTATTGAACTAGCGGATCTCAGAGGTTATGTTCAGTGGCTTTTTCTTTAGCAAAAGCTTTTTGAAAAACACTTAAATGGTTTATAAATGTAAAAAGGGACTAAAAGGTTTGATATACAGAATATGCAATTGAAGTTCGGTTTATGAAGTTTGGGAAAGAAAATTAGTTTGAATTTCAAATGTTGGACGGAAACAACAAGCACCTTCTAAGTTTTTTTATTATTCTGGGCGCTGCTCAAAATTAGTGTTTACGAAAAAATGAACAGCTTTGTCAGTTCACCTCTTGTCTGCTTGATCAAATGTTAAGTGAAACTGACACAGTACTTGATACAGTTCTCTCGATACAATTGTGACTTAAACCTCTTGCGGTCAGCCAAAAGATAATTGGTTGTATGTCAAAACATTCCCACTCTATAGCTATTTATGCTTTGAAGCCTGGGATTGGCATAATAGTTCGAACCGAGCAGTGGTGGCTCAATGGATAGAGCACTCGCCTCCCAATGAGAACTGGGTTTGAATCCCATTAATAACTGGTTGATATGAATTCTGCACCCTGCTCGCACCAATCAGTATTGACGTAAGATATCCACAGTGGTCGACGAATCTAGGGGTTGAGTCCCTTTACCATCAGCCTCTAGCCGTGGGAGGTTTTGTGGTTTTCCCTCTATGTAACGCAAACGCAGGTTAGTTCTGCAAAAACTCCACGAAGGCACATTTCTCTCAAAACTTGATTAGGAAGTTTCCTTGGGTTAAAAAAGCTACGGCGATGAACATTGGAAGTACTAAGGCCAGAATTGGGTCAGCTGTTCAACGATGGTAATAAAATGTTTCGAACCCAGTTTCTTGAAACTGGAAATTTTAGACCGACTAACAATGCTTTAAGAAAGTACATTATATTTTTGGTGCGGTTTTTTTATGCGACAGTATACTTAACATTCAGCCAATTTTCCTTAAAATTTAACATTGCGTACACATTACTTACGCAATTCGTGCAACGGAAACTGCCTCGCAAATGCATTCCAGTGTTTTCAGAAATTTAGAAGAAAATTGATTACAGAGTCTGCTTTTAGCAGCAAATAGCATAAGAGTTGAAGACTAATTCGAAGATGCGAACGAGAACCGAATGAGATACCTGCAAGTGACGTAGTGTGTATTTCGAGGTTGATTGGTTGTAAAAATGTGGCTTTGTTTACGTTAGCAACTGTTCGTTTCATCTTATTTCGATTTAACTAACCCCGTCAAGTATCAACTCTCTTAAGAGATACATGTTATAATCCGTCACAAATGTTCTTTCACAATGATTTCAATTCTCTCACCACATATTTCTTATTTAACACAAAGATAGGCACGAAGCCATGTAGAACATAAACTAATTATGCATCGATGTTGCCAGGTACACAAAACAAAAATATATCAATTGTTACAATAAAATACGTAAACAATTGAAAAATCTAAGAACGAATTAAAATTTCAACTAATTCAATGTGCAATACTACGTTGTATTTAATTAACTTCACGTTAATTAACATTCTAACTTATGTGGAAAAAACTTAGCTGAACTTTGCCCGGCTATTTTGTTTATTGACGATCAGCTGGTGCTGATGTCATAAGTCACGTGTGGGTATAGAGTGTCTTCTTCTCGAAGTGCAAGTACCCAATTGGTGAAATATATTTTCTCGAAAAACTCTCCAATCCGGTTTATGTTCTCATTCGCATAAGCTATTTTTTTCGCATGGCTTGGCCATGCATAAATGTTTATTTTTATTGATAAAAAATTTTCATGTATCAATTAATTGAATGATCAAATTTTGAAAGTTCTGAATTTTTTCATTAGTGATTAGAGACTTGGTTATGGAAGGAGACATCACTGATTTTGCCACGTTATATCCGGCAGCAGGACAAGAAGATAAAATGGTGTGTGCTGCTTTGATTTTGGGATTTACTCTACTGGGTAAGCTAAGATTTCAATTTTCTAGCAATATGTTTAGAAAGCTAAGCTAATTTATCTGATTGAGAATCTTTAAAATAACTAACGTCTCCCGTAAGACTGGAGCAAGCGTGGCATCAGGCATCTGACCTACATTTCAAGGACTGTAAAGTGATATCAGGGGTCTGTCCAGACACTTTGTGAAAGGTCCGGTTTTAGTGTAAAAATTACATTCTTTCAACCAGGGTCCGCTTTTATGAATTAGTGCAAATAGGGTCCGGTTATTGCAAAAAACTTTTTCGATTAGTTTTTAAATTGTAAATAGATACAAGATTACGCTCGGCACTGTAAAATTATAATAAAACAAATTAAATTTTCAAAAATAAACAGCAATTGCTGCTTCTAAATTAGAGATGCAATATTTGGTATTTAGCCTATACTGCTGAACACAGAATATTAATTTCGGACGAATAATGGAAGAATCTTATGCGAAGGCAAAACTTAATTCGTTTACATCCATCTTTCTTGTTTTCTGCCCTGGGAAGAGTTTATTCGATTAGCAAAACAATAATAAAGATAAACAAATTTGTGAAGGGTCCGATTAAAAGAAAAATCATTTTGTGAATGATCCGATTTTACGTTAAAATATTTTGTGAAGGGTCCGTTTTTATGAAAAGATATTTTGTGAAGGGTCCGTTAAGGGACCCAAAATTCTAATCAGACCTCTGGATATTCATAAAAGTTTTTGATCAAATTTATTTAAAGAAATTATTCTCTATCAGGTACCTGAATCTGTGTTTTCAATAGAGCTCAAATTTTTCTCATTCTTCAGCAATTTTATTATAAGCAGCAGACATTAAAGAGGCTTGCCGCATTGTAAAGGCGTTGTGCGTTAGCGATATTTTTAGGTTAATTCTTTCTTATTCTCATTAAATAAATATAACTTGAAAAATTTTAATGAATGTTGGTATTAAGGGAAAAATTAAATCTTTATCTTAGTCTAAAACTTCTTAGAATATTGAGCCTGTTCACACTTTGCCTCGTTTAGACTATCGGCGAAGGGAAAGAAGTTTTGAAACCGGTTTCGAGAAGCGTATTGCTGCTTACGTTACGTTAACCCTTTGACGATGAATTTTTATTAAAAAAATTTTATATCTTTTTTTAATTATCATGTGTTAATTTAGGTCAATAAGTGAAAATTATTATACTTAGCGTTATAATCATTTTATGGTTATAAAATACAGCTTGAAACAAGTTTTTTTTTTTCTCGTTAAAGGTAAAATTTTCAAAACGCGGCTTGCTTCCAAACAATTTTTAGCAATTATTTTGCACCTATTTTGTAGTTATTCAGATCTAAGAGAAACTGTAATTCATTATTGAAGTTACTTTAGTGAACAAAATCAATTATTAAATTTTTAATATGGATGAAAAAAATTTCAAATATGATTCGATAATCTAACAGATTTAACTGATAAACTAACCGATAATTACAAAAAAAAGGCCAATATGTTTTTGCTTGCAATAGAGCGTTAGGGAAAAAATACATAAAAGTGATACAGGTGTCCAATCTGTGTCAAACGAACCATCCATACATAATTAAAAGCACCAAAATGGTTTGTTTTACTGTTATGCTGCCTTTGACTACAAAAAAGAAGTTTCCAAAATGATTTTTCTTTTAATCGGACCCTTCACAAATTTGTTTATCTTCATTATTATTTTGTTAATCGAATAAACCATTTCCAGGGCAGAAAACAAGAAAGATGGATGTAAACGAATTAAGTTTTGTCTTCGGCAGACGATTCTTCCATTATTCGTCCGATATTAATATTCTGCGTTCAGCAGTATAGGCTAAATACCAAATATTTGTCTGTTTCATCTCTAATTTAGAAGCAGCAATTGTTGTTTATTTTTTAAACTTTAATTTTTCTAATTATAATTTTGCAGTGTTGAGCATAATCTTGTATATCTTTACAATTTAAAAACTCCTTAAAAAGTTTTTTTTTGCAATAACGGACCCTATTTGCACAAATTCACAAAAGCGGACCCTGGTTGAAAGAATGTGAGTAATTTTTTCACAATTTCACGAAAAACGGACCTTTCACAAAATGTCTGGACAGACCCCAGCTCTGGGTACTAATCTAGCAGTTCCCTTGTCTTCTGGATTGGATTCAGAATTACAAGGCCACGGAGTAGAATATTAGTAGTCGTAAACTCGAAATTGGGTCGGCTGTGCAATGACTGCTATAAAATAAACTAATAAATTTGGCCGTGCTAGCCTGATTGATAGGACGTTGGACTCGTGTTCGTGAGAATGGGAGTTTGAATCCAGCAGGCAGAAGAGTACCCGTGTATAAAATAGTGACTGGTGCAAGTTAAATCTGTCGGGGTCACAAAGTCCTCTAAGTTCTCATAACAAATAAATATCTCTGGGTACTAATCTAGCAGTTCGAGAAGCGTATTGCTGCTTACGTTACGTTAACCCTTTGACGATGAATTTTTATTAAAAAAATTTTATATCTTTTTTTAATTATCATGTGTTAATTTAGGTCAATAAGTGAAAATTATTATACTTAGCGTTATAATCATTTTATGGTTATAAAATACAGCTTGAAACAAGTTTTTTTTTCTCGTTAAAGGTAAAATTTTCAAAACGCGGCTTGCTTCCAAACAATTTTCAGCAATTATTTTGCACCTATTTTGTAGTTATTCAGATTTAAGAGAAACTGTAATTCATTATTGAAGTTACTTTAGTGAACAAAATCAATTATTAAATTTTTAATATGGATAAAAAAAATTTCAAATATGATTCGATAATCTAGCAGATTTAACTGATAAACTAACCGATAATTACAAAAAAAAAAAAAAAAACAATATGTTTTTGCTTGAAATAGAGCGTCAGGGAAAAATACATAAAAGAGATACAGGTGTCCAATCTGTGTCAAACGAACCATCCATACATAATTAAAAGCACCAAAATGTTTCGTTTTACTGTTATGCTGCCTTTGACTACAAAAAAGAAGTTTCCTAATCAAAAATCAATTTAATTTCAGCCTTCGCAGATTATACACAGACTGGTAGAGAAAGACGCTTAAAGGAGCTGATTGAAAAATGTCGTGCAACTGGCGTGCCGCTACCCCATGAACATCAAGCTCAGCCTGATCATCCCTTGACAAATTGGCTTCAGTGTGTTTCGGCTTCACTTCATGAGCTCAAGCTATATGTGCAAGCATTGAAGGACGCTATAAACTGCTTTTCTACAAATAATATTGAAAGGTAGTGTATAAATTTCATTTTAAAATAGTTATTACTTAAGTTTATGAAAAGGTCAAAGTAATCCCATAGTCTACGCTAAAAATATATGGTAGGTCGGTAGGGGAGAGTGGGGTCAATTGTAACAGGGTACGATTGTAACAGAGCAAAAATTTCGAGTGTCGGGTTCTAGATTTTGTTCCTAGGTGGCGCACAAGGTGCATTTAACAAATCTACATGTACACCCCTGATGGCAACCATTTTTATGTACTTTTGAAAGAGTTACATCGCAAAAGATATTTTCACGCCACGCAAGTACTTTTTTTGGTATTAGAATACTATATTATAGCAAAGTAATTTTGTTTAAACAAATCAAAATTAGTAACCGAACATGTAAGTGAACACCTTAATTAACATTTCAATAAAAAAAA
>NC_092215.1:23935980-23964398 GCF_043381705.1 Parasteatoda tepidariorum
ATTAAACTGGCGCTAACGCCGCTAATATTCATATACCGCATAAAAATAAATCGCACAAAACCAATGGCACAAAAATAAAATCGCATAAAAAAGGACCGCACAAAAACAGGTTTCACTGTTTTTATACATTAAAAAATAAGTTATTTTTATTCTTTATTTAAAAAGTAAACAATCATGAAGGTGAACTTGCTGCTGAATATTATGTTTTAAATGACATAATTTATTTATTATTATCATTTATTTATTTATTATTATGATCATTTATTTATTTATTATTATTTTACATAATTTATTTATAATATTATGTAAAAAAACACAAAATTTTCAGTCGGCTTTATCCGACTGAAAATTTTGGCTTTATCCGACTTAAACCACAGCGAAATTATGAATTTTATTTTCAGCTGTTACATTCGTCCCTTTACTTATTGTTACAATTGTCCCCAAGACGCCATTTCAGCTTCATTTTTTAGAAACAATGCTAGTTAATTAACAAAACCAATCTTTTTTCTTTTGAAATGTTAATTAAGGTGTCCACTTACATATTCGGTTAATAATAATTTTTATTTGCTTAAACGAAATTACTTTGTTTTAATATAATATTCTAATACCAAAAAAAGTACTTACGTAGCGTGAAAATATCTTTTGTCGTGTAACTCTTTCAAAAGTACATAAAAATGGTTGCCAGCAGGAGTGTACATGTAGATTTATTAAATACACCTTGTGCACCACCTAGGAAACAAATCTAGAACCCGACACTCGAAATTTTTGCTCTGTTACAATCGTACCCTGTTACAATTGACCCCACTCTCCCCTACCGAAATACCGTATCAAAATGGGATTATTTAATTGTGTGAAATTATTTATTATAAATATCATTATAATTATTTATTTTATAAATATCATTATAATTGTTTATTATGTAAATATTAATTATTTTATTGAAAATTTATTATAAAATAAATTACGCGAAAATAATTTCCAAAAATCTTAGGAATAATTATAAACAACGTTTTTAAAAATGTTTATTGCTGAATTCTATTTGAATGATTTTGCCCAGCAGGAAAGAAAAAAAAAATTAAAATTTCGCGAGCTGTATTTTTTCAATTCCGATTTTACGATGCCGATGAAAAGATATTTCCCGTCTACTACCATTAGACTAGTGTGTTAGGTCACGAGATGAGAAAGGACGTAAAGTAACCGATACAGCAGTTTCATGTCTGTAAATACCATCCTATGATTTTTATTTTAAGAATAAAATATGTCTTATTATTTTCAGCATAGTCAACGGACTTAATTACTTAATTCGTCAGGATCAGGTACATGACCAGCATCACCACCATGAGCCTAGTTGCCACCACCATGAGCCTAGTGACCACCACGAGCCTAGTGACCACCACGAGCCTAGTGACCACCACAACGAGCCTAGTGACCACAACCAAGAGCCTAGTGACCACCATGATATTGTTCATTCTCAGGATATTGTTCATATATATGATTACAATATTGATTATATTTATGATTGTGATACTGATCATATCTATGACTATGATTTTGATTATCCTTATGACTATGATATTGATCATGGTCATGAGGATGATCAATATCATGGTCTTCCTCTTGACTATGATATTGATCATGGTCATGAGGTTGATCAATATCATGGTCATGAGGATGATCAATATCATGGTCATGAGGATGTTCAATATCATGGTCATTCTCCGGATCATTCCCATGGTCATCATGATGATCATGAATGATAAAAGGTTTTCCAACTTTTCAGAAGTTTCTGCATTTTTTGTTAGAAAAAAATTTCTTTTAATATGAACTTTATTATCTAGAGCTTAATTTAAGTTTTTATCTGCATAGATGTCTTTTGATATAAGATTAAATTAATAAGAATACAAAACGAAATCAATAGATGGAAATAGCATTTTATCTTTCTTACGAAAACGTAAGGTGAAAGTATGAAAATAATGTATGGATACTGCTGATTTTAAATGTACTATTTTAATGGAAATAATAATTTCATGAACATATAATTGTATAAACTAATAATTGTTATGATTTATAGTACCACTCAAGAGGGACGTCTTTTGTGAATAGCTCTGAAATATGCTCAGTTTTTTAAAATTTACAGAAAGTGTAAAATGAACTTTTAAATAAGTATCTTAACTGATGTTCTTTTTTAATTAAAATTGTATTTGTTCGATATAGTTCCTATATTTGTAACTGAAAATTTTCCATTTTACTAATAAATTTACTTTAAAGAAAAATGTTTCTGTCTATGTCACATATAACACTATAGAATTTCGTGTTTTTGTTAGTTTCACAAGCTTTAATTTATAATGAAATGGTTGAGTTCATTCTTGAGCAAGAAGTAGGAGAAGTTTCAAAAATATTTTTCGAGATATGTGCAATAGGTTTGTAAGGTAATTTTAGACTGTTATAAAATATTATTTATTGGTTTTTATCTGCCTGAAATTATCAAAACCCATGTTCACCAACTTGTTTGGTTATTAGCAGAGCTTTTTTTTTTCAGATTTTAAAGTGATGGCAAGATTTATCACCAATTGGTTTAGAACAATTTTGACCAAAAGTTCGTATAATTCAAATATTTACCGAGTGTTTCGTACACCCTAAATAAATATTAACCTGCCAAAACTTATTTTAATTATCAATTAAAGCTTGGAGATGTTTCTATTTACTACTTTTAATCTTTATTTTTCTGAATCTATAAACCAGCCCGATCATATTCTTACTAATTCCATGATGTTGCCAGGGTTGACAAACTTTTTTCTTCAAGGATTATTAAAAAAAAATAATAACTTTTCGCAGAGATGCAGTTATCGATAAGAGTATGAATGAGTATTTGTTTACACAAAATGGGACTCCTGATTGTAAGAAATTTTGTTCTGATTTTTCATGGAACGCCAGAAAGAATGCTAATTGCTCCCCTTTCTGAAAAATAAAAACTTGCAGTATTTTTGGAAAGTTCAATCATTGTTTTGAAAGGTTTATTTTGGGTAAAGGGTATTGCATATGTGATGGTGGGCCACATTGCTTCAAATAAAATTTATTAAACTAAGAGTCTTCAATTAAAAGTTTTGATACCGATAGAAAAAATATTTTCCTACGTAACAAAACGCTGCGCTAGACACAAAATGAGTTAAAGATAACATTAGAAAATAAAACAATATATCGATTTCTTCATAGTATTTTTACCTTCGTCTCAAGTGAGACCCCTTAACGCTACTGTTTTAAACACCTTTCGTAAAGAAAGGTGCTATCATTTCTTCAGACTGTTCGATTTATGGGATATTTATTAATATCCCATAAATCGAACATATGATATTATGAAATATTTAATACCTAAATCTAGGATCAAAACTATTAAAAAACAAAAGGAACCTACGCTTAGTAGAATAACGGTAAATTAGCTTTTAAATATGGCTTAAAACAATCTTTTGGTGGGATGGACGGTTGACATCGTCGGCATTTTAGTCCCCACGTTGGTGACCTACGGACATAATTTGAATATGTCTATCTTGAAAACCTCTTATGGGCATCAGCGTGAAGCCAAGATCCGTCTACAACTGAGGATATTTTACGTCTGCACTGTGGTTGGTGCGAGCCGAGTGCGGAATTCCTATCTACCAGCCATCGCTAAGATTCGATCCCAGGGTTTCTCATTGGGAGGTGAGCGCTCTATCCCCTGAGCCACCACGACGCACATTTGTGCAATTATAGAAAGAACAAAAGCAAATGCTTTAAGATTGATTTCGAGGAAAAAAGCTTGACAACTTTTTTCTTTCCCTTTCTAACGCTATTAACGCCAATGTAAAATTTCCGAAAACTGATTCTTCTTTTAATATGGGACTTATAGAAAAGTGCCAAATATGTGAAAAACCCAATTTTGAATTTTTTTTATCACTTGCGTTGATTTTCTATTATTCGGCAGTATACGTGTCTGCCGAAACAATAAAAAACGTCATTTTGAGAAGTATCTTAAAATTTTAGTCAGTCTATTTTAGCCGTCTCGATTGAATGCAGAAAGCCGCATTTTACTTATATTGAAGTTTAACTTGTACATCTTTAGTACGAGTATGAAGTTTTCGAATGTGCATTCTGTCATATTGTTAGAAAAAAGGTTTTTAGAAAATTTTTCAGCCATGTTTATCCTGAAGTGATGTTAAATAGTCATGATATGTCCTGAAGTCATGTTAAGCATGCAATTTGGACTGTTTGTTTTCAATAGAATTTATGTTTTATCTATAGATTTGGAACTTTAAGAACAGAGGGTAAAGACATAATTTATTGAATGGAAGAATCAATTTAAAATGTTACTTTAACCACAATTTAAAAACTTAATTGAAAATAATGGCATGGGGAGTTTTACACGAGTCAAATTGAGTTAATTTATATCTAGATTTTCAATTTGAAACGAATCTGTTGAAACCATTATTTTTATTATGGGAAAAATCACGGGCTTTGCAAGGGCCTAATTTTTGAGGTAGACGAAATTAAAATACCTAGTCACAATAGTTTTCTAAATTTCACACATAAGAAATAAAATTCTTAAATCTGCAGAGTGATTAATTACTCTCTATCTTGTTTTTAACTTAGATGAATTTAAATCGATAATGATTCATGAAGATTTTTTTCTTTTGTCTGAAGTATTAGAGGGGAATTTTAGAGATTTCTAATTAATGAGGGGGCATATGCCCACGACCGGATTTAAGCTTGGTGGGGCCCTAAGTTACTGAAAATGATGGGGCCCTTATAAGCTCAATTCCATTTCTATACACCTAAAGTAAACTGTCATTATTTTTTATTGTAGAGTATTAACATCATATTATCAAAGAATTTGATAATATTACTTTATTGTTAAATATATTATTGTGATGAGACTGTTATGTAGAATCTTTCTTTTATTGCACATATTTTTTCGACGAGGGAACAAAGTTACAAAGGAAACACATTTTAAGCACAGAGTAAAAATTTGGCGTGCTGGGTCACTATATATTTAACAGATTTTTTTTAGATTCATTTTGAATATATTTTATTCGCAATTTTTAATGATTTTTTCGCAAATTTTTTTCTAAATTGTTTTTTCTTTACGAAATTTTGAATGTGCGTAGAAAATATGCAAAAAGTTAGATAGAATTTGATTATTAGTTTTATTTTTTTTATAACCGCCGTTGAACAACCGACTCAATTTTAAGTTCACGGCTACCAATGTTTAACTCCGTAGCCTTGTAATTTTGAATCCAATCCAGAAGACAAGGGAACTGCTAGATCAGTACCCAGAGGTATTTATTTGTTATGTAAACTTGGAGGACTTTGTGACCCCGACAGATTTAACATGCACCAGTCACCATTTTATACATGGGTATTCTTCTGCCAGCTGGATTCAAACTCCCATTCTCACGAACACGAGTCCAACGTCCTATCAACCAGGATAGCCCGGCCAAATTAATTAGTTTATTTTATAACAGTCATTGCACAGCCGACCCAATTTCGAGTTTACGACTACTAATATTCACCTCCGCGGCCTTGTAATTTTGAACCCAATCCAGAAGACAAAGGAGCTGCTAGATTAGTACCCAGAGGTATTTATTTGTTATGAGAACTTGGGGGATTTTGTGACCCCGACAGATTTAACATGCACCAGTCGCCATTTTATTCATGGCTATTCTTCTGCCATCTGGATGCAAACTCCCATTCTCACTAACGCGAGTCCAACTCCCTATCAACCAGGCTATCCCGGCCAAATTAATTAGTTTATTTTATAACAGTCATTGCCCAGCCGACCCAATTTCGAGATTACGACTACTAATATTCAACTCCGTAGCCTTGTAATTTTTAACCCAATCCAGAAGACAAGGGAACTGCTGGATTAGTACTCAGAGGCATTTATTTGTTATGAGAACTTGGAGGACTTTGTGACCCCGACACAATTCGACCTGCACCAGTCACCATTTTATACATGGGTATTCTTCTGCCGGCTGGTTTCAAACTCCCATTCTCACGAACACGAGTCCAACTCCCTATCAACCAGGCTATCCCGGCCAAAATTATTAGTTTATTCTATAACAGTCATTGCACAGCCGACCCAATTTCGAGTTTATGACTACTAATATTCAACTCCGTAGCCTTGTAATTTTGAACTCAATCCAGAAGACAAGGGAACTGCTAGATTAGTACTCAGAGGTATTTATTTGTTATGAGAACTTGGAGGACTTTGTGACCCCGACAGATTTAACCTGCACCAGTCACCATTTTATACATGGGTATTCTTCTGCCGGCTGGATTCAAACTCCCATTCTCACGAAATCGAGTCCAACGTCCTATCAACCGGGCTAGCCCGCCAAATTTATTAGTTTATTTCATAACAGTCATTGCACAGCCGACCCAATTTCGAGTTTATGACTACTAATATTCAACTCCGTAGCCTTGTCATTTTGAACCCAATCCAGCAGTCCCTGGAGCAGGTGAGGGCCGTTATATTAATACTGTTTGTAAAAATAAAAAGAACATTTCGTAAGCTGATATTATTTAATTGATGTTTATATTGAAAATATTTCTTCATTATTTTTGCTTTCTTTTTAATTATTTTAAGTACATTTGTTAAATTTTAGTGCAAGAAAAAAATTGTCATTATTTATGTAAATTTTTGGCTTATATTTTTAAGGATTTATTAAAGGGTCTATTAAATATCAGAGAGAATAAATGTCATACGGGTTTAAAGTATCAGCTCTGCTCTTGATGGTGTATAGTGGCTAGGATGTGAAAGAGCGACTGTCCCGGGCATCCAGCCAAAACGAGCATTCAACATATCAATGGAACACACTAAAGCTTTATATAAATTAGCAATTAGTTTTAGATAATTACAATTGTAGAATAATTATCTTATTATGGAATGAAATGTTTTAAAAGACAAATATCTGTTAATGTTTATTTAATCAACGAAAAAACAGAACTAATATTGAAATCTAACGAATTTATTATCTTTAATTACTGATAAAGTTTTGTGACAGAAAAAAAAACTAAAGCCTGATAGATTTCAGAATTTTAGAAGCACCTTCTAGTTATACTATTCAATCAAATAGGTTTCGATGTCTTTCATCCCGGTCTCATTAGTGATTTAGCATATTTCGATATCATTTTTGTTTCGTTCTTACTTAATATTAATTTGGTTGTGACAGTTAATTTGTATACCTCTTTTACTACATTTTCGAGGAGTTTAAAAATATAATATTGAGGATTTTAACTGAAATGAAATTTGCTTTTTCTGTAAGCCTCTTATATTACGTCATCATCACACCCACACGCAACTGTCTACTCTAAATAATGCTATATAGAATAAGATAGCAAAACAAACGTGTGCAGTTACTTAAATTCTTATTCAAAAGTACTAGTTAATTTTTTTTTGAACTGACAATTTCTGTTCTTTTTTAGATATTTTAAAGTGCTATTTGAAACTCACATGAAAGCATTAAATATATCATTCGTACAATTTTAAAGTAAAATAAAAGGGAATTCTGATCCTTAGAAACAGGTATTAAATAGTCTGATGATCGAATGATGGGGAAAAAAAAACTTTTTTACCTTTTAAACAAAAAAATTGTTTATTTATAAATGATCTATTAATACTCAAATTACTTGAAAGATGATATGTTTCTTACTAAGTCCCGCAGTGGACTGATCGCTAAGACACGGTTCCCAGCAGATCACCGAAGTCAAGCATCACTGGCTGCGGTCAGTGTGCGGGTAGGTGACCACTTGGATCAGTCTGCGTAGGGACAGAGGGTGTGCGGTATTGGTCCTCGTTAAACTGTTCTACAGTGAAGTGCTCAACTTCGCGTGCAGGTCGTCGGGCTACCGAAGCGGGCGTGCCATTCCGTCTGCAGAGGATCAAAATTGTGATGGCATGTCTTCGGATCATCCTCAGGGGTGTTTCCCAGACCGTCGCCAATAGCCCATTGTGCAGCTCTAGTGCGACGTAAATTAACAACAACAAAAAAACATGTTCCCTACTAATGGAAACGAAGTTTTTTGTTTTATTCAGTCATTTATTTTTATTTATTGTGAGCGACAATGTAAAAAAGGAAAAAAAAATGCATTTTGGGCTTCTGAGGGCCCCAGCTCCGAATAAATCTTTAAAAAAAGAGAGGGGAAAGTAGGATCTGGGGGCCCTTGTCATCTCGGGGCCCCAAGCTACAGCTTATTTAGCTTATACGTAAATCCGGCTTTGCATATACCTACCATCCCCCTACCACAATGACGCCTGTGAGACATATATTGTGAAAGTATTGAAATTTGGCGGGTAGATGGAAAATTTTTTAATATGTGAAATCTCTTTCCATTTCTTTTTACCTTTCACAGATGTGGATTCAATTCTCTTGAATTTAATTCATGAATTTAATCTTGGATTTAATTCGGTCGTACGGAAATTTTTTTTCGGGCATTAAATAAAGTGCGATTAGATTTTTATTGAATCTGTAAATCATCCGTCACAGCAGTGAACTGATCGTTAAGACACGGTTCCCAGCAGAACACCGAAGTCAAGCATCACTGGCTGTGGTCATTAAGCGAGTGGGTGACCACTTCGATCAGCCTGCTTAGGGACCGAGGGTGCGCGGTATCGGTCCTCGTTAAATTGTTCTATCGTAAAGTGCTCAACTTCGCGCAGGTTGTCGGGCTACCAAAGCAGGGGAAGCATCCCATCTGCAGACGATCAAAATTGTGATGGCATGTCTTCAGGGATGTTTCCCAGACCGTCGCCAATAGCCCATTGTGCAGCTCTAGTGCGACGTAAATAAAGTACCTACCTACCTGTAAATCATCTAAATTATTTTTCTTTATTTGTCAATTCTACAGGTATTAACTGGAATATGGGCAGTTCGCAAAAAAGTGGTAACTATATGCTATTTGCAGTTAATTTTAAAAAGCTTTATAAATGTATAAAAGTTCCTTTTATAGTGTATAAATGTTTTTTTTAACTGTTTAATAAATGCACTTGAAATATTACATAAAACATAAAAAAGACAAAGGGATTTTAAACCTTATTCATCAATTATTTAGACTTTCAGATGTGTATGTTACAAGTTTTGGACAAAAGGTTGTTACCTAGAATTCATTTCGCTACACTTCTGAAACTAAATGAATCAAAGAATATTTGCATACGTTTAACTTGTTTGTCAAGAGGTAGTTCCCAGCAAAAAATAAATAAATAAAAATAAATAATAATAATAACCGAAATATCCTCTCGACAGTTATTAATATTTTTTTTTTGACATAATATACGAAAATTTGAACGATATTGGCGAAATAGCTTCTGAGTAATAAAATTTCAAAATATTTTTTTTTTCAAGATATTCGACTGATTTTGTTCAAATTTTGTTATTTAAAATAATTCTTGAAATAATAATCTGTTCAAAAAATAATTTGTAATAACTTGTGTAAATTAGAATTTACTTTTTTAGCCAATAATTTAACTAAAATTTTTTTATTTTTTATGAAATTATTTTCGAATGAGTCTTATGCTTGTTTACTCTTTTGATCCCTTAATCTGGAGATGTAGCGAAATATAAGACAAAAGCAGTTAAAGAAAGACAAACTGTGGGATATCTAAGCGTGGATATGCAATAACATGTTTAAATTAGTGTCTTTATTAATGACTTTTGACTACGCTAAGCCAGAATCTTGTTTATTAACACAACATACATTTATAGGCTTTGTAGATTTATAGACAGCAAGAAGATAAATCCAGGGTAGCAGCGAGATTCAAACACGCTACCTCCAAGCGTAGCGGCGTGTAGCGAGTGATACTGTCGGTCAGGGAGGATCCCAAGAATGTTGTTAAGAGTGGTTGCTATAGGCAACGATTACTAGCTTAATGCGTGAGAGACTAACATGTTTTAAAACGTCACTAATGCTTAAATTTTCGTGTCACAAATATTTATTGAATACGATATATTCTTTCTTTTTTCAATTTTATGATGTCATTATGTATCTATTATTTTTGAAAATAATAGAAACAAATGTCAAAACTAATTTAAAAGAAGTGTTTCTTTTAGATGTGGTCTTTTAACTGCAACTGCTAATTCAATGTTTAAATTCTTCTTTCAGCGCTTCAAAGCTGGTGGCGTGTTTTAGCTGAAATCTTTGAAAATCAAAGTATTTGATAAGGGCACGACGCTTACCTAGCATTTAATTATCCATTGTTTATTCTAATTTTCTTTACATTAAAAAAAATACTTAAGTGAACATGTTTTACCAGTATTTGTCCCCCGAAAGAATTAAAGGATTTGAAAATTATAAGGTTTGTTTTGAATGTTTTTAATCAATATATTTTTGTTTTGTTATTGTTCTAATATATTTATCGATGATTTAAATGCTGCTCCCATGATGGAGTTTCTCTTTCACTCTTGTGAATTTATAATATTGGAATTCAATAAGTGCAATATGATCATTGTTGGTGCTGTGAGATGAGATGCACTTGTAAATTTGCGAATTTACATTAATAAACTGTTTTTCCTCTCGTTCTTTTTAGATTTACATTGTCTAGTGTAATTTAAAAACACGCTACTTACCTTAAACGTTCAAATTATCCTATAATATTGTCAAGTAGCTGTGCAATATTATGTGACTGTGGCAACTATCCTGAGAATATTTTTTAAATTCATTATAATCTGAATTATTTTTTCATCTTTATGATCTTTAAATTTAGTATCTTTTTTGTAACAAGATGTAGCTATCTTACTTTTCACTTTGGTTTAATTCATATTTTATTGAAAGATTTTAAAATTAATCCAAGATGTAGGGTTTAATTGAAGAACAATAGTGAAAAATGAAGTTTTCACGCTAGTGGTCTTTCACATTTAAGGTTGTAAAAAACCTAATTATCAAAATGTAACAAATCAGTTTTTTTGAAATTTACTCAAGACATCAAAGTCAGTACATTTATTTATAAAATGGTAAATGCATTAAAAAATTTTTGAACAAACATGGCAATTATCAGTTACATAAAACTTTTCTCTTAAACAAACTTTTCCCTTAACAGTATGCCCTTAAAAGGAAGCTTGTAGGGCTTTTTTTGTATCCGTCGTTGAGCAGCCGTCCCAATTTTGGGACTACTAATGTTCAACTCCATAGCTTTATAATTTTGAACCGATCCAGAAGACAGGAAACTCTTAGATCAGTACCCCCAGATGTGTTGATTTGTTATGGGAGCATGGAGGACTTTGCGACTCAACAGATTTAACGTGCAGGGAGTCTTCGGCCGGCTGGGATCGAACCCAGAAACTCTTGGACATAAGGCCCAGTGCCCTATCAATGAGTCTATTCCAGCCTTTTAGCATGTAGTTTATGACTTTTCTATAGAGGGTGTTCAAAATTGACAAATTGAAATTAAGTTAAAATTAAATTTGGAGTCTAATAACTTTGCCCTCAATATATATTATAAACATACATTGATCTCGTTTAAATATTTAAAACTTACTAGTGTTTTAATAAATTTTAAACTAAATTTGCGCTAATTTGAATGAGACCAATTCTTTAAAGATCAGAATAATAGTTTAGAAGTTATGAGATTTTTATCTGTAAAAAGTTCAAATTTGTACTTGTTACCTCTGTCTTTTACGAAAAATCAATTACCATGTACTATGTAATTACTATGTTTGCCTTTTACGGAAATTACACTAAGCACGAGCTAGTAGAAAAAGTAGTTCAAAAGGTGCTAAAGTTTTTATGAATAAACAGCACTTCTTTTAACATGACTTATTAGTTCAATTAAAATTGATTTCCAGGAACTATCTGAATGCATAATGTAAATTTTCCAGTGTTATTTACCACACTAAATTATATGAGACCAATCCCAAGACGTCCGGAATAATGGTTTAAAAGCTTTAAGTGTTTAATGTACAAAAAGTACTATTTTGTTTTTACAAATCTTACATTGCTATACACACAAGTCAAGTATTGTTTTTCGTTTAACCGAATAAGATCAAAAACGAAATAAAAAGGCTTATATTTCAAAAGTTGAAATTATTTTTTTAAACATACAAAATGTATTACCTTTGAAGGACACTTATAATAAAGAAAATCTTGTAACTTCAAGACTGAATTCAAATTATATCTCATTCAATTCTGTAAAAAAATTCATTGGAAAATATACCTTACATGTTTGGATAGTCAGATAGCAAAATAAAAAGTGTAAATCATCACAAATATCGCTCTTTGTAAGCATAAAATTTCTTGCTCCTTTTATATTCGTCCTATTGACTCGTGTATAGTCTCATTCGATCTAGCTTAAAATAATATAAAGGAAACAATGTCCTACTTATATAGTTAAGAATAACAGGAGTAATTGGGTACACTTACTAATTCGTACTTTTCGTACATGAAACTTTTATCATCTCTAAATTATTAGTCCTACCCATCGTCTTGGGGTCCTCACCTTTCAATTTAGCGTGAAAAAATACATCTGAATAAAATGCTTCAATTGTTTGCTTAAAATGCATAAATGAAATATGGGGCTAAGGGTAATCAAACTTTAGACTTCTGGAAAGTAAGAAATATTGACTAAAGTCCCAGTCAACACAGGACAGGAAAAATTTCATGTGGAATCCAGAGAATAAATGGTGTGAATGTTGTTGTTGATTTTCTATTTAATCAGTAACGAAAACCTCACATTTTAAAGTATCTTTAGTTTTAATAAAACGAAGAGGCTTTTATTAGTTTTTATTACTAAACTGAATTGACAATGGAAGCCAGTGTGTGTTCTAATCAATCCTTGGGTGCCTTCTTAAAAGATTTCTCTGCCAATTTACCTTTGTAAATCTTTTGACATGAATTAAGCGTAAGCTTTACTTTATGCATCATTCTCCCCCTCCCCCCTTCAAAAAAATAATGAATTTATGCTTATTATGATGATTTGTTTTTAACAATAATTCGCCTCCCTCCAGTATATAATTGAAATCAATCCATTTCTAACAATACTAAAATCACTTAGCATTCTGCTGAATCATGGATAAGTTTCAGTCCTGAGCTATTTACAATTTCTTTAATTTTAATAAATACTTTCGATTTTATAATAATGTTCAAACACAATTCTAGATAAGATGACAAGTGGGTTTTTTAAGGGACAGTAAAATATGATTGATATTTTTACTTATGTGCAAAAAACTGAAGTAGGAATAGAATTTGAGGTAAAAACAATTGTTCTACTTATCGCCAATCTTCCTAACTAACTTGTTTACTTTACAGTAATGTAAGGTATATTGATTTTAAAGCTATAATATATGAATAATAATAAAAGAGTATTATTTTAAATAAGTATGAAAGTGAATAAAAATTTTGTTTATAGCTAACACTTTTGATGAAAATTTGTATGAAAAATGCTTTTTTAATTTTGTTAGCAGTTATAATTACTAAATTATAGTTGTGTGAGATATAAAAACAAATGTCGAGAACTAAATTATTGTTTTAGGAAAGGAAATAATTGTTAAAGGTAAAATATTGTAAAAAGAAAATTTTTATGATATTGCAAATGCCATCTATTGAAATACTTTTGTCCTGACTTTAAAATAACTTATTTCATTTTATCTATTAACTTTATTTTTACTTTTTTAACTCAAATTTTTTAATTTCATTTGTAAAAGTATTTAAATCGGAGCATATTTTCAGTTGTCAACCTACAACTTTGTTTAATTGTTGTATATTTATTACTTTGTTGTAATCATATGTTTAGAGTTACTACTTTTGTAAAATTTAAGTATCTGTTTTTTAATAATTGTTAATTTGTAGTAAATATAACGCTGTAATGATTATAAAAACCATAGAGCTAACAAATGAAATAAATTGACGTTTGAAATCAAAGCCCCTTTTAGCTTTTACATGCACAGCTTAATTTAATAAGTTATAAACTAACCTCCAAGTAAATAAAATTCTTTGGGTGTGTTTTTGAAATGAATAAACTCCATTTAAAATAGATAAATGAATCATTTTTACAACTAAGTGTTATGATTTAAATGTAGGTATGGAAATTATTATTAAAAGTTGAATAAAATGTTAGTGAAAGGTAAATACGATAATGTATGGGGAAAAAAAGAAATATTCCACTAAATTTAAATAAAAATATATTTAAAAAATATACTATAAGACAGCCTAAGAGACTGATTAAAATTTGAGCACATCATAATAAAAGTTTCCTGATTGAATGACGAGAAAGATTTGATTTGAGAGTCACCCCCTTTTTAAACTTACCTATAAGTTATGACTAGGGCTGCAAGTTAGTTGCAGAAAAAAAGTCCAGAAATTCTCTGATATTTTGAAAATTATGGAGATTATAAATACAGAAAAATTTACTATATAAATGATGTAAAGGACAGAAATTGTGCAAATAACAAAATAAAAGCTTAAAAAATACGCAACAAAAGCTTTTTCTTTTAATTTCAGGCAATATTAAAATTTTTATTTAAATCAGGGTTCGTGATTTTTTTAAAAAAAATCAAAAGTATCAGATTTTTTTGATTTAAATCAGATTTTTTTGATTTTTATTCAAATACACTGTAAGAACTTTAATTTATGATTAAAAAAATTTATAAATGTTTAATCAAATTAACTTAATATTAAAACTATATCGTAACAATATTTTAGAAGCTCTAACTAAAATAATTTTTCATTATAATACATGGCTTTGAATGCATAGCAACCATTTTGAAACAAATGCATGATTAAAATTTAAAGACTAGATGAAATACAGAATTTAAAACATACTTCAGTGGTCTGTCTGAGTTTTTCTGAGAGGTACCTATTTTGTGCAAATTAAAAATTATAATAAAAAATCAACACAAATATAGTAAAAATATGGATTTATCGTTTCTTACGAGACACAAAAATAAAATTTTAAGAAAAAGTATTTTGTGTTATTATTCTATCGTTTTTCCTAAAGTTGAATTTGTAAAGGTACCGTTAAAAGGTGGTAAATTTGGCTTGGACAGGCCCCTGTACTTAAACTATTAAAACCAAGTTTCAATTAGCAAACCATAACTTTAATTTAAAATTGTGATTTCTTATTTTTTTCTCTTGATTTTTTAAATGACAAAATAAATGTAGCATTCTGTGTTTATAAATGTTATTTTTAATCATTCATCAAAAAATAAATAAATTTTTAATCTATATATTTTTATATTAAAATATTCATTTTTAATTTTCTATCAAAATAGATAAGCTAAAAAACAAATTAGAAAATCTATGTGCTCATTGGAATTTTTTTTCACAAAATTTCTTTATAGAAAATCAGATAATGCCAAAGATACTGTAAACATATTATGAGAAAAAAATACCAGTTAATAACCCTACTGCATCAAATAGACTTTGAAAGGGAAGAATGACACTATATTAGGAAAAAAACATCTGAAATCATCAGCCCTTTTTTTTCCTGTTTTTGGCATATTATTTTAATTTCTTTTTAATATAACCTCAAGCTTCAGAAATATACATTTTCCACCAATAAAATATGATGTAGATTTTAAATCCTGCTTTTTCATTCAAAAGGTAGAATTTTAATTTACATTATTTGTATTATTTTTTGAAAAAAATTCATGTTCATTAATTACTTTCTGCAGCTATGCAAGTCTATATTAAGACAGCATTAAATGTTTACTTTAATCTGTACTTTCAATCTCAAGAATTAAAAATGTAATTTCAGATGTATTGGAATTTAACACACACCAAGAAAGTAATTTCGTTTACTAAAATTAATTAATGCAGCAATTTATTTAAATTAAATTTTAATGCTAAGAAGAAAAAAAATTAAAGTATCAAAAATTTAAAACACTGTTTTTTGACTTTTAAAATCTATATATATATAGATAAAAAAAAAAATTAGTTGATTTAAATCAATGATTTTTTAAAAAAAATCATTTGATCAAGCTGATTTAAATGAACAGAATTTTAGTATAAAGTATTGTACATTGTCAGATTCATCTGATTTATCTTGCGTCATTCATCACTTAATACATTTATGTTCCACTCCGGTTCCACTCTGTTTGTAGACACCCACAAACATCAAATTGCCACTTTGACCAATTTTTGGATAGAATTATGCTTTAAAAAAGCTTGAAGCTCCTCTAAAAGAAATCACAATCAGCCACCCAGGAAAATTTGTTTGTATACATATATACAAAGGCAGTAGAAATTTCATTACCCTGTTCAAAAGCCTGTATGACAATTTTTCTGTCAAAGATTTGATTTATAACATTTTTTTTTTCTTTTGTATTCTTACTGTCTTTAGAAGGTAATCCTAATCAGTCAATCACCCTCCCTAAGTGTAGAAAGACCACCTTACTTGACAAGATTGAGGTTATCTCTTATCTGTATGCTATTTTCTTGTCATTTTGCAATTGATTCACTTCCCTAACTGTCTAATTAATTTTACATGTTAAATTTGAGGCTTCAGGAAAGTAAAAATTTCTGTTAAATAAAAAGAATAAATTAAATAATGAAAACAAAAATTCTAAATTTAAGCAATTTTTTAAAAATCAAAACATTGAGAAATTTGGGGATTTTAGAAAAAAGAGGACAATTTCGAAGAAATCATTGCGGCTCTTACCTTGAAAGCTTTCTCATCAGGAAGAAAGAATAATTGTGCCAATTAAGTTGATTTGTGTTGTAGGGATGTAACAAATGGTGATTTGGCAGAAAACCGTCAATACCGCCAAAAGAAACTACCTAATACAGGGTCTGTCCACGTTGAATTTACTACCATTTAGCGGTACCTTCACAAATTCAATTTAGGAAAAACGGTAGTTTCATAAATTCAATTTTAGGAAAAACGGTAGTTTCACAAATTCAACTTTAGGAAAAACGGTAGTTTCACAAAGTACTTTTTCTTAAAATTTTATTTTTGTATCCTTAAGAAACAATAAATCTATATTTTTACTATGTTTTTGTGTTAATTTTTTAATATTTTTAATTTTTCACATTGTGTCTAAATTTTCACAAAATAGGTACCTCTCAGAAAAACCTAGACAGACCCCTGAAATATTAAGTGACCAAATAGCAGGGTTCGTGATTTTTTAAAAAAAAATCAGATTTTTTAAATTAAATCAGATTTTTTTCATTTAAATCAGATTTTTTTTATTTTTATTTAAATACACTGTAAGAACTTTAATTTATGATTAAAAAAACTTAATAAATGTTTAATCAAAATTAAATTAATATTAAAACTATATTATAACAATATTTTAGAAGCTCTAACTTACTAAAATAATTACTATAACAATTAGCACACCATAATTATAATTTAAAATTGTGATTTCTTTTTTTTTTTCTCTTGATTTTTGAAATGACAAAATAAATTAAACAGATTGTGCTTATAAATGTAGTCATTCATCAAAAAATAAATAAATATTTAATCTTCATATTAAAATTTTCATTTTTAATTCTATATATAAAAAAAAAATAAGTTAAGCTAAAAGAAAAAAAAATGTAAAAAAGTCTATGTACTCATTGAAATTTTTTTTCACAAATTTTCTTTATAGAGAATCAGATAATGTCAAAGATACTGTAAACATATTATGAGAAAAAAATACCAGTTTAAAACCCTACTGCTTTGAAAGGGAAGAATGACACTATATCAGGAAAAAAATGTCTGAATTCAAAAGCTTTTTTTCCTTTTTCTATTTTAGGCATATTAGGGTAATTTGTTTTTAATATAACCTCAAGCTTCAGAAATATACATTTTCCATCAATAAACTAAATATAATGTAGATTTTAATTCCACGCTTTTTCATTCAAAAGGTAGAATTTTAATTAACATTAGTTGCATTATTTTTTGAAAAAATTCATGTTTATTAATCACTTTCGACAACTATGCAAGTCTATATTAAGACAGCATTAAATGTTTACTTTAATCTGTACTTTCAATCTCAAGAATCAAAACATTTTTAAAAATGTAATTTCAAATATGTTGAAATTTAACACACACCAACAGGGTTGCCACAGGCGACTAAAATGCAACTATTTTCAGCATGAAGCGACTATGGTAACTTTTTTCAGGAAAAGGAGACTATTAGGAGACTTTTCTGTACTCCTAGCAATGTTTTTTAGCATAATTGGATTGAAAACCTGAAGCCCGCGAAATCTTCTGAAGACACTGAATTTCTTTTCTTAGGAAATGTAAAATAAAAGTAATAAAATTTAAAAAAATTAAATAAATAATTAAAACATTAAAAAGTTATAGATTGCAAATTTGAGTCATCACTTTTTAATGCGTTCAATTTGCATAGATTCTAAGTCTATTTCATTTCCTGATCGCCTTTTGAACGGTTATTGCTAAGAAATTCTGCATGATTTTTAAAACTCCCAATTTTTAATACGATGCATGAATTTTGAATTTGAGCAATCACTTTTCACAATATATATATNAAGTGTGTTTTTTTTTTAATGAAAAAGTATTTTTTGAATGAATTCTAGTAATTAAAAGTAATTTCTTTTCCGCAAATATACTAATTTTTTTTATATAAAAATTTAGTGCTAGAACACTAACGTTTACATAAAAATTATCATATTTGTCACCAACTTGACTAAATGTATCATGGTATATGACATGGTATATGGTATAGTCATTTAATAAAATTTTAGTCTTATTTTTGCTGAATTTTTGTTCTTATTTAGGCAACCCTGCACCAAGGAAGAAAGTAATTTCGTTGACTAAAATTAATTGATGCAGCAATTTATTTAAAATAAATTTTAAAACTAAGAAAAGAAAATAATAAAAGTATCAATAATTTAAAACACTGTTTTTTGACTTTTAAAATCAATATATATATATAAAATTAGTTGATTTAAATCATGATTTAAATAAAGCTGATTTAAATCAACAAACCCTGCTGAATAGGAGCATTTTTCTTAAAAAATATCATAAATAAATATTACTTTTTATAGCTAAATAAGTTAAGTCATTATTGAAGATTAATAAAAACTTTGCTATATTATTAGTACAGTACAGAACCCGTTATCCGGAAATCAGAAAACCGGAAAACCAAAAAACCGGAACGAAATTTGATAAATTTTCCCGCGATTTTTTAAAAAAAAAATTTTTTTTTTCCTCATAAGATTTTAGGATTTTCTTTCTTTTTTGAAAGATGTTTACCCTAGCATCATTTTGGAAGTAATCATTAGTGTATTACTTCGTTTATTCAAGATTATTTACAAATATTTTTTTTTTTAGTTGGGTTTAACAATAAAAAAAACGACTTTTTGTAGCGATTCAGAAAACCGGAAAAATCAGTTATCCGGAATAGCGATGGTCCCGATCGTTCCGGATAATCGGTTTCCTACTGTATAAGGTTAAGGAGGGAAAAAATTGGTATTTATTTTCATTTTTTAAAATTTTTTTATTTTGATCAATTATTGTCAAAATTTTACCTGGTATTCTTGTAACATTTGAAAACATTTTTAACTAGGTTTTGATTTTGTATCTGTCATAGAAAAATTTTTAAAAAATGTTTAGTTACCTTGTTATTTGTGCCAAGGTGTACCTCCTAGAGGGGCACCTTGGGACAGTTAAAAAGATGTGAAAAGATAGGTAGAAATTTTCTATAAATAGTATAACTAAATAAATTTAATTTTTTTTAAAATTTTGTTAATAAAGTTTTAGTTTGTTAGTTTCAACTTCTTGTATGCAAATCCAATTGTTCAGAAACAAGTACCAAACCTAAAGAAAGTTCAAAGCTTTGCTCTACTTAAGTTTTAACGAAATGTCATTTGAATCTATGTATGATCAGTCTTCTTTTTCGGGATAAATGAATGTTGCAGATTAATTCACTCGTCTAAAAACTGATAACTCTTACTCATCTCCATCAACTCATTCAACGCAACCTACAAAGGCAACAACAGATCTTTTACCAGCAAATTTGATATGAGCAAAATCTCCAATATGTAATCTTGTTTCACTACTTTTTTCTAGATTTACTTTTTTCTTATCGTCAAATATTTTGTTATCACTTTCACTGTTCATTTCATTTAAGCTGCAAGTATCGTCACCACTGTTATCATTGCATAAATCACTAATTACTGGTTTTCTTCTGAATATATTTCTCACTAATTCTGAGAGCATTAAATCCACATCTTTCCAAATTTTTTTTTTACATTCTCCCAGTTTGGAGGAAAGTTCATTTGGTTTGGCAAAGCACACTCATATGTAAGTGCACATGCATCACATATTGTTAATCCTTAATGGTAGGCTTGTAACATATTGTGTACCAAATTTGTTTCTTCTTCATCTGTGAATATTTCGCTACTCTGTATATTTAAAATATATTTAAAGTTAGAATTTAGCTGCTCTCTTTTTTTTTTTTTAAAGATAATAAAATTGGGGTTCAGAGTGGTCTTACTAATACTGTAGAATTCAGCAGCTTTCTTACAAGCCATTTCCCCTGATAAAATTTACAGCTGCTTTTTCAACATTGTTAGCACAAATTGCTGTATTATTTTTATACTTGTGATTAGTTAAATCTAATGAGTTCCTAAAATAAGAAATAATAACTATTAATAAACACAGAGTATATAAATTAAAAAATACTTTTGCATGCACAATATCTTTGTGTTAAAAATCTATATTTAGTAAGGATTAATTATGCGTATCTAGCAGGGCCGGATTTAAGCTTGTCGGGGCCCTAAGCTACTGAAAATGATGGGGCCCTTTTAAGTTCAATTCTATTTCTATACACCTAAAGTAAACTGTCGTATTTTTTATTGCTGAATTTTAACATTATATTATTAAAAATTTGATAATATTGCTTGATTGTTAAATATATTGATTGTGATGGGACTATAATGTAGAGCCTTTCTATTATTACACATATTTTTTGAACGAGGAAAAAAACAGAAACTCATTTTAAGAACATCATAAGCACAGAGTAAAGATTTGGCATGTTAGAAGAACCATTATATGTNAATAAGTAATCGTAAATTTTCATGGCTAGCTTTGTTTTAAAATAAAATGTTTCGAAATTTTCGTTAGTTGCAAGATGTTTCGCATAAGAACGCGTACCCCCGATAAACTGTTCCCGTACCCCAGGGGGTACGCGTACCACACTTTGGAAAATGCTGCCTTACAGGTAAGGATGAACAAATTAAGATCAGATTGCCAAAAGAAAAAATCCTGGTCAAAGGAACACCAAGAAGTTTCACAAAAATAGTTATGGGACTAAGTAAAAACCGGAAGAAACCAAAGACGGCCTTCCTTAAAAAACCTTAATTTTTTATCATGGTTGGTGGACAAAGAGGTGGCAGAAAAGGCCATAACAGAAAATTTCCGGAAGAAAAGGTGGAATGTTTCCGAAAAGGGTAAATAATGTCATACTAGACATAGTTAAAGAGCATTTTGAGAAGGATGCGTGGTTTATTGTTGAGAACCTTGTTAAAAGCCAAAAAACTGTTCTGTTCATGGAGCTGTGATTTTGCCAAATGTTCTTTACAATGTGATTTCCTGTTTAACATGGTACCATATTTTCTGTGCAGGTTTTTAAAGTCTACTCCCAAAAGAAAAGAATGGTTTTGTAACAGTAAAAAAAATGGTTAAAATTCCGTATTTTAATTTTGTTTCGTCATTACAAATAATGCTTGAAAATTCCTTTCTTCTTCTCTCTGCTTTTCCCCTTTTTTCTGATTAGAGGAGAACATTAAATTTCTTCTTGATCAGGAATCATCCTCCTTCCAGGTCCAAAAATTGATTCTTAGTATTCTTAAAAGTGTGATTTGTCCACGAATTTTGCGAAATTCCGCGTTTCTCAAGACCATTCATTTACTGTCTTCCACGATTAAAATTAGTTAACTAAAATTTAGTTAAAGTAAGAAATTAAAATTTAATTTGTGAAAATTTCGCTATATTGCGTTAACGAGAAGTTTACATACATTTTATTTTATTTTTATAACCGTCGTTGAACAGCTGACCCGGTTTTTGGGTTTACGACTAACTAATGTTCAACTCCGTAGCCTTGTCATTTTGAACTCAATCCAGAAGACAAGGGAACTCCTGGCTCAAGTATTATGAGAAATCAGCTTTCGTGGTGGACTTCCTTTGAGGATCTAACCCGCATTTCCGTTACACGGAGAGGAAGACCACGAGAACCTCCCACGGTTAGTCTGACGGCAAGGACATTCTAACCCATGATCCGTCTACCACTGAGAATATTTCAGGTCAGCACTGTGGTCGCTGCAAGCCGGATGCGGAAATTCGTATTGACCAGCCATCGCCAGGATCGAACCCGGGTTCACCTCATTGGAAGGCGAACGCTCTACCCCCTGAACCACCGCGGCTCACGTTTATATACACGTTATTCTCCCGCTAATATGATTTTTTTCCTTCTTTTTTTTTGGTTTCTCGCTGTTTTTAATATTTGAAACTACGTCGAAATCCGCTCATGTTGCGATTCATATTCCCGCAAATTTTTAAAAAAAATCAAACATCGATTTTCGGTTGCACATTGTTGTTAAGTTACACATTGTGAATCGTATTCACCAGATTTAAAACTCGTGCATTGCGATTCGTATTCACGTGATTCAAAAATCAAATATCGCAATTTCCATTTACGCGATTTTAAAAATCAAATCAATATCGTTATTGGAATTCACGCGTTTTTAAAATCCATTATCGCGATTCATATTTACGCTATTCTTGTAAGAATTAAATTTTTTCTTAAACTAGTTTCTTATAAAATAAAGCTGTGATATTCTTCATAAGTAAGTAATTTAATTATAAATCTTAGTTAAAAGAAATTATAAACAAGTATAGCATATTAATGGATATCGAGTTCATAAATTTTTCACTTTGTGTCACAATCATCCCTGCTTGATACGGCATTGTTTCCGATGCCTTATTTTCAATTAGACCAATATGATCGAACTAATACTCTAAAAATTAAAAGGGTTTCATGCACAATTCTATACTAGAAACGATTTACGCATTTTGCATAGTTATCTAAAAAAGTGAAGCTTTGTTTCTTATGTTTAATCGAATAAAACTGTTCAGGCAATAGAAAGAACAGTTCAAAAGTTGCAAGTATTTTCAGGTATAAAAAGTATTACTTTCGATGTGTACTAACGTGCAAATTTTGTTTCGCTATCATAGCTGCAAACACAGATAGGAAAAAAATTCAGTAGATTTTACGTAATATAAATTTCACGATAATTGTTGCTTACTGTATGTACTAAATATTTTACGCAGAGGAAATTTTAGCCATCAAAATAGGAAAACTGCACTATTTTCCAGTTATGATTTCACATTAAACATACTTAAAATGTTATGTATTATGTTTACTCATAATTTTGAATATTAATAAGCATTTAATTCATCAAACATAGTTAAAAGACTTTTTAAAAAATTAATTTAAAAAGAGAATTCTGAATAAAAATGAACTGAACAGTTTTGAACAAAAAAAGTTTTAAACTGATTTTTATAAATGAGGCTCGCTCGCTTCATTATATGTTAGTACTACTTATTGAAATATTCAAGCAAGTAATAATCTGTACAAAAATTCTGTATAAATAGAGATTTTTTTGTCGGAAACTTACTCAATTTTAGAGAATTTTCCAAAATGTTCAGAAACCAGGAGAATTTTAATTAAATCAGTAGACCAGGAGAAACTGAAAAAATCCAGTAATCTGGAAAATCCAGTAGCAGCTATGTGCTACGTACGGGCCATCTGAAGATTATAAGATGAATTTTTTATGCTTAATTGAAGGATATGGAATTTTGAGTCAATGGCATATTTAGTTTAAAAGGTTTCTTCTTTCATAATAAATACGATTAAAAAATAGTACATTTTATACAAAAAGAAAGAAACACATTGCAAAACAATAACTCCTTTTAAGCTCATTCAATTAAGCGAGAAAAAATACCGAAGAGAACAATCATTAAATATGGTTAAGACTAAGCAATGTAAGATATAAAAATAAAATGCGCAAAACCCTTCTCTATTCAATTCTCGTTTTACCTCAGTTTCTATTTAGCATAAAAATGCCTAAATAGGTACAAAATTGCATAAAACCATAAACAAATTGTCCGATCGCAACAAATTCAGAACAAAAAAAGTACATATCCGTACTTTTTTTTTTTAAAAATATTAAGTTACAAAAGATAAAACATTCACATGAATCTTAGAAGGTTAAACACTTTGGCAAAGATTTTTCATTCAAAACATTTTTCATGATTTTGCAATAATTAAATAATTTTGCAATAAGTAATAGTAAAAATAAGTGAAAAATTTAATATTTCGAATTATATAATAATTTATGGTTAGGAAATAGGGATAAATAAATGTAGATAATGTGTCCCTTGGCAAGTATGACAAATTTGCACTTATTTGTAATTATTTAAACATAAAGGAACATAGCAGGGTACCCACTCAATTTTTTTAAAAAAAATTCAAGAACTTTTCAAGAATCTATTCGGTATTACAGTTATGTTCTAAGGTACATGTCAACCAGATTTTACAATTACGTAGAAGCAGAAATTTTATATATTTAAAGCAAAATGCTTATTTAACAACCAAAAAAATTATTTATTAAATTTATCAGCTAATAATACAAATGGTTGATAGTTACATTGCTGTTTCAAATCATTTTGAAAAATTCCAATTGAGATAGAGTCAACATTTAAAAACTAGCATCAGTGAAGCTTTTCATGAAAAATTTAATGAAGTGAATTAGAATTATAGAAACTGAATGAAGGAATAATG
Organism: Parasteatoda tepidariorum; assembly: GCF_043381705.1. NCBI lineage: Eukaryota > Metazoa > Arthropoda > Arachnida > Araneae > Theridiidae > Parasteatoda > Parasteatoda tepidariorum. Next base: position 23,960,733 of record NC_092215.1, read on the forward strand.
CATATTACATTAAACAACCTTAGTAAATAATTGATAAAGTTTGTGTAATTGCACGGTTATTAAAATATAAATGCCTTTTTTTTTGCTATCTTAGATCAAATTTCAAAATTCATTTAACAATTTTCATGTTTCAATTTTAATAACAAATTATCAATTTTGTTACTTCAGAATATCGATAATGTATGCTTAACATAATAAAATCTATTGTAGAACAATATTTTACAGATAACTAACTAGGACTTACCGAGCTTTATTTTCTTTAAAATATATCTATAAAATGTGAAGTGTGATTTTTAAATCGCATTTATATGAATATACTATATGTAAGATATACTATATTTAAATCAAAATTATAAGAAAGGTGAAGTAAGTCCCAAAGATTGCGTAAATCATGTATCACAATGTGAGATTTGTAAATTGAAANTGTTGGCGAGTTTTGGAGCAGAAAAAAAATTATTTAACAGTTTCATTGTCTTCAAAAGACTTACATTTCTCATTTCTTTCTCTTCTCTCTTTCTTTTTTTAAAACTACCAGAAGCATATTTTCGGGTTGACATTATGGCTTTAAAATAAATTTAAAATCGATTACTTCAACGCGCGATAAATATAATCCAATTCAAAACAAACACAAATAATGAACACTTTATATTACTAATATGGGCATTTCCCACTTTTTCAACTTTTTAATCTGTTTTTTTGTATTGTTACTTACAATTTTACATACTAGATCAGTTGAAACTGTTTAGAAGCCGTACCACAAGTAGGCAACAAAAATACTAATTCATTTTCTTTCACTTCAGTTTACTTTGAACATTAGGAAGAAATATTAATTTAATTAATATATTTTATGGAGCATTTTACATGGAATGAATGTATGTGATTTTGATTGGTGAAAGCAGAAAGTGCATGAGCTATGTATGAAAACACACTTTTAAATATTTCAGATTTTCGTTCTCTTAGGTTTTAGCTGTGCGGGAGACATATATACATGAACACAGAAAAAAACTAGGTTTGTGGGGGCCCCTAGAAATTTGGGGGCCCTAGGCCCAGGCCTCTCGGGCCTAATGGTTAATCAGGCCCTGCATACGTAAATCCGGCCCTGGTATCTAGTATCCCAAGGTGGGCCACCTCCATCTGTTCCAAGGTGCACTATATACTTAATAGGTTATTTTAAAATATCATACTTTTAGGCTTAACATTAGGACAAATAAATTTGATAACATCTAAAGGCAAAGCTTTATACTTCATTATATTAACCATTATTAAAAATTATATATTCTTTAAAATTTCTTTCTACAACTAATTGAACTTTTACGTAAAAGTAAATAAACATGCTTCAAAAAATAAAAATTCTAATAAATTCTTACCTGCTTAATCAATAGAATCAAAATACGTTCCAAGGTTAGGTGTTGCTGACATATCTGAATCTAAAAGAATTAAAAGATAACTTAAAATTTAATACCAAAATTAAAAATGTCCCAAGGTGTACTGTGAATCTAGGGAGCCACTCTCCCCTATAATATAATATATTGTAATATAATACCGTATTACAACAGGTGAATCTTGAAATGTACTATTAATTAACTTTGTTTTGATGTCTTTCTTTTCAATCTTTCATCAATCTTTTTTTCAGTTATTCCTATGGATTTCATGAATTTTAAAACCTTTTTTTATGAATAATGAAGTGATGATGTAATGAATATGAAAATGAGTCTTATTTATCTTCCAAAAATAAGATATCTAAAAATTAGTACCTACTAAAAAAAGCTGCACTTTTAAAAATTTGACCCTGGCCTAAACTTGTGGAATTTTTTTAAAATTCTCAATACTTGTTAATGCTTATATTTTCACGTTGACTAAGTGCAGAATAATGAAACATTTTCAAAATTAACACATTTTCTTACTTTTTTATAAAATTGTAATACATACTACTCCAATATTGGTGCTAAAGCTATGTTTTGGCTAATTTTGGTTTATTTTTAGCAAAAATGGTCAACGGGATAATGCATATGTTCCACATTTTCTATGCGTTTTAATCGTGCACCTGCATGGATTATGTTTTGCCATAAAACTTAATACTTTAATATAGTTAGAAATATTTTTTTTATATTTCATTCTTAATAATATTTTAGACGCCCGGTGGCTGAGCGGTAGCGCTTCGTGCTGTCGTGCCACTGGTCCTTGGTTCGATCCTTGAGCCGGGCAAGGTTGACTCAGCCTTTTATCCCTTCAGTGGGTTGATAAATGAGTACCAAGCATACTTGGGAACTAAACACTAGGGGTTCCGCGTTATGCTGACCACCTGACCGGAACATCTGCTTCTGCACCTTAGAGCCCAAGGTCAAAAAAACTGAGATGGGCACAGTAGGCCTTGGCCCTCTAGGGCTGTCGCGCCACTGAGTTTATTATTAATAATATTTTAATGTTATGTAACTATATTTATAAAATTTAACTAATTATTAAATAAATTTCTTAAATATTCTAAAGAAAAATAGAAAATTCAATTCAAATAAGGAATATGATTTATATCAAATAAATAAAACATTTTAAATTAATGAAAAATAAAAAAAAATCTTCAACCTTAATTTAAAGTGTGTGGGTACCTCACAATATTTTACTAAGTCTGTCTTACAAGGTCACATTTTGATTCTAAAAAAAAAGGAATGACAACTCATCAAGTTAAACAAACAATTTTAGATTAATTTTGTGAATAATTTCGATTTTTATTCTATGTAAGCTATGTATTTGTTTTATGAACAGGATTATAAAAGTTTAAGCAGGGGTTAGGTGAGGCGTGTGTGCCTTTAAAAAAAGAGAGAAACTGGTCTGCACTGTTTTACTTATCTTTTTATATTATTCTTCCTTGCTTCCTATTGTTTAATGATTGTTTTATTTTTTAGTATAGTGCAATCGACACAAGCCCGTTAAGCAATTATGTTATGCATCCATTTTGGAATCAAGTAGTGAAGGTATTGTTAATTTTTACTATTTTATTTTAATTTTTATATTTTGAGCTGCATACAAATCAGTTTTCAACTGTTAGTTGGTTTACATTAAAAAAAAAAAATTTTTTTTTGACAGTGTTTTTCTTTTTTTTTTTCTCCATTGATTAGTTTGTCAAGAATAAAAAAAAAAATTTTACACTTTAGAAATTATGAAATATTGATTCCCATGTTTGTTAAATGTCTAAGCAAATATGTCTCTTTCGTTTTAAAAGTACAGTAGAGAACCAATTATTCGGGATGCTCGGGACCATCGCTATCCCGGATATCTGAATTTCCCGGTTTTCTGGATCGACCAAAAAGTGTCGTTAATCGATGTTTTATCGAACCCAAAGTACAAGGAAAAAGTGTAATGCATAAAGTAAGAGAAAAAAGAAAGGTACTCCTAACTTTAAAAAGAAAAAAAAATGGTAGAAATATAACATTTAAAAGAATAAAAAAATTTGCAAGTTTAGACAAGAAAATCAAGTTTAAAAAATACAAAATTCTCATATTTATTTTTTAAAAATAATTACAATTCCTAAATTAAATAATATAAACAAAACCAATGATTAAATAACGCAATATATTTCATACCTAATTATACTGGGGGGGGGAACGATAAAATAAAAAGAAAACTTATTAATCTAAATAAAAACACTTGAAAATTATCGAACCGAAACGA
>NC_092215.1:23964925-24034741 GCF_043381705.1 Parasteatoda tepidariorum
ATAGGTACCTAAGCGGGAAAACCAAGCAAAATTTTTCCCGGTTATCTGGATACCGGATAAATGGTTCTCTACTGTACTAGATTCATATATAATAACAGTAATCTCTTTTCATAGTAAGTTAATTTACATGAAATATTTTTTTTTAATTTTGGTTTAAAAAATTTTGCTTATTTATTCATATGCCGTGGGAAATTTTTTTCCTTTAAAATTGAAAGCTAGAAGTTTAAAGAATTTATAGAAATGTAAATATTTCAATAAGTGTCTTTTATTAGATTTAATGTAATATGTTTCTTATATTTAAATGATCCCAAAACAGTACAGCATGAGGTTTTAAGACTGTTGATGTGCAGGCTTGAGAGCACTTCTGAACATAAAACACACAATAAAAAAACACAATAAAAAAAAATGTTTTTTATGAAAAATAAGAAAAAAAAATTCTAATTTTAATTGCGCATTTGAGTCTATTGTAATTCTACCAATTTACAAAAATTCTATTGTTAATTTTTTGTTTTGTTTCTCGATCGCTTTTTATTTGGTAATTACTTTGGAATTTTTTAAAAAAACCCAAATATTTTTATATTTTATTACGGTACTCTAATTTCGAATTTGAGTAATCACTTTTTTGACTTGCTTTATTTTTGCCAATTTCATGATACACCCAATATTTTTTTCGATCGTTTTATTTTCATATATATTTTCAGTTATAGATACTGATTTCCATGTAGTTTTTAAAAGTTCGTTACATTTAATATGATATTACAACTTATAACTTATAAATTGCGCATTTAATTTATCACTTTTTGATGGGCTTTAATTGCACCAATTTCATTTTAAAAAGTTATTTTGATTGATGAGTTATTGCTATGCCTTTCTTATGCTTTTGAAAATCCTGTATTTTTACAAATAGATTGAATTAGCTGCTTGCCAGTGAAAAATCGCATTTCAACCTCTCTCGGTTTCAGTTCATAAGGCACCCAATTGCCTTTCTTGTGAATCATACCATGGATTTCAATTGTACGGAAACGGCTTGTTGCTCAACTCCCAATGATTCTGCAAGCTCCTCTTGTGTTTGACTCCGATCTTCATCGATTAATGCTTCCAATTCTTTGTCTTCGAATTTTTTTGGCTGTCCGGGGCGAGGCTTGTCTTCAATGCTGAAATCACCATTCTTGAAACTTCGAAACCTTCCCTACATGATTTATCAGTTGGAGCATTGTAACCATAAACTTCTACAAGCGTTCGATGCACTTCAGCTGCACTTTTCTTCCAATTTAAGCAGAAACATAAAACCTCTCGCAAATGCTGCTTAGATACCACAAAATTTGACATATTCAACCAAGTAAAAAACAGGGTTTTTGCATGAAACTCAAAGCGATATGAACTGAATATTATTGTCCGATTTCTAACCTCTCTAAAACCAGCTGTCACTGTCACTATGAAACAATCAGAACAGCCAGAGCCATCTTTTGAAAACGAACTGAACTAATTTGTACTCCCAATAATAATGTTTAGATCTTCAGTTTTGGGAAATCTGATTTATGGTGACAGCATTAAACTTTCGTTGATGATGTCATGGTCTACGAGTGTTAGGCCAATTTTTAAAAAAATTTTGCTGTTGGTTGATCACACGTAGCTCATGACATCATCCCTTATTTGTAGTACGAGAGTACTTAAGCTTTAGTTGCAGATGGGTATGTTGTACTATTACTTTTTATTGTTGTTTTATTGCTCTGTTTGTCAGAGTGCAATGTGTTTGTTTTTAAATAAATCGTTTACCATGAAAACTTTGTTTTGTTTCAATGAAAGTTAATATTTAGTTGCACTGACATTCTTTTGACTATTTCAGCTATCAGTTAATGCTCTGCACTTGCAAGTGGTTTTAAAAATAAGATTTTTATTACAGCATGCTAATTTTAAGCTCATTTAAATAATTACTGAGATGTTTTATTCATGTCGATTTCATCTTAAATTTAAGAGAGTTTTTTTTCCATTCTTTTTGTTGCAATTATTGTAATCCTTTTCTGCGTAATTTTGATGATCCTGTTACATTGGAATCTTATTTGTTTATGTAAACTCACTTTTGGTCGTACTACAATCTTCCTCAAACTAAACTTAAATCTCAACATTCTTTTCTTTTTGAGTACAGGAGACTTGCAGAGATCTTTGAGGTCTCCAACTCCAAACTTTGCATCTATAGGCCGCCTGTTTTTACGGACCTTCTAAAATATGCCACTGCCAGATTCGACTTGGTACTGCCTGTTTGGAAATCGGACTTCCACCAGACTGAGATCCCACTCTGGCCACTATACACGAGAGATACTCTTGCCAGCAATGGCTGCAGGTTTTTACTGATGGATCTGCCACTCTTTCAACTGGTAGAGCTGGAGCCGGTGCTTACTCCAAATATTTCAGCCTTGGAGAACGTCTTGACGCTTGGGCAGATAATTTTGATGGAGAAATGTTTGCAATCTTTATCCCTATTACAGCTATTGGTGAACCATCTGAACAAAACATTGTTATCTTTGTCGATTCTGCTATTAGACCATTTCTGAATATAATTTATACCCGTCTGAACTTGAATTTAAGTGTAAACAACGCATCGACTCTCTTCTTTGTTCTGGAAGAGAGGTGGTCCTCCAATGGATCCCTGGTCATTGTGGCAGTTATGGAAATGAACGGGCTGACATGTTGGCTAGAGACGCTTCAGTATTGCATTCATCTTCTCATCCAGTTCCCCTTTGGAATGCAAGACTGCTTCTTAAGAGCAAATTCAGGCACAGAACAACATCTGCTCCCTGATGGAAAGTCCTGGGCCAGCCTTCTTGATAACCAGCAGCGCTCTCACCTTTTCCTCCTTCCCAGAGCTGAGAGAGTTGCTTGCCTTAGAATATGGACATGACTACTTGCAGGCCCATCTTTTTAAAATTAACCTGGTCAATTCACCTCTTTGTGTGCTCTGTAACACTTCGCCTATGACTGGGGAGCATCTATTTGATTGCCTCTCTCTTCTTGACATCCGTTCCTGTGATGACTTTTGTGCCCTCTCACCTTCTGGAGCTACTTCAGTGTTGTATTGGACTGCAAGGTGCCTTATGTCTGAGAAGACGATGGCGGGCGTAATTTAAAGGGGGAAGAAAACATTGGAATCGTCAATAATCGAAAATTGTAATAACATCGGAATTTGAAAAACCACACGAAAGACGCCGATTAAATGATAAATAACTGCTGAAAAACCTATCATAAAGCAAAGAGAAGTTGTGATAGAATCGTCACGAATCAAATGCTGTAATTATGTTTAAAACATAATGAATTTGAAAAACTATGTAAAAGGGCCGACTTTCGAACAGTCACAAATCAAAAACATCAAATAGTAATAATTTGTATTTGAAACATTGTAATAACGTATTAATAATATAGAATTTAAAAAACCATGTTTAAAGAGCAGATAAAATATAAATAACTGGTGAAAAACCTGTATCAAGATAAAATGTCTATTTTAAAAACAATGTTAAATTGAATGAAAAAATGATAAGTAATAGTAATAACTGTGATCTAAAATCAAATTGGATTTACAATGGAATACTCGCAAATCAATCAAAATTCACTAATCATAACATTGTATTAATTACATTTGAATTGGAAAAATCATGAGAAAATAGAATAGTTATGGCAAACAGCTAAGAGGAAAAAAAATTATATGATAAAAAAAATACTATCACATGTTTAATAACATGATTACATGTTTAAAAAAATACGATGGAATTGAAAAACTCATTTGTCCTGATAAAATTTTATAAAAGTTTCAGAAAAATATAAAAGCCTTGTGCAAAGGGCCATAAAATGATAAATAACTACTAAAAAAAAACTGGATTGTCTGGAAAGTTCGTGCAGTTACATGCAATTGTTTTTTCGAAATCCCGATGTCTTTCACTGCTCATTTATTATTTATATTCTCGTAAATTTTTGAAATATACACTGATATTATTACGGTACGTGAAATTCAAATAGCGGAATCAAGAAATCATTCTTTGACACTGTCGTTTTGCACCGATATTCTCTTTCATACATGCGGTATATTTAATTTGCGTAATTCGCCGACCATCTTTTTTTTCTCGATAGTCACTGCTACGGAGTGCGCGAGATTTTATTCGTTAAATTGAGGTCATTCGTAAAACCGGGGTTCAAAAAAACATTTTTTTTGTACGTATGTATTATTAAATATTACTAGTAATAAACGACTATCTAAATATAATCTATAAATCATGAACTTTTATTCATCAGATGAAAATATTATTACAAACATTGGTTACATTTTGACAAAAAACTGAGTTATGGAAGTTTGATGGCTTCCCTGATCTTTTACCCGAAAAAGTTCCTTTTCAACTTTATGAAGATTATCAAAAACTTCATTGTTCACTTCCTGCTGCATAAGGTATGTTTTAACAGTTTCTAAGCTACTTAAGGCTTGAGAAAATGGGACAATTTTAGCAGGAGCTTCATCATCGTTTTCATCCGAATCACTGTTCATAGTTTCCGACGAGTCAACACTTTCGATAACTTCAGTTGCACAGACAGGCAATCCGTCATCACATGTAACGTAATCATTGAAGTCTATCCCAGGAGCAACTTCTTCTGAAATGGGGACATCAACGTCGACTTCACCACTTTCTACTTGAGAGCCGAAAAATCCCGCATTACGAAAACACTTTTCTATCTTACTCTTATGCCTCTATCTCATGAGAGAAAAATAAGTGCAACAGTAAGTGTAACTTCAACTCTATCTACAACTCTAAAGGCAATTCCTACGATCGGAGTTGCCGATATTGTTGCTTAATTGCACAAACGGTTGCTCGTAACTGAGTTACCATATTTTGTTATTTTTCTTTACTTTTGTCTCTTATTTTATCATATGATTCTATTATATCATAGTTTCTCAACGATGTTGGTAATGGGAGGAAAAGGAAATAACAGACGCTGTAGAATATTGATTGATTTAGATTTAATTTTGTATATTTTAGTCTTTTTTTCAGCTACAAATGAAAATTCTGAACACTTTATTTCCCCATTAGTGAAGTAGCATGGTATAAAAAGGATTATGATTTCTACCTCATATTATAAGATGATATTAAGATATCAATGAATTTCATGTTGCGTCTCTAAAAGGATAAGGGGGTCAAAGGGGGATGGACTTAAATACCATATAGAATTTTTACTATTTTTTTTACATTGAATCGAGTGAGTAATGTATAAAACATGGTGAGTAGCGTTTATAAAAAGTGGTTAAAGGCGCTTATTTTCGATTTTTTAAAAGCCCTTAAAGGTGCTTTTCTCAATGGGTGTTTTTAAAAAGTGCTTAATTTTCCTTTTTCGATAGCAGAGAATGTCGATTTTTGCCACATATTATGTAAAAACGTGCTTTTCATATTTTTCTATTCAACGTTTTCAGAATTAATTTAACCGCGATCAATTTCAGCGTACCGTCAGTCCATAGCGTATGAAAGCGCCAATCATTTTACAGGTTTGGTGAAATACTTGCGAGTCCGTATTAGGACTGGGCTTNCCCACACGTTGGTGGAGCACCTCAAAATAGTGCATAAGGTTTTTAGAAAACCAGTTGCCATTGTGCAAGTTATTAAAGACTATCCAGCAAAAAAAAAAACCTAATGCTGGAGGGAAATGAAGTCACTGCTCTGGAAGATTTTGTCAATGCCACATTTTTTATTAATTGTGTTTTTACAATAATAAAATTGAAAGGCTTTCGATGTTGCAGTTTTATTTTATAGTGAAACATTTAAAAATATTACTTCTTTTAAAAATTCATTCATATATTATGTTATTTCTTATTTTGTATTTGCAAAAGAAAAAGGTAAACAATATTCTCCAATACCTTTAGTGAAAAGTTACAGAGTAAAATTAGTAAATTGTAGTATTTAAATAAGCTTTTGAATATCTGCAAAAAATTATTCATAATCAGAACAACTTTGTCAAAATTTCTGTGAACTAGGAGTTGACTGTAAGTGAGTTAAGAAAAAAACAACAATACATTTGAATAAAGGAAGGGGTACTGTGGATTTATTTCTTAGTTTTGTCGTTTAGATTGTTAAATTGATATAACCTAATATCGTGATATAAAAGGGTTGATTATATCGATTTAAGAAATTTCTATATCGTCCAGCCCTAGTCCGTATGTGCATCTAGTGAACTGGGTTCGGTGAGATTCTTGCACTCTCATGTGCAACTCTGCTGCATTTTGCAAGATATTATTAATTTCAAGCTTCATTTTCAACCCTCTGAAATCAATCTGAAAAATCTCTTGATCATTTTTTAATGGCTAATGTAATCACGAAAAGAGTTCTTTATCAAATTCTGGCTATTTTATCATGATCATGTAAAGTCTTTGAAAATTATTTTGCATTTTGTCAATTTACATAGTGTTTAAAAATATTTTTTGAGTGCCTAAAATGTTCTTAAAAGGTGCTTATTTTTTCTTGAAAGATTTGACTATGCACCCTGTAAAAGCATAGTTTATTTATACATATTTACTATCTAACATGCTAGCTAGGCAAGTGCAGTATCATTATCTATGTGTACGCTAAATTGAATAAGAATAAAAACAAGCTGTCTGATTTAATAGTTTAGCAATTCGAAAATTTATAAAGTTTCATGTGTAGAAAGTACAATTTTATGACTTATACCACTTTATGCAACTGACATTGCTATCTAAACAAGTAAGGCATTTCTTCAAATTTAATTTTTTACGCTAAATTAAAAAAATAGTTATTTGAAGTAATTCTTTAGAAGAAATGAGAGTTTAATGTATGAAATATAAAAATTTTGATTTACCTTTTACTCATAAATTATTTATAACATCAAAACTATTAGATCTATGAAATTCTATTTTTTTAAAATTTTGTCTAAAAAATACATAATAAATAATGTCAGACTTAACTATACATCAATGTTTCAGAATTTTATTGCCATAAAATTAATTTACATTGCATTAAGGGATCATCAATTTTATTCATCTACACTTTTATGAAAATTATTTTTTTCAATTTCTTAGTAAAATTGTTTTTTAAATATAAGAGGATTTTCAATGGCATACTTACAATTTACTATTGTAAAATTTAAAACATTCATTATTGGTATACGATTATTTAATTAAAAATTACAGGATTTATTTTAGGACAAATTTATTGTAATATATAATATATAAATTCGAATTTATTAATAACTAAGAAAAAAACAATATTTTATTAAGAGCATACTTTTTATGTATCATATTTTGTTATAGCCTTTTACGTGTTTTGTTTTGCATTTTGAATAATACAAGAATCAATTTAAAAATTAAAACATTTAATATCAAGTAATACTTAGAACATTATTCATTTACATTTCAAATTTTTTAATTTCATTCATAAAAACTATGTTACATCCCTTTCTTTCTTCACCAGACAAACCTTACAGGATTATACAAAATATCTGAAATAAAAGAAAGAAATCACTATCATGATAAAATTTTACCAACACATTATTAGAGTAAGGGAGATTAAATACCATTAATTTGAAATCATTTAAGTCTTTAGGTATCCCTTTTAAACTTATTGTTAGTTTGAATGATATTTTGATTATAGTTCTAAGATTATTCTATACACTAATGAAAGATGGTAGGTATGTTTGGTTTTGTAGTTTTTATATTTGGATTGAAATTTGTTTTAAGAAAAATAAATTGTATTTATAAACGAAGACTATTAAAAATGTAAGTATATTGAAAAATTAGTAAGGTACACTTACATACTTACTATCATTGTAGAAAAGTAAAGTATCAAAACATAAATGTAAAGTACAAATCATTATACACCAAGAAAATAGAGGGGAGGAATGCAGAAACACATGTTTTCTAACTTGTTTTAAAATAAGCTTTTCAAAAATTAAAAGAATTCTTAGGGAAGAATAAAATAATTATTTCACAAATAATAATAATAATAATAAATTTTTTTTCAAATAATCAGACGCATGTTTTTACAATCAACAGAAATAAAGATTAAAATTTAAAAATAAAGAAATATAATCATTGTTACATTTTGTGTTATAATAATGCTACAAAGTTTGGCGAGTTGCTTGCCGAATATTTCAAAGTGAAGCTTTTCGCCAGTATAAATCTTTACATATATAAAAATAGAAATTATTTCTATCCAAAGTAATTAAAACTTTAATCGGAACAAATTATAATAAGTTGTAATTTTATTAGCTTAAAATGAATAAATATTTTAAAAGAAAATTTATCTAGAAAATAGTGTACTAAACTCTGGTGATTTGCAGGTTCCTGTTATGATAGTACATCAACTGCATTCAGATGGTCATCTCATCGTCTGAAAGTATTTTTAATGTCTTAATTTTTTAAGGAAATGTTATTATTAAACAAAAGAACTGTTCCGTTTCATCTATAAAATTTTTTTATCCGATCATCCTCTTCACTAACGTCGGCGCCAGTTTTATTTACATTTGTATATGTCATCACATAAAATTGAAACGTCATAAAAAGCAAACGATCTGATTGGTTCATGTAAGAAATTGCCTGAACAGTTGCAGATATTTCGTGCAACCGGGATTTCTATATCACGAGGATTTTTCGAGTAATTTTTGGAGAAATTGCCTTTAGAGTTGCAGATAGAGTTGAGGTTACACTTACAGTTGTACTTATTTTCTCTCGTGTGATAGAGGCAATAGAAACTTGATCCCAAGATTGTCCCACTAGACAGATTGCATCCAAAACATTGAGCCTGTATTTTTTATCCTCACTTTCATCTAAAGATTCTGTTATCTTTCTCATGAGTAACATTCTGTAATTAACTTTAACAGATCGAATAATGCTAAGGTCTAGTCGTTGCAGAACACTCGTGCAATTCGCTGGAGAAAGCAACACCTTGACGTTAGTTGAGTTGGAAACTAGAGCATGAGCAGGACAGCGATCGATAAACAAAATAATTTTTTCCTTCTGCATTCTCATAGATTTGTCAAGGGCTCTCAAATAATCCATGAATAGAGAAGAAGTCATCCACGACTTTTTGTTAGCTGCATAAGTGGTGGGTGGACTCTTGACGTTTTTGAAGCAACGCAGTTTTGCCGATCTGCCAATGACTAGTGGCTTTAACTTGTCAGTTCCATCTGCATTGGTTGTAAGCAAAACAGTTACTCTCATTTTGCTTTTCTTTCCTCCAAAGCATTTTTCATTTTTATAGCAAAGCGTCTTGTCTGGTTGTAAATCATAAAACAGTCCAGTTTTGTGTGCATTGTAGATGTCTGATGGTGAATATCCTTCAATCAACTTTTGCAGCTTTTCTTTCCATTCCTTTACAACATTTTCGTCCATATCTGCCTTTTCACCGCATATCTTCTTCTGACATGAATTATGTCAGTTCTTAAATCGGTCAATCCAACCATTAGATGCAGTTAAGTTTGTCACTCCATGCTTCTTTGCTAATTGAAGAGCCTTTTCTTTCATTAAAGGACCACTGACAGCAATATTCTTGGACCGAACCATATTAAACAGGGTGCGTAGCGTTTGTAAAAAGTACTTAAAGGTGCTTTTTGGGAGGTTTTGCTTTTAAAAGTGCTTTTTTCAGCTGGCGTTTTTATAAAGTGCTTTTTTTTCACGAATTTTTTTTCTTCCTTCAGTGATATCTGACGGATCCCCTGCATTTCACAAAAAATGGGGTGTTTGCTACATAATCATTCACACGGACTTCATGTCGTACCCATGATATGACCTGCGCATGCGCGCACACTTGAAACTGAAACCCGAGTACTCCAATTCGGATAGAGTCAGATCCTTATTAAATGTTTTTCTTTTTAATTTATAATTTTATTCTTGTTTATGTTATTTTACTTCTAACACTTTTTTGATGTAGGGGGGAGGGGAATTTTGTTCTGAGTTCAGAGTCAAGTTGAATTCACTCGGTGATGTGGGAAAGTACTGATTGTTTCGATTTACGTCCGTTTCTTGTTGAGTTTTTTTTTAATGCTAAAACTGTTCATAAAATTTTTTTGTTTTTCAATAATATCATTGATTCAATATGAATTTTTTGAGTGCTTGAAAATTTTTGTAAAGTGCTTGAAAATTTTTTAAAAAGTGCTTATTTTTGATTCAAAGATTTGGCTACACACCCTGTTAAACCATTCTACCTGTTCCGATTCAAGAGCAGTAAGAGGGGTATCTTTTAATGATTTTCAATGACTTTTCCCTGACTTCGACGCATCCTATTTCAATTTCTTTGTGCTGTTTCACAATTGTTGCTAATGTTGGCGCTGAGATCCCAAGACGCTCTGCTAAAGCATTTTGTGGTCTGACGTTATCAAATTCTCTTAAAATTGACATCTTTTCACTTAACGAAAAACGTTTTAGTTTTCTACTAGCATCCGCCATAATGGGTGATGATTTGAAAATTCTAATCGTCCAGAAAACGTTCAGTACAGCTCGCTTCTTAAATTGGAGTAACGAGTTTTAAAATTCTCCCCTTCGCATTATTCAGCAACTAGAGATAAGATAAGAAAGGAATTTCCTGTTTGACTCATAGCCAACGTGACAAATCCCCGGAACATGACCTTGCAAGTGTAATGTCTTATTGACTCCGCCCACCTACCCACAACGAATTTTGTTTTTCCCTGTTGCTGGCTTTTCTTTTGTTTGAGGCGAAAGATTAAGACTCCCAGGAAAGATTTTTTTTCCTTTAGAATCTGCCAATTACAAAAAAATGCAATATTTTTCTGATCAAAATTAATGAAAAATATTTATTCCGGATGCTGAAATAATTCGTTAATTAGAAGTTTTTGCTGGAGGTGAAAAAAATTCATTAAATCGCAAAAATCGTTAAATAGGAGTTCGTTAAATCGGGGTCCGACTGTACTTTTTTTTGTTTAGTTTTCACAAATTTTTTCTGGTTAATATTTTGCATGCTTCTTAATGATGATAGAGGGCAATTTTTCCTCACTAACACTTAAAGATTTAAGATACTTGACTTTTTCAGCCTATCCTCAAAATTCTTCTATTATTATTTTAACAATTTAATGCATAGTTTAATATGAAATAATGTTGTGTAATTTTTCTTTGTAGCTAGTACCGACATGGCTTGCACCTAATTTACTGACATTCACAGGATTTTTTTTGACGCTTTTGAATGCTGTTTTACTTTCAATATATGACTATCGCTTCTGTGCTTCCAGTGATTCATTTCCTTCGTATCCACCAATTCCACAGTGGGTTTGGATAATATGTGCCATAAATCATTTCCTTGCACATACATTAGGTAAAGTTTTTTTTAAAATTATATTTATCATGTTGTTTTTGAATAAGTGCATGTATTATTTTCAAATACCAGTTTAGTAGGACCCATATATAGGGAAGAGCTCATGAAGTAAAAAAAGGCTCATTAAATCATGCAAATCTGATTATAAGGTTAATACTAAAAATTAAAATATGGAAATGTAACTCATTTGTGAATTGCTTCCAGTCAATCTTTATGTTTCGTGCTTCCGATAAATCTACCCGATCTATCCAGCGATGAAATAACTTAAATTTACAAGAAATACCTGCGTACACATATTTACAAAAGCAACCATTTTATTTTCGTAGAACACATCTAGCACAACATTCTTTCTGTTGCCACTCACACTTTTCATATATACACAGGCTAAAGAATCGTTTTAGTTAATATTTACACTTTAAATGAATGACGTCATCTTATGAGAGTGACGTAACACTTTATACTGAACAGTGAAAATATGTTTATCTAAATTTGTTTACAAAAAGTTGGATTTAATTTTCAATGTAAAACACTCAATTTAGTTTCTTTAATGTTTCGTCATACATATTTTCTTTAGCTTCAAAAAACTAATCAATATTTTGTAATGATTCTAGAGCACTAGTTCACAATGGTGTTTTAAGTAACCTTTCTTGTTTTGAGTAATTAAATTCACTTGTCTTTCTTTTTTTTTAACATTCTTTTACATTATATCTTAATTTAATACTATGTTTACAAAATTATTTCCTTTATTTAATCCCAGAAAAAGTAAAGAGAAAAATATTAACTTAATTTCATTTTTAGTATTGTACAAAGTTTTAATTTGTCTCATTAGATTTAAAATCGTGTTAAAATCAGGGGCGTTATTGGTTTTTCTAACTGTAGTGTGGTATCTTAAATTATCAACTTAAAGCTTTTAAAAGTGTGTAAAAGTATAGATAATAGCTTTATTTTTAAACCATATTTTGAAATGTTTGTATTGATTTTAAATAATTATTTATGTTGAACTCCAAGCGTAACAGAGGGGAAATCACACAAGTATTTTATTCTAAAAAATACATTATAAATATTTTTGAAAACAAAGATTTTTCTAGAAAATGCTACTTAAGGATGCAATGTTTAATTAATTGATATAAAATAATAAGAGCCTCATAATTAAATTTCAAGTTAATTAAGAGTACTTGTAACAGAAGGACAAATAAAATCATACGTTTTTGACATGCACGCTGTAATTTATGCTAAATTCTGTGATTTGAACCATCCTAAACATCTAATTTTTTTTACCATTATCACATTTCAAGGTAAAATAAATCATTATATGACTTTTAAAATTGCTGACACTTTTTTTAAAGTCCAAATAATGCATCGTAACAGAGAGGACATGGAATTTAATGGAGGGGACATCTTACAAATTTGGCAAAAAGTTAAAGGGAAATATCACTGTTAAAAGTGACTCTTTGGTTATTTAAAGTTAGAAATAGCAGCACTGCTATGATTGAAACCTGTGCTACATCTTTGTAGATATATTTGAAAGTTTTTATTTTACCACACCGTGTTTAAAAAACAAACAAACAAATGCTTTGTTTCTTTCTCAATTTCAGTTATTTGTCAACAAAATTAACTACCCAATTTTTTTACTAGAACTTTTTACACTTGCAAAACTATCTATTGCAACATCAAAAAAATCCCAGTGTTTTAAATGGTGACTGGTGTGCATTTAACATGTTGGGTCAGAAAGTCCTCCAAGTTCCCAAAACAAATCAATACCTCTGGGGTTACTGATGAAGAAGTTCCCTTGTCTTTTGGATTGGGTTCAAAATTACAAGGCTACAGAGATGAACATTAGTAGCTGTAAACTCAAATTGGGGTCGGCTGTTCAACGACAATTATAAAATAAAGTCACTTGAACGATTGTTGTAAGTTGCTATATTTAGTAATTCAATGTAGTTATTAGGCAAACAACTGTGATTTTAATAGTAAGTTAATATATTCGTGAATAGCACATAAATTTTATATGGTGTTTTACCTACGCATAAAATATGGATAGATCATAGTACAGCAAACTTAGATTTGTCAATTTTTCTGTTTGGATGCATGATGCATCTGCTTTGATACTTGATATGCTTATATCAAGGTGCACATTTGGCTTTGTGGACTTCCTGTTCATTTTCTTTGACAATCATGCACTCAGCTCTACCGGAAGTCTGGTACGAAATTTTATCAAATGAGTAGAAATTTCTTACAAGTTTTTTTTTGTATCATCAGAAGCTTGATTACTAGGCTATTTCTTTTGTTTTGGTAGAAAGGTTACAGAGTATGCAGAGAACAGTAGAACGTTTCTTAGAGATATAGGTAATGCACGGTTTGCTTTTTTAATAGCTTTTCCCAATGTTCAAGGAATATTATAAAAAGAATATCCTTCCTGAATTTCTACTGCTTGTATCAGTGCCTTTTTATTATGACATAGAATTTTGTATATTTACGTTTATCATAGTCGCAGTTGTCATATAGTTAGTTCAGTGTTTTCATCTCAGCAAAAACTGNAAATTCGCGAATTTTGAAATTGGTTTATAAAATGCGCGAATTTCTCGCGGTAATCATTTTTTAATGCGAGAATATAAAAAAATATGCGAGATTCTCGCGTTCTCGCGCTGTAGTGAAAACACTGTTAGTTATATACCTAAAGGGCTACCAATTTCTTAATTTTTTTATTTTTTTTATTTGTATTTTTTATTTATTTATTTATTTTTTTAAATATGAAAATTCAAGCAAACTTGGATAGTTGGCATTTTTGATTTAGCTTAAGAAATTTTGCAATTGTATGTATAAAATATTTCTTTTTTTTTTCTTTCTCAATTAAGTACTTCTGTTATATTAATAGTGGATTGTTTTTTTCTCCACGAGTTGGCAGTAACTATGAGTGAAAATTGATCATTTAAGTATTACTTATTTCTCTAAGAATATGGATTTAGCTACAAATTATATTGAAGAAGAGAAAAATTATTTCATCTTGGCTTAAGGAGGAAAAACCTATCCACTATGAATATATTTTTGAATTAAAGAGAATTGTTGCAAAACAATGATAAATTTAGTAGTTAGTTATTAGTTGTTTTTTGACAACACAGTGCAATTATGACAGGTTGTAAAAATGGTGTTAATATGGGACAAAATTAGAAAAATGTCTCTGGATTTTTAAATTGTATACATATTTTTTATTTTTTTAATCTATTTCAGTGTAAATAATCCATGAAAGAATGATGTAAAATTTTTATTGTGACAATCATATAAGCAGGAAAAAAATTGTAATACTCACTCATTTAAAAATTAATGAATAAAAAATTAAATAGGGGAAAAGCCTGGCCAAACTTTTCCCCAGCAATGAGGCCAATAAAACTGATTAAATTTTAATTAAATGATAAAGTAGTCCTTTAGTTTCAAAAATACATATTCTTTAATGTGATAAAACTATTTTGAAGGTTAAATGAATTATTTTTTTGGAGTGATGCTAGTACTCAGTTTTATCCATCAGATAAAGCCGGATATATACTGAAATAGCAGAATTTTTTTTCTCCCATAGAAATATTTATTTATTCATAGAGTTAAACAGTGACCTCTCTACACTGAGAAACATATGGAGATTTAAAAATCAAGAAACAAAATCAATTGTGTAATTTTAATAAATCAAGTTAGTTGGTCAGTGTAAGTTTTGAAATCTTATGACTTTGATTATGCTTGTTTGTGCTGTTACTTGCTTTAATGCCCATTCTTTACAGTTGAGGTACTGAATTCAATCTTGAGTTTCTTTTTACTGGAGGTTGCTTCTAAATGTCCCAGTTTTATCCAGAAATGTCATTGAACGAAAAATGGAGCATATATGCATGTATTCAAAACATATTATAATAATTTAAAAACATTGCTAAGAAAGGTGTTATCAAATGTTGACCTTCCTGAAAGTAAATCTCCAAGCAAATTAAAGCTACGTCAAAATCGGTGATGTAAAAATCAACTTTTCTGATCAAAATTATCAAAACATTGACAAACAGATAGCCTACACTGTCATTCATTCTTCTTAAAATAACATGGTGAGTTCCTGTAACTGATTTCATATGAGTTCTCATGAATGGTAGCAGTAATCTTATCTGAAGGTCTGGACCAAATTTGTTTAACAACTTAATTTATAAATGTCTCCAGATCCACCCCCCCCCTTCACCAAAGAAAAAAGCTTACAATTTTATTTTTGAAAAGTTTGTAAGTTGTGTTTGAAATCTTTAACAATAAGATGTTAGAGTTATTTAGATGAATAAAGTTTTTTTTCTTCTGGTAGACAACTCTAAGTTGTTCAAAAAAGGAGTTAAAGTCTCGTTAATAAGTTCAGTGGTACCCATGTTATGTCTAGAGTGGAACCTTTAATTTATTAAACTTAGAATGGAACAATAAATTTTATAGCTGTATTATACCTGTTATAGTTAGAAGATATCTACGTTACTGACAAATATACTATTTTTAACAATGTTTACTTCATTTCTTAGTATTTTATAGCATTTTATAATAATAGAGAATCTACAAAGTATAACAATAAGAATTTAGTTTAGTTTGTTTTTGTTTCAATAAGTTTCGTTTAATTGATATCTATCTTTTGAAATCAATATTATTTAGAATTTTTTCTTTTAGATGGTATAGATGGAAAGCATGCACGTCGTACAAAGTCATCTGGTCCATTAGGAGAGTTAATGGATCATGGGCTTGACAGCTGGGCAGCCTTGTTTATGCCAACATGCATGTATTCTGTATTTGGCTGTGGAGAGTACAGCTGTAGTCCTCTTAGGGTTTTCTTTATTTTGTGGAGCGTTCATCTATGTTTCATATTTTCACATTGGGAGAAATACAACACTGGAGTGCTTTATCTTCCATGGGGCTATGATATATCTCAGATGGTAAGCTGCTTATAAGCTTTAAAGAAATAAATATGTTTTGATTGTGTTTGGCTATTTATTTTGTTAAAGCAATTTGTTTTTAAATATGCTTTACAATAACTTCTGTTCATTGTGATTACATTATAGTTATTTCAGTAGATGCTGCTGTGATTTAGGGGCCGTTCAAAAAGTACGTACACAAAAATGGAGAAATTTTAAACCCCTCCCCCCCCCCTTCGTACATTACCGTACATAAGGTCTTACTCCCCCCCCTTAGAGTACGTACATTTTATTAGTCTACCCTCCTTTTTCATAAAAATTAAAATAATTATGTTTTAAATAAAATTAAATATTTAATTAAGGAGTGCGTAGGATACAGTCATATTTAAATTTGGTGTATGTTTTTAAAGTACGTACTTTGTACAATACCTCCCCCCCTCCCCATCGTACAAAACCGTACAAAATAGCAAATCCCCTCCCCCCCCTTCGAGAAGTACGTACTTTTTGAATGGCCCCTTAGAACATTCAGGTCACAGACCTCCTATTTTCCCTACTTTTTCTATTATTTCAGCACCCCTCCTTTTTTTTTGTTATTTCCTATTTCCTACTTTTTCTTATTTTTTTAAAAATTATCTGCCACTTATGATATTCCCCCTTTGAACATAGTGACAGCCAAGGAAGCAGAATAATGACTCTAGGTCAAGTATTGCAGCTGCACCTGTTTTTCAATTTATTTGTTTTGAATTTGGTGTGCGGATGGGACAGAGCGTTGTAGAACATGAATACTTATTACGTTAGCTTCTGTGTCTGTTTGCCAATTCATGTTTAACTGGAGTGGAGGAGAAATAAAGTCGGACAGCATAAAGAGGAATTAGATAGTGATACACTTGTTTTTCCTTTTTGATTTCGATTAATGTTTCAGAAAAATCTTGAAACCCAAGTTAAACTCTAGATGGTATTAATAATCGTGTGCCACAATAACGGCGATATTGTCTCAGAACATTAGAGAGTTTTTGCAGAAAGATTTTTTCCTGTGTGAAGTATAAAATTTTAAACTTCTTTGTTGCAGAAATTTTCGAAAGATATTTTTCACTCTGTTAAACTATTTTCAAAGGATGCTTTTCTCGCCCATCAAAGGAGAAAGAAATGCTCCTAATTTTTCTATTCTTATTTCAGGAAAAAAAAAAAATTTCGATAATAACTGGCTTCAGCTAGAATTTCAATTAGATAATATTAAAAAAAAAAAAAAAACTGAAATCACAAACGTTTAAAAGATAGTTTGCTCTAGAAATCATGTTCTTTGTCTCATTTTAATAAATTTTTATAAAGATGTAGTATATATATGTAGTGTTTTGATAATTTTTTTAGGCATTATTGCTACTAATTTTTACTTGTTTTTTTAAAATCTATTAAATTTTTTTAAATTAATCCTTCATTTGTAATTTTTTTCAAAAATAATAATATTATGGCACGCTAAAAGTTAAAATCGAGGATTCAAGAAGTCTCTCTTTGACACGCTCGGTTTGCGTCAATATCCTCATTAATCCGTGTGTGTTTCAATTATTCTTTAGGCCGTTATTGTTAGGAATTTTCCCTTTTTTAGAAAAAAAAACAAATCCAGATATTTTTTTTATACAATTGAAAAAAAAAAACTCTAGTCACTTATCGCCAAACACAAAAATCAAATGACTTATTTGTTTAATTATTTTTAATGTGACAATTTAGACATTTTTTTCCTTCAAATTTTCGATATAGTTTTTCGATTTTTTTTTTTTATTGCTGGTGCTACTGATCTCCACGGGGTTTTTAAAATTCCAGTTATTTATCAGTTCATATTTTTTCTACACTTGAAATTTGAACTGCATATTTAAATAAGAATTTTTTGATGCGTTGAATACAACTATTGTTATTGATTTCCACATAGTTTTTAAAATCTGATATTTTTAATACGATATTATTTATTACTACAACCGAATTTCGAAACAAAACCCGCATTTATTAACCCGTTTTTGAAGATTCAGATTCACATAACTTCGCCATCGATCTTTCTCTCGATAGTTACTACTGTGGATTCTGTATATTTAAATTTTTTTTAATGTCCTGATAATTTACAAAATGCAAAAAGGGAAATAAATCATGTGTTTTCTTCCCCTACAAATTGTCAGAATATTTCCCATAATATTAAAATAAAAAATATTTATTCAATTAAAAAAATTATATACAATTTTATTTTATCCAAATAAGTTTCTATTTTGTAAACATTTCTTTTACCTTTATTATTTTGCATTATGTTTTAATATTTTGCTAAATTTTAATATAAAATTTTGAATATCATTGGAAAATAAGTGTATTTTTCAGTTTTTCCTATTGGTACATATGTGAGATTTATGGCTTTTGTTAATGTCAAATTTGTTTGAGATTTATTTTTTTATATTTTTTAATTCCGTGTTTAATTTATTTTATTTTGACGAGCTGTCCAAGTAAGGGATCTAAATTCTTGTTCATAAGACTAACTGCTCTTAGGAGGTGTTTTTAAAGTTATCATAATCAGATTCTAATAAATTTATTTTCCCTTATATTTTGCAAGAGATTTTTATATTAAGTATTAGAACAAAGGTTACTATTTTCATTAAAAAACAGCTTAAGAGCTATTTTCATTGAATGTCATAGTTTGAATTAGTATTACTTGGAAATATCTAGCTATTGAATTCATGTAAAGAAGTTTTTATTTTATAAACCATGTAAAAATGACTGAAAAAACAAATGCATTTTATAACCAGCATAAAACGACAGTAAACAACTTAGATTTTCTAAAGAATAGTTGTGATTCCAGTGCCACAAAAAGTGATTTTAATTTGAAATTAATGTGTCATAATAAATTAAAGATATGAGGTTTGAAAAATCATGTCGATATGGTTGGAAAAGCAATTGGCAAATGCTGATTTACGATAGATTCATCGCAATTCAAGAGCATCAATAAGTGGCTACTCTAATTCAAAACAAAAGATACATATAACAGTATTAACAGTATCAAAATTAAAAATAGTAGAAATGGCAAAAAAATAATCTTAAGCAGCATAGATTTACTATAGAACAGTCTTTAATAAAGAACCTCAAAAAGTGATCAGTCTAATTTGAAGCTCATGTGTCACAACATATTTAAAATATTAGAATTAGAAAAACCATATCACAATGTCAGAAGGAAAATAACCAAGAAAAGATTTTAAGTTTGCAATAGAATCATTATTATTTGAAAATGTCAAAGATTGTGATTGCTTCAGTTAAAAACTAAATTGTAAATAAATAAACACAAGAAAATAGCCAAAACAAATGGAAAATGTCATGGATTTTCAATGAAATAATCACGATTCAAGAATGTGTAAGTCCTTATTTCGATTGAAAACTCTGATGTCGTAATATTTTAAAAAACAAAGTTAAAAAGAAGCGTGTGGAAATGACCAAAAAAAAAAAACTAATAACTGCTTTACAAATTATTGAAAAACACTGTCGACTGATGATGGAATTTTTGCTATTTGTGCGAATCGCAGATTCGTTACTTAAACTCAACATTTGCATCCCCCCCATCCCATTTAAAATTTCAGAATTTGAAAAACGACGTATAAGTAGCTGAAAAAACCATTAGAAAACGACGTGGATTTATAAAGAAATCGGCAAGAATCAAGCTTGTCCATGGAAAACAGTTAGGAAATGGTCAAAAAAGAGCTAAATGACTGTCATAAGAGCAATTAGGAAAGATCACTTATCGATTGTGTTATGAAGTGATTACTGAGTTTTTCTTGTCTAACTGATGTAGAATCTCTGCTTTCCCCCCCCTCTTTTTACCAATCTCATCCCTGTTTAAACTTATTAGGCTACAGTGATCATGAACAGCATATGTTTTGAGTCTAATGGTTGCTAGGGAAAGCTTAGTAATGATACAAATGTACTACAAAATGCTAAATTGTGTGAAGAAATTTATTAACTAAAATTATTTTGGAAACTTGCTGAAATATAGAGAAGAGTATTTGCACTTATTTATGACATAAATTTTAATCAAGATTATTTTTGTAAATAAATTTTGAAGCTTTCATAAAGGTTGAAATTCATAAAATTAGTAAACTTTTTTTTGATTATATTTATCAATTCATATCTGTTCAACTAATTAGTTTTAATAACTAATTTACAATCAGTTCTGAAACTTCTTTAAGTTAACCTAGTTACATTGTTGTGATTGACATTTAATATGATTTTTTTTTTCATTTATTAAAGTAATGAAATTTTTATTTTTGAAATTATTGAAGTTATAATTTAGAAAATGTGAGCAAAAAGAGAGTTAAAAAAAGTACCATTTTAAATTTTCTAGATTGGTGTTAATTGTATCTTTGTTTTGATCTTTATAAAATGTGATTCACCTTTAATGAGCATATATAGTTATAAATAATTTATTTTTTTTAAATTTTGTATTCCCAGTGATTCCAATTTTTTTATTTCTTAAGAAGTAATAGATGTGTATAGAAGAATCTAGATGAGAATATTAATTAAAAATGTTACTCTAGGAAATTAGAGTATTATTTAACTTTAATTTCATAAAAATATTTGGCACAGCTCATAAAACATTTATGCCTATGTAGCAAAACTGTATATATAGCTCATTTTTGATTCTTTTATTTAAATAATTTATTTCTTATAAATAATTTTAGAAAATTATGTTTTTAAAGAATGATTACCTTTATATTGCAGGTCTTATTAGGAGCTTTTTTAATTACTTATTTTAAATCGTACCAATATTGGAAATTTACTGTTCCTTTGCTGAATATGGGTTGTGGACAGATTATCGAACTTCTCATATATGGTAAGTATTGATCATTTTACAATAATTGTCTAAGTGGTTGTTGGTAAATATTTAATTATTCTTTCAAAGATGTATTAAATTAAATATTTTGTTTTTAGGAAAACAAAAGAATAATATTCTTGATTCTTTATGTATATTTTCAACATAATTTTTTGCTTTTTATAATATATTTTTAAATAAAGTTAGTATATTAAAATTTAAACTCTAATTATAATGTTTAAATGTTTTAATTAAATTATAAAAAAGAAGTAGGCTCCTTTTGTTTATGTGCTCTGTATTTGTGTCTGGGAAATAAGATTTTTTCATTAATAGTTTTTATATGATTGCTAAGATCTATGCAAGAATTATCCCTAGAATGTATATGTGGGTGATTCTCACGAAACATGACAATTCACTGTCCCTTGCTCCAAGATCTAATACTATAATACTAAAAGAACTTTTTTTTGAAAAAAATTAATAAATAGCATTGCTGTTAGCATTTTAGAATGACTTTGCACTAGCATTGACTGTTTTGTATACTTAAAAAATTTAATTGAATATCAAAATGTCATTTTCCTGGCATGTCCCAAACAATATTTCCAATAATAACTAGCTTCAAAACTTCCCATACATTTTTCAAAATCTAATTTTTTTAATCTTATCCTATGTAAGCATTTCTAGAATATACGCAGAGGGTATTGTTTACTAAAACTTCGTTTAAAATAATTTTTTCTGTCAATGATTTGCTTGTCTCATGAAAACCTGTCATTTTCCTGGCTACTTTTATTTAGCGATTCATAACCAAAATAGATAACGCCAGGAATCAATATCTTATGTTAATAGATTAATTAGACACCCTCCTATCTGAACATGTCTTGTTGCATGAATAAAGAACCAATTTTCTGGCTCAAAATCTATTTCAAAAAATATTTCAAGATTAGTAGGTTTTTATGCTGTCATTTTCCTGGCTTCTTGAAATCATTAGTAACAAAAACTACATAGATTTATCTGAGTTATTTTAAGAAATACTGTTGTTTTCTGCAGAATATAAACGTCTTCGATCAATGCTATAAAATGGCGAATTTGTCATTATCCTGGCTGTCATTTTCCTGGCTTATGAATGCCAGGACATTGAAGTTTTACCAGAAATTCTTTTTAACTGCTAATGTACTGTAAAGAGGGAAAGCAAATATTAACCTAATACCAAGTTTATGTATGATTGTAATATGCTTGGATGTAATCAAAGTTATTTATTTATTTAATGATTGATTATTATACACAATTTTATTCTGTACATATCAGCAACAAAAATTTTTTTGTTTCTTTCTACAGTGGATAAAAAGAATTAATTTAAGCAATTTATGGTCCATCTAACATAAAGGCTTAAGTTGAGTTACTTACTATTAACTTAAAATGACTGTTTTTTAAACTTCTAAGGTAATATGTCATTTTCCTGGCATTCAAGATTTGGTGAATTTCTATTTTATTTTTTTTCTCGAGCAAATGTCAATAAACTACACTGCTGTCTATAAGATATTAATAAGTGTAGCTAAAGAAGTATACAAAAAAAATTTTAGATTATTTTGAAGACTTTAAATTTGAAGAAATTTTTTGGTCCGAATTGTCATGTTTTGTGAGAATCGCCCATATGCAAGAAAACCTGTGTAACTTGACAACTTGCTGTGTTTTGCTTTAGTGGTCAATTTTGAGGTGATAAACTTAAGACAGAAGAAAAGTCAGTTTCTCTTACAGTTTCTTTTATCGTGCGATTCTTATATATACTATGTTATTCGCGGTTTTTATATATTCCTATTTAAAGTAAAGATAAGTGTAATTATTTAACAGGTCTTTAAAATTTTATTTGGCAAACCCCCAATTATTGTAAAAGATTCGTTACATAAGATTACTACATAAATAGATACATTAGAGTGTTATTTAAATAAAATGTTAAACTTAGTTTAAAAAATGAGATATTTTGATAGTCATCCATGCCAGTTATTTATAATAAATTATTTCTTAAGACGTACAATACAACAACATATGTTGAATTAGAAAAATTAATTTTATATTAATTGCAACATATTAGAATTGAGTTGTACATAGAAACCTATTTGTTTAAAAAGCTTTCAATAGCTTCCAGTATGGTCAACTCACAAATGGGTTTGGTTAGCTTTTAGTGTTATTTCACTAATTCAGTAAAATTGTATACATAACAGTATAGGAAATGTCCTAAAAAGTGTTTCCCCCCCCTCAACTTATAAAGGTATGATTATTAGAGTATTTAAAACAAACTCTACTTATTTCATTAGTTAACATACAGTATAGACAGATGGTCAGGTTACAAAATTTCTTTTCCATAAATAGGATAAATTCAGTTTTTTGGATTATAGATCTCTATTCAGACAGCTAGCAGGTTTTTCTGCTACATTTTGCCATTTGATAAGGCGTTCACTCTCTGATAACTTAAGATGTCAGCCTAATATTGGGCTTTTGCCCCTATGATAATTTGCTGTCTCTACCCTGAACTGACTCTTACCATAATTTAAAGAATTAAAATGTAGGTGTTTTTTTTTTCTTTCTATGCTGTGCAAACGAGTAATCTTTTCTCTTTGAAACAGCATAATGAAATCTGTTTTGTTTTCATCTTTTTGTTTTATAAAATCATTTTATCTCAAAGTTGAGATTTGATTAAATAAAATTAATTATAATGATTTAATCCTTTTACAGTTCTACTATGCTTTAGAAATAAGCTAACATGTGTTATAGTATAGGAAAATAGTTTTTATAAGAAGGTGATGTATGATGTAAAAAAAAATGTCACAAAGAAATTTTAAACTGCTATTAAATCATATTTTAAATTGAGATGTCGAATTAATATTGAAAACTAAAGTTTTTATTTTTATAAAGGATTTAGATTTTAAAATGGATTATTTTTAAAGCATGATTTATGTATTTTTAAGTTTATATGTGATTATTACTTCTGTTAGTTGTAGCACTATGCACAACAGTGATTCGCCATTTTACTGATTTTATAGCATTAATTCAAGTAAAGATTATTAACATCCAGATAAAGAATTATAGTTTGTTTTATAATATTATAGTTTATAATGTATTAAATAATATAATTCATAGCAATTTAAAAAATGATTCATTTGTTAAAAAAAAAACATTTTAATAGCATATCCTAGTTTTAGGTATGGCATCTAAAACCATTTTTTTTAGATCACTTACATTTAAAAAAAATAAAAATGTAGTATCGATGATGAAAATCTTATGAAGCTTGTTTAAAAAATTCTTATATATCATTTATTTAAAAAAGCTTTTTTTTTTTGTTCTTACTAATCAAAGTTGGTCAACTATATTTTTTTTTACTTAAATGGACTTAAGAAAAGTGATTGATGTTTTGAATCATTTTTTAAAATAAGTTATTTTTTTTAATTTAAATTTTAAAAAATAAATTAAAAACTTCATAGTTGCTTGCTCTACTGGATTTTCTAGTAGGCTATTGCATTTTGTTAGTTCCTGCTGGTTCAATAAAAAGTTCTAATGGCTTATTTATTTTTATTTTTTTCATTTTAAAAAATTTTCATCATTTGGCACCAGCTTGCTTGGGCTGGGTGGTCTTTTAGCTGCTACTGGAGTTCGAACCCCAGTTCTCCAGAATGACAAGTTCAGTACCTTAACCACTGAGCCATCACAGCTCCATTCTTATTCTTACCAGAATGAAAAGAAAAAAAATCTAAATGTGAAATTTTCAGAACTCTGCTACTTTGTTTCTGAAATTTGTTTTATTTATCAGTTATTTGTAATTAATTTTGTTCTTTTGATGTTAAAAATTATTTGTTGTGATGTATTTTATTCTTTTAACTTTTAGGAGGAACTTTTGCCATGTCATTACCAGTTAGTCTGTACAATATATATTGGTAATTATGTTTTTGTGATTTATCTTATTTTGTGAGTACTAATACTTACTGTACATCAATTTTCATAGTTTTTATGCTATGCGCATGTTAATATTTTTGGATTGTATTTATTTATTTTTTGTTAATATTTTCACTAATTTGCAATTAGTCCCCAATATTCTTAATTGAGTATCTAAAATCTACATGTATTTGAAGTGCAGTTTCTCCAGCAACCCCTTCTAATTTTTATATTTAAAATATGAATTTAGTTAGTTTCTACTACAGGTTGATTATCTCTTAGTTCAGTTAAATTTTTTTAAACTCATTAATATGCTGTATAAAATAGTCATTTTTATACCTTAGAATTAAATAAATGTAATTAAATTTTGTTGTACAATTTTGAGACCAATGGCATAATTTTGGCTAAGTGGTGAGTATTGCGCACTGGCTGCCTTTACTTCCCCTCCTTACCCTTCATGACCCCCTGACTCACAACTGGTTGTTGCAAGAGCTTTAATCAAATTATTATCATTTTGTATTTTATTTTGAACTTTATTTCAGTAAAAGTTATAGTTACATGCAAATAACATTCACAAGCTAATTAAAAAAAATTAGATGTGAAAATATAGATTTTAAAATTATGATTTTGTATTATGTAACTTATACAAAATACAGTATTAAATATTTCTTATCTAGTAGTATTAACACAAGTTTGATCTGAATTTAATTGAATGTTTTTAAGAGCTCTATTTTATTTTACATAATAAAGAAAAATGGCTGGAGTACATATGATTTTTATTATTATTTTAATAAAATGAATAAGATATGAAAATGTATTGAAAAAGGCTATCTTTGTTATAAAATTTATCTTTAATTTATTATTAAACTTCATTGAAGTACACTAATAAAATGATTTTCAAACATATATGACCATAATAAACTGTATGCAAAGTAGTTCTTTCAAACTGCCTACTTTCTTTACCTGTACTAAAAAAATTATAAAGAAAAGAGAAGGGGTTGAAGTCTATTTCCTCAAAAGGCATACACTGAGAAAAAAAAGACATTGTATTTACTTTAATTTTCTTAACATAATAAGTAAGTGAAAGACTAATTTTCTAACCAATCGCAAGACTAAAATATTCTTCCTGAAAGCTGAGGCAACCGAAAATAATTTGTATCAGTTATAAAAATTCTAGAATGTCTGTTATCTAGTAACAAATATAAATTTTTTGGGTAAAAATATTGCTTTTGTAATTTATGAGAATAAGTAAATGTTAAAAAAAATAACAATAGTAAAAGCAAATTGACCTATTACTGATTCCCATCTTCCAGAGAAAAGCATTTAATTTTTTTGTGCTTAAAAGTCTCATTTTTTAAATTTTTTTTATAGTACCTGAAAACTGATGCAACAAAAATGGAAGTGTGGCATTCACGACGGTTGGCCTCACACTGCCAATTTAAAATTTTGGCGATATCTTTTACAGGTCCAAAGCGTACAACAGTGTAGCTTTTCAATCGGAAATTACTGTAATTTCCACTGCTGGTTCAGAAATGTTAAAAATAAATTTTTTATTTATAATCAGGGATGTGATTCTTCCGCGGATCCGCTGATTTCCGCTTTTTCCAGATTTTTCCATATCTTCCGCTCTTTCTTCATAAATTTCCGCGCGGAAAAAATTTTTATGCAGTAAATGTTATTTCGTTGAAGATTTTTTTCTTCCGCGGAGCGAAAGTATTGAAGTCCCCAATAAACCTTTCTACATGTCAATCTGCTGGCTGGGGTAAAAGTGGTTGACCTTGGTAAAACAATGCCGTCTCCTACTCCACTACTCTCCTATCTTTTCAGGGATGAAAGACTTTTTAAAATTTCCGACCATGTTCCAAAAACTTTTGTGGAGTTGAACGAACGATATAGTCGGACTTGCAACGAACTCCCCCTCTGCAGTAGCCTCCTGAGAAAATGATCTTCAGAAAAAAATGGGTAGAATTTCAGCCGAATTTGACAACCGCGACTTCCGCTATAGATTGGCAAGAAGAAGAAAAATCCTAAGCAGTTTCGTTTCGGCCGCTGATATTTGATTTCTTTTGATTGGCTGATTTACAGAATTTTAAATATTAGGAACTGGGCCAGAATCTGCTAAAATTGCGATTCTTATTTAGATGATTTTTATGTAAATCATCGATTTTCGTATTTAACTGATTTAAAAGTTACTTGTTGAGATTCGTTTTTACACGATTTAAAAATCATTACTCGCAATTCCCATTCACGCAATTTAAAAATTCAATATCGCGATTTGTATTTAGGCGTTTTTAAAACCCAATATCGCGATTTGTATTTAAACGTTTTTAAAACCCAATATCGCGATTCATATTCCCGCTAGTTTAAAATCCAATGTCGCGATTCGTATTCATATATATTTTTAAATTTCAATATTGCGATTCGTTATCACGCGGTTGTAATATCAAACATCGATTTTCGTATTTATACGCGGTTTAAACATTACTCGTTGCGATAAGTATTCAGACTCTAAAAATTTTGCATCGTGATTCTTATTTACACCATTTAAAAATTCAATACCTCGATTTGCATTTTCATGCTTTTAAAATCCAATATCGTGATTCTTATTCACGTGATTTTAAAATTCAATATCGTGATTCTTATTCACGCTATTTTAAAATCAAACATTGTGGTTCTTATTCACGCAATTTTAAAATCCAACAGCGCGATTCTCATTCAAACGATTTTAAAATCGAACATCGCGATTCTTATTCACCCTATTTTAAAATCCAGCATCGCGTTTTTAAAATCCGATATCGCCCTATTCACGCGATTTTAAAATCCGCATCTCGATTCTTTTTCACGCGATTTTAAAATCCGGCATCGCGATTCTTTTTTACATGATTTTAAAATCAAGCGTCGCGATTTTGAAATCCAACATCGCGATTCTTAATCTAAGGCCTCTAAAAATTTTGTGAGAAATGAACTTTCTTGTCCTATCAACACTGATGATCAAAAGTCTGCAAAACGCAGTCTACAGATCAGTCATGTTAATAAAAGACCATCGAAAAAACAAAGAACTGATGAGAAAGTCCATAAAGGTCCTTTGACCATTAAAGAAATGTTTTTTAAAATGATGTGATACATAAAATAGTGCTTATGCATAATTACTCAAAGTTATCTAAATTATTAAAAAAAAAATTATTTTAATCAAGATTTTATTTAAGAACATAATTACCATTTATTTATATTTATTTGAGTAGATAATAATGTAATCATTATCAGATTGGCTATTGAATTCATATAATTTTTTCTTTTGCACGCTTAATGCTACAGTTATAAACTTCCTCTTTTTTGTGTTTTTGTCAATCACATCCCTGTATAATGTTAAATATAGCAACTGTGAACCTTATTTTTAATTTTATTGCTTTTCTTTTCTAGTGCCCATAAAAAAGGAGAGCTGAAACAGAATTCTCTGTGGGAAGCTATGCGTCCATTGGTGCCTATAATTCTATTGTTTTTAAGTACAACTGTGTGGGCAATTATGTCTCCTACAAATATCTTAAGTAATGATCCCAGGGTATTCTATTGGCTAGTTGGAACCGTTTTTTCTAATATTGCTGTAAGTAGACAATCTTTATTGTTCTGCTTAGGGACTATTAAAATATGGCATTAGTATATTTTGTTCATTTTAGACACTGCTCACTAATTTCTAACGAAAATGACATTAGGAGCCCCGTTATATATTTCTCAATGCAACTTTTTCCTATTTTCTAATAATTTATTTTCTATTTTTGCAGTTTACAGGGAGTTTTTGTTGCTAAAGAGAATTTTCTTACATAAGCATTGCTCCCTTGTGAAAAAAAAAGCAAATTACAAACATTTGCCCTGGTAAAGTTTTCATTTGAGTGGAAAACACTCTTTTCGTGATTGAGCGATTAACAATATTTCTAAATTTTCAAGAAAATATTAAGAATTTATTTTGAATTTCAACAAAAAAGGCATTAACTAAGCTAAAACTGTTCATCAAAAGCATGCACATTCTCCTTTGCATGCTTGTTTTTTCGTTTTATTTTTGTATTCTTTTTGTGCAAAGTAAACAGGACAAAGCTTGAAGATAAAAAACAGTATTTATTGCATAAAACATGCTACAGCTGACTTTGCCATTAAATAAAAACATCACAATGGGATCAATAATAGATTAATTACTATTCTGCATCAAACAGCTTCATAGTTATTCAGACTTATCTTGTTGAAAACAGGAATGAACCCACTTTCAATTACCGCAGCCTTCTTTTTTTCTTCAAAATAACCTTTACAATTATTTGTCAAACAGGGTTTTTTTGCAAGATTTGATACTGTTCCTACTTTATGAATTTCTTTCACTAATAGTCTTATAACAAAGAAAATCATCATTTGACATTTGTATAATAAATTGATATTTAATGTCAATATGTTTTCATATTCTGTCGGTTTTTACAAAAACCTCTATCACAAAATTGTTTTGACTCATTATCACAAAATTGTTAAAGAATATCTGTATTTATTGCATTCAGTTCCTTAGCTGCACATAATTCTTCCTTATCTTAGCTACGCATTTTTCTTCCACACTTTTTGTAAGTGATCCTTAGAATTTAAAATGATAGATTTTTGTTTCCCGGATTTTCACATAAGAAGAACATAATCCATGTATAATATATGACTGCTGTTCAAGTATCCTTCTGATAAGTTACACCCCCAATTTGAATCTGACTATTCTAATAGTTTGCATTTACTTACATTCAAAAAATTAATTTTTAAATGGTTAGTATAAATACATAATTTTTACCACTGCAAATTTTCAATGTTGACTCAAGCATAACTTCAAACATTTATTAAGCAAAGCTAATCGTGATTATTTGCAAAGTATGTAGTTGCACGGTCAAGCACACGAACTTGCCATAGGACTCTGTAGCAAAAATCAACATCTTTCTAAGAAGATTACAAAGTACACTTACATCAAAAGATTAATTTTTAAATGTTTACTATATAAATACATAATTTGTCTCATGTTAACTACAAATATCCAATGTTGATGCAAGATGTTTTAGCATAACTTCAAAGATTTATTAATCACAATTAATCTTGAATATTTAAAAATTATGTGGTTGTACGATTAAACAAACAAACATGCCGTAGCTCACCACAGCGAAAATCAACACCCTTCTTACGAAGATAAGTACTTGGTATTGTTATATGACTACACCAATGATAATCAATGATATCAAGGTAGTTCTTGCCTGTATACAACACAAAATGTCATCATCAACCAGTATAAAACCCTATTGAGCACCATGCATACCATTAAAGATACAGGTATGTAAAAAGATTAGTTGCAAAGTTTTTCTATGGCTAAAACGTAACTTAAAAAGGAAGGAGACACAACCTTTAATTTTGTAATTATGTCATTAAGAATTAGAAAAAGTGTATTATGAGCAAAGATCCGTCTAATTAGGCATATTGATCAGTATTTTGGAAGAAAAAAATTGCCAGATATGCAGATTTTGACATTGTGCTAAAGCATCAATGACATGCATTGATAAAAAAAAGTGTTGTATCTTTCTAATATTATAATTTTCAGCTTCTACCTTTAGGAAATAATTTCTGAATGTCAGATGGTTATTGTGAATATTTACAAATTATCTGGTTGTACGATTCAACAAACTGTCAGATATTGTAAAAACAATAAAATATTTTTTTAAGTACCTGTTATCGAGAGTCTATATACAGTTTTGCCTTTTTACTAAATTTCAATTTCTAGTGGTACACTTTACAGAACTAAGAGAGTGTTTTTTTTTTTTTTTTTAATTATTATATGCTCAAAAATAGTTAGGTCCATAATTTATGAATTATAATTTTAAGATATTTAAAGGCTATGTATTTTTGGGCTAGTTAAAATACCCAATTATTAATTAGTTAAAATATCTAATTTTTATAAATCATGTAAGAAACATAAGTTTTATGCCCTTGTTTATTTAAGAAATTTAAAAATTTTTTCACTAACTTGACTCAAAATAATATGTTTGCATTTCCATGATTGCAATAGATTACATGAAAGTCAGATAAATAAACTGTATTAAAAAATGTATGTTCTTAATGCTAATCATACGTTTGACATGTCTATAAATTTTAAATAATTGTTCCAATGTTTCATTTCAGTGTCGATTAATTGTCAGCCAGATGAGTTCAACTCGTTGTGAAACTTTTAACTGGTTGTTTTATCCTATTGGCTTTGCTATAACCTTCATTTTTTATTCTCCAAATAAGAGTAGTAAAACTGAGATTCAAGTAGCTTGGGCTTTATTTATATTATCTGTTGTTGCTCACATTCATTATGGAGTTTGCGTTGTAAGTAACTTTTAATATTTTTTATGTTCAAAGGATTTTTAGCATATATTTTTAATTGAATGAATTCATGTGCATCATTACTGTATTTTAAGATGAAGATTTGTTGCTCATTATCACTAAAGTATATATTTGCAACCAGTTGATAAACAAAAAGTTTCTAACTTAAATTGCAACGATTATAATAAAGTTTTTTTTAACAAAATATTATGAGCATGACATTATTACTCTTTATTAAGTTATTGTAAAAATATTTAGTGTAGCTCTTCTAAAATTCAAAATTATTTTATTAGGATAAGATAAATAACTTTTATTTTTTTATTATTTGCCAAATGAATAAATTTTTTTTTTGTATATTTAAAATAACTTAATAGTTTCCTATCCTACAAAGAAGAATTTTTTATTCTTATAATGAATAAATTGGAACATGAATATTGTAGATCGATAATTCGACTATTTGAAGCGAATATTTTTTAAAATTTAACTGTTCTGATGCTTTAATGTTGGAGTAGTGACTAATAGTTTTTCTATAACTTTAATACTCTTCAATAAAGGGTAGAATTAGATTTATTTTTGTAAATTAGTTTTTAACAATTATTTTTCTTGTTTTTATACAACCAGAGAGAATGGTTACTTCACTTTACAACTTTGGTAATGGATTTCATTCTCTGTACTGCAACAGGAAATCATTTTCTGAACTGCAACAATTAACATAAATATTTAGCAGTGTCAATAAATTTAAACAGTGACACTATTATAATATTTTTTTGTTATTTTGAAATCTATTTAAGGTTTAAGAGTTTCATTTTTAGAGATTCTTTTTATTATCTTCTGCTTTCTCTGAATTTAAAAAGAAATACTGCTACTCTTCCTAAAGAAAATACAAAATTTCACATATTTCTAGATAAATGTTTAGAGAAAATTTTGAGAGGAAAATGTTATTTTATGTTAGCTTTCCTTTAATTATGTCAAGGCTGATAAATTTCACCTGTATAGCGGAACAGTTTATCAAAAACTATTTAGAATGAATTATAATTCTTTGCTGTCACATGCTCTTATGAATTAAACTGTTAAATTCTTGCTGTTTTCAGCTTTTTTGACATTAAGATAAAACTAAGTTACAAAATTCTAAAGAAAAGCAAAAAAGTAGACAAAAAATTATTAATTTTTCATGTTTTTCAAAAGATTTGCAATGCAGTCTTTTTTTTCATTAAAAAAAATCAATTGGTGACTTGATGTCAATTTAGAGTAAATTTTAAAATTTTCAAGCATTGGTTTTTCACGAGAATCTTGATCTTGTGCAGGGGCGTAAAAAGGGAGGGGTTTAAACACCCCCCTTGAGCTCAGACAAAATGGCAAAAATAAAAATTTTAGTAGAAATTATGCGGGCTATTATTTTTTAAGACTAAATATTTTTATTTGCCTTATGCCTACTTTTTTTCTCACGGCATTTCTCACTGAAAAAACGTTTACTATAGTAGAGTTGTACTTTTGAAACCAAATTCGCGTGATACTGTTACGGGCTGATTCCTTTCTGTCCTGCCAGTCGCAATAGTTTTCGAGATTGGCAGTCAGTCATTTGCGTGGTCTTTACGCGATGATTCTGGAATCCTAGGCATTCTGTTGTCTTTGAGACAATTCGAAAATTTTGGAGTTGTGGTGAAAAATTATATAAAAGGGGGAACGGAGCTCGTAGCTAAATCTGCTTCGTTTTGTCTTAACAAAAAGTTAATTCAATCGCCGAACCCGTAGTCGCCACTATTTCGACTAGTGAAGAAATCAGTAACAATAGCATTGGAGATACTGTGCTAGTTGGAGTTATTCATTCCAGCTCGAAACTTTGAGATCGTAGCATAGCGGACATTTCTATGCCAATAAATATATGTATATATTTGCTGTTCTTGGGTCTTTAGGATGCCAAAACGCAAGAATTTAACAATTTTTAATCATTTTGAGGAAAATTCACGACCTAAAATTAGTGAGGTGACAGCATCTGGTACCAATGTAAGTTTTACTATTGAACAGAAGTGTTATACCTTAGAAATGTTATTGAAGAAAACGTTTCTAGCATAACAAAATCTGATGAATGTGAAGTGGCCCTCAAAGTGTTACTTCCCACCCATAGGACATTGGACTTTTTTCAGAAGCTATTACATGCGAGATGATATTACACTATGTTCTTAAACTTAAAAAATCAAATCCAAAATTGTTAGCTGTCTAAATTAGGGAAATAATAGTGCTTTATTACATACTCGAATTTCTTTTAGTAATTTCAGAAAATTATGAACACCCCCCTTGAAAAAATTCTGTGTACGCCACTGATCTTGTGTTTGAGGAAAGAAATTGTGCCCAGTCTCACTTTTTTGCAGCTCCTTCTTGAAATTCACCTTCACAAAATATCATTGAAACGTAAAGGTAGTTTATATATAAACATTGATGTAAAAAATATCAATGCATCTAATGATGTAATCAAATGCAAGAAGAAAAAAGTGTTAATTTTGTTATGTGCTTCTTCTGTACAAAAAAAATATAGAAGTTCACAAGTGCCAAAGCTACTAACATTGATGATCTGTCTAACAGATGCTCATCCTAATGTGGAAGCATCTTTCTTTTGTCATTGATAAAATGTAAACTAACAAATCTGAATTAAGATCCATTTGATAAAGTATGGAATTGATAGAATTTCCCATAACAGGGTTGCCATTTCATAGAGAGAATATGGAAAATACAGGGAATTTTAAAATCACCTAAAATAACAGGGAAAATACAGGGAATTTTGATTATTTTTTTTTTCATTACAAACAGGAAAATTTCTTATCTTATTTTCATGTTTTAAAAAATGGTGACCACTTGATGCATTATCTATAAGATATTTATGGATATTTCAGCTATATAAAACTTTCATTTGCTATAGCATTATTAAAGTATGTTCAGCTATTCCTTTTTTTTTCTCTTAAGTTTTTCCTGCAGTTGCAGTTCAGCAGTTAGCCCAATACAGTTCATAAAAGATCACAGTGATTGTAATTTTCTTCTGTGTACGATATGTACTGGGAAAACACTAGGATTTTTTTTTCCAGATTTGAATGGAAACCTTCCATAAGGTTGGTGGCAAGAGTTTTTCTCATTTGGAGAATCAGCCCCAACTTAAAGCAGGCCCAGAACTACCTGACTTTTAGTGACTTAAACTGAAACTAAAAAGTAAACAGATTTTTGTACAGATTTAGTTTCATCAAATTTTACTGTTTCATTTGTAGTTTGAAAAGATAATTGTTCAAATTATATGAAACTATATCAATTGCGTTTGAAGAAATAGAGTAGAAATAATTCAAATATTCTTTCCTACCTGGTTTTATCTTTTTACCAGACTTCGATACTGTGTCGCTTGTCTTCAAAAGAAACGCATTATTGAAGTCTGGTAAAAAGATAAAACCAGGTAGGAAAGAATATTTGAATTATTT
The DNA here is from genome assembly GCF_043381705.1 of Parasteatoda tepidariorum. NCBI lineage: Eukaryota > Metazoa > Arthropoda > Arachnida > Araneae > Theridiidae > Parasteatoda > Parasteatoda tepidariorum. Next base: position 23,999,712 of record NC_092215.1, read on the forward strand.
CTACTCTATTTCTTCAGCATTAGCTATGTATATAAACATATGATTAAACTAAAATAATATTTAGCTAGGGTAAAATATGATCAAGAAAATGTCAAAGGAGTAAAACAGTAAAGAATTAATTTTGGGAGTCAAGGAAACTAGTATTGAGATTTTTTTGATTTATATAAAATGTGAAGTTCATAGTTTGCGGAGTAAATAAAAAGGAAATTGGAAGAAAAAAAAAAATTTTTTTTACATTTTTCCTCAGATGGCATTCTGCAAAATTGAAGTTTTGAATTGAATATTTTTCTTCGGGATTTAGGTTCCTAATGTACTATAATTAAAGTTGCTAAAGACATATTGGTTACCATTTTAATTTAAAAATTTCTAATTCGTAAATGGTTCATTTGTGTTTATTTAAAAGTTTAACTATTGTCTTAAATTATTTCAGCATAGATGTTATTAAGAATTCAATGCAACATCGCACATTTTCTTGTTAAAAATATTATTCTTTAATCAAACTTGGACCCTTTCATTTTTCTTAAAAATATCTTAAGTTATGTATTATAGTTTTCTAATTCTTCATAATAAGCTTCATAATGTTGTTAAAAAGGAACATAATTAGTTACACGAAATTCTGACTGAATAATTCATATTGTGTAAAACTTAAAAGCATTCTTCATTTTATGTACGACTAATTTATTAAGAACTTAACTCTTCTAATAACGCCTAGTTATATCTACTAAATATTAACTGCATCTTCCCTTAACTTTGTGCCATTTTTAAAAAATCGAAGTTCAATTTTTGTTAGTTAAATGGTGCCTAATTTTTTTAAATGAATAAATCTATTCAAACTATCTTTCCTTTCCAAGTGTTACAACTCTATACAAACTTGCACTTTAATTTTGCTTATTTTTGAAAAAGATGGGTCTAAGGTTTTGAAGCTTTGAATACACAGTCTCAGTAATAATTAAATGATTCTATTCTCAAACTAGAATTCCTTAAATCTGACTGTGAAAAGTAATAACACTAAAATTTTGTATTTGAATGACAATACTTTGATTATTTTTGTACTTTTTAATTCAAATGAAACCTTATGAGTAATTTCAAAAGTAAACTTTATATGTAATTTCTAATGCAGTTAATTTTATTTACTTTATTTAGGTGCAGCAGATGTGCCGCCATTTCCAGATACATTGTTTTTCATTGAAGAAGGAAGGAAAAGAGTGATTTTATTTCTCATCTCAATTTGTTATGTGTGAATGTTAGTTAAGTGAATGTTTTTGAAACTTGAATTCCTTTATGATCTAATAGAAACAGAACTATTTTCAGGTATCAACAACTTCAGGTCTAAAATTTTGAGTAAAATGTTTTCCTGTCAAGAAATGGCTGAGAGTTTTTTGTTCTAATTTTGCCTTGTTTTCCTTTAACTTTGCTTAATATTGTGATACATAACACTGAATACAATTTTACCACTAGAATAATTGAGTATTATACTCATGTGGCCTTTTTAATGACAGGTGATGTCTGTTTTTGAACATTCCACACAAACACTGTTATTGTTCTTTAAATTTTTGAATGTGATTTTGTCCTTCTATTCCAATTATGAAAAATAATGGAAATTGCTTTTATTGTAATTAAGAAACTCGTATAGTAAATATTTGACTTTTTGAAGGGTTGTATGTAATATAAGTAAGTGCATTGCTGTAACAAAAATGTGTTGATATTTATTATATTAACAAGATATTGAATGAAAAGTTAAATGTAGATCTAGTCCATGTAATGATGTGTACTTGACTGTTATGTCGTGAGTAAATCCTCTTGTGATAAATACCGATTTGGTGTAACTATTTTGAATTTGAAAACTTTTCGTAGATATTGAAAATGACTTAATTTTGTTGTATGTCTTTATTATAGCATGAAAGTCAGATTTGCATCTGGATAATGCTTCAATACTTATGAAAAGCTTTTATTGAATTTTGGATTTAATTTGTTTTGATGCATTGCATCTGACCATTTTTACAAGTATAAGAAATATTTGATCCTTTTGAGGTATATTTATGCTGTAAAATTTTATGATTTGAAAACATGCATAATATTTGGACTATTCAACTCCTTCATTAATCTTGAGCTTTATTCAGCTTTTACAAGATATAGTTTTTAGTTTATGGGTGATTCTTCAAAAACCTAACATTTTCAAACAGCATATTCTTAAATTCTTTAAAGAAATCTAAAAAAGAAAAAAAAAAAAACTTTATAAATCCAACAAAATAGTGGAATTAAACAAACAGTGTTGCCATACTCCAAACAACATTTTTTTCCCCTCACTTTATTGAAAACTTCTGTAGATCAGGATACTGACATTAAAACCTTATGACCTTGATAAGTTGCATGTTTAAATAAATTTAAAAAAATAATAATAAATACTCTTTTTAAGCATATTTAATTCATTACTAAAAATAAATTTGTGAAATTTTAAACAAAGTTTGTAGTTAGTCATTTCAAAGTTTGTTTTTTTTTATAGAAAGAGTAAATGAATAACCTTTGTATGGATTGGCTTAGATAGGAAAAATTAGGTCTTCAAGTTTTTTTTTTGTATTGTGTCTTTTTTTTTTTTNTTTGTTTTTTTTTTTTTTACCATTCTTAGGTTTCTGGAGAATTACCCATATAATTACAATTTATAGTTATTTGAGATTTCATAGTAAGTTAGCAAGTTTAATGATAAGAGGATAAATAAGAGATTTAATTATAAGAGGGTAAACATGAGATTTAATGTCAAGAGTGTAAAGTTTAATCCTCTTTATTTAATAATATAATAATAGCTAAATTTTTAAAGCTACTGATTTAAGAAATGAGTTGTACTCAATGTAACGCACATCTAAAAGATTTCGATCTACTGATTTTCCATCAACCTTTCCGATTGTAGAACATTTTCAAGTTAAAATAATGCTTTAGTTAAAATGCATATTCCTTATGTTTTTAAAGAACATTAAATTTTTGTATGTTGTAGGTGTCAAGAACATATTAATTTATTGGCTCTTATATCTGTTTTGAGAGAACTAGTCTGTCCAATCTACTAATTAAGGTTTTAATTGCTGTTAAGTCTATTAAGTAAAAAAAAAAAAAAAAGCTTTCCTATATCAATCATCTAATGCTTTTTCTTTGAACTTGGTTGAAATTCTTTGCTTCTGATTAAATAGTTTTTCTTAATATTGAGCTCCTTTAATAAAATTTTTAATGTTAACTCTACTTGGTCTGGAACTATGTAGGTCATACGTGGATATTCATTTTTGAAAAACCTTATATATTTGTATTGAAAGAAACTATTTATTTTTCAAAATTGAAGTAGCTAGTTTAATTATTGTATTAGATTAAAAATTGTGTTTGTGTTAGATTAATTTATATTAGATTAAAAATAAGATTTTTTAAAATTTTTTTTATTAATTTTTTTAAGTAAAAAACCAATTCAATAAACATTTTCTAAAGAAATTAAGCAATTTTTTTCTTCGTGCATTGTAGAAATAACTTTTTGCACGTATCTGAATAAATTATTATTTTTTGAATAGATTAAATTTTTTTTTTTTATTTCTGCTGCAAAATATATCTAGTTAATGTTCTTTTTTTAAGTTTCTTTGACTTCTTTTGACATTTTATTGGTATGATAGCCTTGATGCAGAAAGCTGAAAAAATAAGAATTCAGTATGATTTAATTAATATTCAGCACTTAAGATCTAGTAATATAATCTTTATAGAATTCTGTTTAAATTTTTATAAATCAATTTGTGTGTTGTTAGAATTCAGCATTTGTGTACGCATAGATCTAATTAATAATCAGTTAGTGGTTATAATATTAAAAATGTAAGATTTTTCCTAAAATTAATGTTAAGGTGGACTCCTAGAATTGGTTATGGTCTTGTTGAAATGGAAAATAGTTGCTTGGAAAAGTTTGCGTCTTTGATGAATACTTTTTCAAATTTTTTTTTTTTTTTTTTTTAAGTCAGTGCTGATCAAAAATAAGAAATTTAAAGAAAATCACGTTTGAGAGGCACATATTATTGGACTAAAACTCTTCATAAATAATCAAATGCAGTCAATGAGTTTCTAGCACACAAAACATTGAATTGTCCTGTTGCGAAGCACGTTTTATGTGCTCAATACGTATGTCATTATTTTGAATTTATAATGAATTGTTAAAGTTCTATTAGTTTAGTTAAGTTCGCTACAGTTTTTGGGATATTTAATCAGAAGCTTATATAAATGTGATATTTCTCTAAAAATAACAATGCTTCTCCCATCTGTTTTACTTCAAAATTTTATTTGTATAAACTGTTTGCCTACTTAGTCACTAAAATGATATCTATGTCGCTGCAATATTTTTTACATGCAGTAAGTTACATAGTTAAATCTTGTGTACTGTTTTGAAATTAAACTTCTGAGGGTAAAAACTTAAGTGAGGTAAAAAATATTATTAGCTGTTATAAATCTTTAAAAATTTAAATATTTCTATTATTCAAAGGAAAAAAAATCAATGCTATTTCTGGAAATGATAAGTTTTGTCTGGACTAAAATCACATTAATGGAAAAAGTTTGATACTGACCTTTCAAAATATGATTGTAATTCCATTATTTTGTCCATTCCCTGCAGTTATTACTTTGCTGCATAGCATATCAAAGCATTGATTTAAAAGATCGTCAGGATAACCAGTTATTGAGCAATTAATTTTTTGACAAGGATGGAACGCTTGTCTCTTTTATGTATTTTTTTCTGAATCTCTAATTACAAGTAAAGATATACTTTGATATTTTATATTATAAAAAAACAGTCTAATAGTGACTAAAAGGAAGTCTGTTAGAGTATCGGGAATATATTTGTACTAAACATAAAATCCAAAAAGAAAATTCTTTCTTATTCATATTCAAAAATTTATCAATAATTGATTTTGTAAATTAAAGAAATTTCAATCATGAATAACTGTTTATCTTAGATCTAAATAAGTGCACATTTGAAAACTTGTTTGGAAGTGAGCCGTGCTTAGACGATTTTTCCTTCAGTCTAGAGAAACACACCAGTGTTTCCTGCTGTATTTCATAACCATAAAATATTAAAATGCTTAATATAATATTTTTTATTTATATTGTCCTAAATCATTGTAAAATAATGAAAAAAAAGTATGAAAAATATGTTTAACAAAAATTACGTATCAAAGGGTTGCCCCCTTTCTCTTATTGATTTTTTCCAATTTTTTTTTTTTTAATTTCTTATCAAGTTTGATATAAGACTTATTAATGTCTTTTATGTTTTCATTTTTCTCTCGATTGCTGATAGAGCTTGAAAGTAAAAAATATTCTCTTAAGTAAGGTATATCTGAAAAGCTTAGATAAAATAGCTAGTGGTGATTCAAAGTATTTTTATTCATAAAATGGGGGGGAAAATATTGGATACTATTTAATTATGTGTGCTTTTTTTCAACATAATTGTTCTCATTGTCAATGCATGTTAAGGTAGCTTTATATAATCTGAAAGCCATACAGTGCTGGACCTTTTTTTCGAAACACCTGGACCATTTTCAGTATCTTAAATCCTTCCATTGACTGATTTAGACACACAAAATTAGTTTAGATTTGTGAGACATTGATTTGCTAAAGCTGCTTCTTTAATTTCAAAATGTTCATCATAAATGATTTGTTCTATACTTAAAAATGCATTTTCTTTACCTTTAAGAAAATGTTGTTACAGAAAAGTTATTTTTTTATCTGCTAATTTTCGTATTTTACGTTTAAAGAACATTAAGTTTGTTTATTGAGAAATGAATAAGTACTCATCAACAACTTAAAAGAAAACCAAAAAGTATCAAAATTAAAGCCAGTGTTACTAAAATTCGCAATAAAATGCTGCCTTTTTGCATTTACATTGTATGCTTTTACATGTTAGGCATATATTTTATGTATTTGCATAAATGTATATTCAGGAACTGTCATTTTTATTTTTAAATTACTGCATCCTTAACTTATAAAGGTTAATTTAAAATCTGTATTTTGAAAACTGCTGTTTTGCCAGCTGATTTGCAGCGATGCCTGCTGATTTGAACACGCCAAAATAATAATAATAAATTTACAAAAAACAGTAAATAACTACAAACTAAATTTTGCAAATATTTGACTATTTTTGCTTGTTTTTTAAAAGGTTATAGCATGACATAACTACTGTAAAGTGGTGAATTTTATAAGCCTATGAATTATTTAGAAATAGTGGTGGATAAAAATCTACTAAATTGAATTTATTAAACCAAGAATCACAATTGATAAATTACCTACTAAACAATTGATTTGCTGTCCCAAGCAAGTTGGCATCTCTGGTTTTGCCTTAAGTTCTCTGCTTTCAGTAACAAAACCAGTTTTTATGAACATAATTCAGTAAGACATAATGTTTAGCAAGGTAAACTTCGTACAAATTTGTTTAGAACAGTAACTTTTAAAAGGTTACACTCTTGAAACTTGATGAAATACTATTCACAAGAGTTCATTCTACTTAACTTGTTAAAGCTACAAGTACTTTGTAGCTGATTTCACTTGTGTTGTTCTCGGCAGCTATTTCGTGTAATCTTCAGATGATTTTAAATTGCATATTGATTTTAGATGGATATAATATTGTGGAATTTTCTGTTATGTTACATTTAACACATTTCATGTTGTGGAATAAAAAGTAAGCTATTCTGCTACATTTTTTTGTAATTTTGGGGAAGTTCTAATTTCTCTCTCTGCAAAAAAACGCCTAACGTATGTGTATATATATGCGTGGATACACAAAGAATGTTTTTGTGTTAATTAGTGGTTCTTGTGTTGAATATTTTAAATTCCTTTATGATTTGCATTTGTTTAGGCAGGTTCATAAATTTTGTGTAATGTGAAATTTGAATCAAGTTTCTATTGAAACTTGAGCACTTTTTTATTATTTTTTTTAATAGAAATCTGTCATGTGTTGAATCATTTATTATTACTATTATGTATTTGTCTTATTTTCTATTCATTCCATTGTAAAGTAATAAAGGTATAATTAATCTGCATCTACTATAATCTGGAACTCTTGGGGTCTAAATATATATCATCTAAAATTCTTAACCCCCTTGGTAGAATCGCAGCAACATTGTCGCAGAACGTTACAGAGCTCTTGCAGAAAGTTTTTTTTCTTTCGGAAAGTAAAAAAAAAAACTTCTATTCTACAGAAATTTACGCGTAATATTTGAATCATGCATTTAGATAATCATTTTTTGGTGTGCTCAATTTAGTATTGTAAATCTATAAAATGTTTCGATTGTATATTATTGATTATATTATTATTGATTTTCACATGAATTTTAACATCCCGATACATTCAAACAATATGGAAAATTAGAATCATGCATTTGCGTATATACTTTTTAAGGCAATAATTCTTATTGAATTTTTGACAGTTATTGCTATTGATTTCTCCATAATTTTTTATACAATATTATTTATTACAACAACCTATCCGTTTTGCGTGATTTTGTCATCAATCATTTTTTTTTTGTGGCAATTCTACGGATTTCATGATTTTTAATTATTATTTTTAATTGTGATGATTATTTTCAAAATGCGAAGAAGGAAATACTTTGTATGTTCTCTCCCCCCCCCCCAACAAAATGTGAGAATATCACCCATAATATTTGAATAAAAAATTATTGCAAGTTCTATTAAAAAAATAATGTAAATACAGTGCTTTTGATATTTTAAATTAGTAACACATATGTTCGTTATTATTAAAAGTATCTTGCAGAACACTAATATTGCTAGAGAGCTTTGTCGCAGATAGCTTGAAAAAATCTTGCCACAGGGATCTTAACACCCTGTGTATCAGTTATTTTTATGGTCCTTGTGGAAATTATAGGCAAATTTATTTTGATTTGCATCACTGAAAGGGCTTTGTCAACCAGTGCGTAAGTTTCCATTAAAAAAAAAAAACTTTAAGACCAGAATTTTTCTCTTAACTAATCTGAATCCATTGCATTTGTTTTTGTAATTTAGGCCAGTTATGTATCTAAATACAAAATACTTAGAAGAAAGCTTAAAATGTTTTTTAAAAAGTTTTGTTTTAGGCTGAATATGGATATTTCTATTCTCCTTGTATGATGAAAGGGCTTTATGTCTAAAGTCAAAAATTATGCTTTTTATATATTAAGTCTTTGTAACTTCTAATATTATAATCCTACTAGCTCAATTTTGGTCTCATTCAATTCAGCATAAAAAAAAACATGGTTAATAATACCGAACTAGTCTAGATAGCAATTAAGTGTCTGCATCCTTGACCCCTTTTCCCTGAGTAAATTTACTGAGGTGGCTTGCTAAAATTCACTTCAAGGAAGAGGGCAAATTTCAGCTGTTCTTATTGAACCCAAATCATAAACTTCTAAAATTATCTGCTGCTTTCCCTGAATTATTTCAGTACTGTGCTTTTTTTTTTTTTTTTTTTTTTTTTTTTTTTTTTTAGCATTGGAACTAGTGTAATATTTTACCAATTTGAAAATATATATATATATGTATTCAACTTGTAAGAATCACCTAATGTAAATCTTATTACTATCATTTACATCTTTTTACAATTCTTCACATCAAAGTTATCAGACCAAAGATTAAATTTGTGATTAGATTAAATGTTTGATTGTTATGTATTTGAAAATGCTTATTCAGTAAATAAGAACATCTTAAAGCGACTTGTCAACACTTTTATACACGAATGGCTATTTATTAAATGTGTAGTTGGCTGAAAATGAAAGTTATTTATCAATCTGTAAGATGAACTTTAGCTATTAATCATGTAGCTATCAAGCTCTGTGGTCAGAATAGTACAAAAATGTTCTTGGCAAACATTTTCCACTCTGTTAAATGATGTAGAGAAAAAGAACTTGTAATCTTGCCCCAAACTAAGTTTGGATTTTAACATTTAAAGAAAGGCCTATAACTTAATGTGTCATTGTTTTGAAATTTAAAAATGCCATCATTCTTTGTTTACTGAACAAGTGTGTTGTAAATAAGTTTTTAAGTAGACTTTTTTAATAATTCTGTATTTTTAAAATACAGAATCATTAAATTCTGTATTTTCTTAATGATTCTGTATTTTTAAAAACATATCTGAAAAGTGAAATCTTACATGTTAAAATTATTCTTTTCATGTCATACATCAGCTGACAATACAGTTAATAGTAACTTAGCTTGTTCATTTCTTTATATAAAGTGTTCCATATTGTCTGCTTTTAGTATGTAAATTTAGAATCTTTGTCAAAAATGAAGATGCTAATTAACATCAAGTAAAAGCAGAATTGAAAATTGTTGCGTCACTCTTAAGGTACACAACATCAAAACCTGTTTGATTGTTTGATAAAATGAATTAGAGTGGAAAGCAGATTTGAAACACATTCAAGCTTCAACTGGCTATTAACAGGTATTTGTGTTTTGTACCTCTGTCATCATTAATGGTGACGCATAGCTGCCAACTCTATTGAATTTTCCAATAGACTACCAGAGATGCCAACTGCTCTGGACGCGCCATAATAATTAAAAAAATGGTAAACAACTACATACTAAAATTTGAACATTTTTGACTAATTTTTTTTTTAAACTTTTAACGGGGTGTCGCATGACTTTAATGTAAAAAGGGGGCGAAGTTTGCCTTTGAATTGTTTAGAAATAGTGGTGAATTAAAGCCTAATAAATTGAATTTATTATACCAAGATTCACACATGAATAAACTGCCACTCAAAAATATTTATTTGTCCTACTGGCCTAATAAAAATTCTCCTAGTTTGTACATTTTTAGAAAATTCCGTAAAATTTAGTAAGTTTCCTAATAAAAATCCCTTCTGAAATAGCATTTTTGCACTGATTATTGCTTGCTTGAATATTTAAATTCGTTATACTGACGCATAATGAAACAAGCCTCATTTATAGAAATCAGTTAAAAACATTTTTATGTTCTAAAATGTTTTTCTTATTTTTATATTCAGAACTCCCTTTTTAAATTATTTAAAATTTCTTCTAACTATCTGAATTGAAAGCATATTAGTTCAAAATTATGAGTAAACATAATACTTGGCTTTTCAAGTTCTTTTAATGTCAATCATAACTGGAAAATATTGCAGTTTTTATATTTTGAGGACCATAAAATTCCCTATATGTTAAATATTTAGTACATTGTGCAACAATTATCATGAAATTTATATTTCGTAAAATCTAGATTTTTTCCTATCCATGGTGATGTTGCTGATTCTTGAAGTTTGCTGATTTTTTTCTCTCATGGTCGCCTAGTTCATTATTACCCCATATTAGTTTGCGACCTCTACATGTATACTATTTTTGCATTTTCATACTATGCATCTTTATTTTTGCCAAGGTTCTTAAATATTTATATTAATTGCAATACTTATGGAACACCCTGTATATTTAGCATTTAAAAGTACTAAAATATCTGAATTTTTCTTATTTGTATTTAAAACAAATTTCCACACACAAACCATTAATACTCTTGAAAAAATGATTTTTCTTTTAAAAACCAATTTTCTTAAGCTAATTATCTTTAAATTCTAAAGGTACATATTAATTTTAGTTGGGAAAAAAGGGATTTGAATTATAAATCAGTCTAATCTAGTAAACAGTTAACTATTTTGAATCAGCATCAGTGTTAAGAAATTTTGATTAATGCATGAATTAGTAACTCATAAATATTGATTTGCATTCAACTTATAAAGTTTCTTAGTGCTTGTTTTGTTCTGTGAGAATTCTTTGATTTTGAGGTCTTTAAATTCTACATGCTTTTGCATTTTTTGTTAAATCCTAAAATATATTTTCAACAAAGTATTTGCCAAAAATGAGAATATAGAAGTGCTAATTTAAGCCCTTTAAATTTTGTAGTGAATGAAGCTTAAGTTTTTTTTAATTCGGAAAACTTTTTAATCTTATTCTAATTGCTCATTCAAAAAAATCTTTCAAATTTACAACTTCTTACGCAAATAATAATTTTCAAGAATACTTTTAAAACCTGCACATTATTAAATTTTCGTGTTCTTAGTGTCTTGATAAGGCTTGCATTTTGAAATCTAAAAATGTATCACTTAATGACAAAGCGCTTTTAAATTAAGTATAATGTATTGAGTAAAATATTTGTAGTTGATTATTATGAAATGATGAATAATTTTCACTGATTGATTTAACTTGAAATAAAATTTTAAATTAGATATTGTTTCCTCTGTTTTTATGATCAAATTATCTTGCAAGCTGAAGTTTCTTAGGATCCATTTGATTCTTTGTGTTTTAAATTTTAGTTTTGTGGTGAATATTTTATAAATTTATTTTGCCTGAACAGTGTGCCATATTATGTAGTTATGTGGTCACATTCTTGTCAAAATAGGATATTCTGTTTTTCAGTTACATACTTTTTTTGTTATTTATTTTTTGACTGGCTTCTGTGAAACCTCGGTAATTTAGATATGTTTTTTTTTCTTCTTAAAATAGTTGCTTTTGAAATTATATTATGAGTCAGTAATAAAAAATGGCAATTTAGACTCTTAGCTTCTATTAGAAAATGTTTTTTAAGTGTTTAGAATTTGTGAAAGAAATGTGTTTGGTTCATTAATCTGAATTGCTACAAAGCTGTTTTGATTTAAAAGTTTGGTGCACGTTAACAAGGTTGTGCATTAAATTTAAAAAAAAAGCTCACTCATAACCCAATAAATAATTATGTTCTAAGCTGATAATGCTTAGCCTTAATGAAAGTTTTATTTAAGCATAGGATAAAGATATTTTAAAAGAATATTTAAAAGTTTGGTGCACATTAACTAATTTGTGCATTAATATTTTTTTAAAAAAAGCTCATTTATAGCTTTGTTAATTATAATGCTCTAAACTGTTGATGAATCTTAGTCTTAAAGAAAGTTTTATTTATTCATAGAATAAACATATTCTGAGATAGCCATTAATAATATTAGTCTAAGTTAGTGAGGTTTTATACTGTAGTCTATTTTTATGAGCAACATCGGCTCCATTTGTTAATATTTTATAAATATATTTTATATGCATTTGCTTAAATATTTAGTCATGTTTCTTTTTATTTATTAGAATTAATTTCACATACACTCCTAATCAATTATGTTTCTTTTTATTCAATCAATATTTATAGTATGTAAACAATGAATTAATTTGAGATGTACGTAGTTATTATTATGTTTTTTGTTAATGGTAATTAAATGTTTGTTTTATTTTTACCTGAATATTTTGTTCCTTAATTTCCTTCTCACAGATTTTACTTGTGATTTGTGTAATGGACATATCTTAAGGCTCATTATGCAGGTATCTTACTGAAGATGTTTCATTTAGAGAAACTGAAGGCTTTTAAATACTTCTGAATAAAAGGAAATATTTTTGTCACTTGTATTCTCTAACAGTTATTTTAATGGCAATTACAGTCAATAAATTTTCTTTCACTTTTTATGAGTCTGAGTCATTGTTTCTGTGAGTTGGAATTACTGTTTTATTGATTTTTCCACTAGGTGAAAACTCAAATCAATTAACTCTAAATGGCTCTATCCAAGACATTTGCCATCAGAATAAATTTAAAAAAAACTACTGTGTGTAGTTAATTGCTATATTTGGATTCAATCTTACTGTCTGCTTGCAAGTGGTAGATCTATATACACACTGCTACTTGAATTGTCCTGTTATAGTGAAAACTTCTTCAGACATCATATTCATGATCTGGCAGTATGGGGTTTCTTGTAGGTTGGTAGGGTTATGTCATTTCTTCGATTCTCCCCTAGCCAAAAGCCAAAACAGTTTCTCTTGTTTCAAAAGTAGTAGACAACCTCTGGGTTACAATCTGGAGCATTACTCTCGATTGGTGATCGAAATAAGCTACAGGTGGCATAGAGCAGTACTCTCTACCTATGGCAACACTTCACATACTTTCACCATAAGTGTGTGGGGAGTCATAGAAGAAGAATGTACGTTAGTTTCTGTCTTGATTTTCAAATAGATTAAAATCTTTTAAGTTTTGAAACTATATGGAACTTAAAACTACGTTAAACATAGTTCTGAAAGAGCGTCATGGATATTTAAAAATATATTTGTAACTATTGGATACGAAAAATATTAAGAAAAGGAGAAATATCATAGTACATTTCTATACAACTGAAAAGAGGAGGAGAGGGAAGGGCCAAAGGCAGGATACCGGTCTTCTCCCCAGATGACTTGCTAGAGCGTTGCTATCGCCTATAACTGGTAGATAAAAAAATAAGCATGCATTTGGATTGTATTTTTTTAAAAGCATTTTTCAAAAACTGAAAGAACAAAATAGCAATTGATTCAAAATCTTATTCTCTCCTAGTTCTGAACATACATGAAGTTGATTGCTGTGAAGAAAAAAAATTGTTTTTCACTTTTAACATCTGCTTATTCTACAGGAAAATAACTTTTCTTCAAATGATTTTAGTAAATGTATGTCTGAAATGCAAGAATTAAGATATAATTTTAAGACTAAAAAAATTTATTACAACTCGAGACGATGTATCAATAAATCTGGCAAAAATCTTTTTCAGCAATGCAAATTTTTAATATTATACATAATACTTTATTCATAAAAGGTTCACAAGCATCTAGAATGCTTATTTTGATGCATTTTATATTAAGTGTGTGAATTGAAGGCTTGTCAATAGTATTTTGTTTTGATTTGNTAATATTATACATAATACTTTATTCATAAAAGGTTCACAAGCATCTAGAATGCTTATTTTGATGCATTTTCTAATAATTAAAAATAATTATATTAAGTGTGTGAATTGAAGGCTTGTCAATAGTATTTTGTTTTGATTTGAAGTCTTAATTATCTAAAATGTTAAGTGATGACATATTTAACTATTCTAATGCTGCAAAAGTTGACTTTTTGAGCTGGTGGAATGCCCACAGATTGTACAAAAGTGATTGAGGTATCTTATCTATTTTGATTTGTTTCAAAATTTTTGGATTTTATAGAATTTGTTGAATGTAATCTATTTTCAAATGGTGAATTTTTTTGGGGTGGATTGAGGATCCATTTTCTTACTCATTGGAAGATGCAGAAATAAATTTTGCACAGTGGAAATTTAAAGTTGCCTAAATTTTAAATGAATGTCTTTGTTTAGTTTGTTTACAATTGATTTTAATGCAATTAATTTAATTATAACAGAATTTTGAAAATAGCATACTATTTGTCTGCATTCAATATTGTTAAAACACTTGAAATATTTCCTCGAATCAAATTCACTCTATAACTAAGCTTTAAATCGTGCTCTGACAGCATCCCTTTGGCACTTACAACTTGGTTTAACTGTGGTTGTTAAGTGCTTTTATAGAATCAAATATTTTTCTCAAATTAATTGTTCCAATTATTTAGTTTTAATCTCATGATATTTAAATTGAGTTAAAATTGTGTGTAATAAATAAGTAGTATGCAAACTAAAAAACTTTTTATAAATAACAATACTTTCACATACTTTTTCAGAATCTCATAAATCAAAAATTTGTAAATAAACATAAGAATTTCACTTTGCTTGACACCATCCTGGAACTAAAGCACCTATTTTGCTTAATTTCCTCATTGCAAAGAAATTTGGAAGTGGATCATCAGATGGCACCATGGATCTTCGCATTTGATCAAGACGGTGTCTCATTCGACGTAAGACAACTTTTTCCGTTGATGCTAAATTATTCTGTTCTAAAGGGTCGTCTGAAATTAATTTTAATAATTTGATTTTCTAGTTTTACAGAATTTCAAGACAAAGATTTGAATTAACAAATTTTAGAGAGTAGTTTTACTATTTGGAAAGACTATCTGCACATCGTCAACCTAAAATGTAAACATATACAGTGCGCAAAATAAAATATGGTACACCTTTAATAAATTTTGATCTAGGGATCAGATTGTCACATACTAAATTGAGATCTTAATGGTTCTAGGACTAAACTGAATTATCAGTGAGCTTATTATTCTGGTTACATCTTGAAATAAGTGTTTAAAAAATAGGACATAGTTCAAAATGCGCATCTAAGAAAATTCACATTGCCAAAAATGTGCCATTTCAATTTATTTAAACGCAATACTTACGTTGCTAAGTCCTGTGTTGGGGTAGAATGCTGAATTTACTATAAATATAACTTTTAAAGCGATGTCTTAAATTTTATATTTTAAAAAAAGTTTCAGAGACATTTAAGGTTTTAAATACAAAAATGAGCATAAATTATTGCAAAATTTTTATAATATATTGTACAATAAATTTTCTATTAATTCAGAATTTTTATAATAAGTAACAAAATATAGTTTTTAATAGTTAAATATAGATTTTAAATCTACATTTCATTGTTTAACTCTCCTTGTTAATATATTCTTAAATTTTATACAAAAGAGGATGTTAAAATATAAATTGTTTATTTTTGATGCTTAGTATCCAGAATTTCACACTTTTCTGATTTAAATATTTTATAATGTACTCAATAAGCAACAGGAATAGGATATTCCTTCTGATCAGATGAGGAAAAGTTAGCAAGAAAAGATTTAGAATGCTCTGGTTATGTTTCTTATTTAGAGGGCTTTTCAAAATTTTAGGACTCCGTACATAGCTAGTATTTACCGTGGCATTTTATACACACCAGATATTGTCATAAGATTAGACCGTGAATAATTGGGAGCATATAGTACTATTAAGAAAATTAAGTACATACTTTCAAATTATTTAAGAAATGCATTTAAATTTCACAATGCTTCCCCTTTTGTAAATGAATTCTGTTTCATTATTTTTATTTGTAAATTTTAAGATCTATAAAAAAGACTTACTTTTTAAATTAAAAAGATAGACACCTTTTTCTGTGATGTGAGACTTATTGCACGATGTTTCAAGTTCAATCCCCTCTTCCAATTCAGAAACTTCAAGCCAATCACAAGGTAATCCAGGATAGCCTATGATTAATTTATAGTCTCCCACTCTGTGCAAAAGTATTAATAAAATTCTATAGTCAATTATAAAAATTCTTGAATATTTTCAAAAATATTAACTTTTAACTATCAACTGTAAAAAGTAAATTTCCAAATATAGTCGGATTTCTATCTAACGAACTTCCATTTTGCGAATTTCCTATATTTGATATTCCTATGGCAGAACTTTTAAAAAAATTGTGGTACAGCTAGAGAGAACCACAAAATTAATGATGATGATTAATGGTATTCTTTTTATTACTTGCTGTTAATCTAGTTTTTTAAATGGAGTGTTTTCTTTTGTAATTAGAAATTCGTGATCAATGTATCATAAATCATTTCTTTTTATTTAAATGAAGTTCATTGTATGGGATTAAGATAGATATCAATGATTGTAGTAAATGAATTGAAATTTTTTTCATAAAAATGGAAAGTTTTATAAAATATTCCTAAAGGGATTCACAATGCAAAATATTATAAGAGTTGTTGCTGTAAGTTCTGTAAAAATTGAAAGGGTTTTAGTTTTCTTGCAGAAATAAGCGTATCATATTTTCTGTCATTTAAAAACTAAATCATTAATATCTTTTTATTTTTTAACCTTGGTATGCGAGTGAAAATTAATGTATTTTTAGACATTCCCTTTATGATTGGTATTAACATTAGCAGATCTTAACATCTGCATATGTTAATCTAGATTTGAAGATAAAATATGAAATAGTTAAAGATGAAAAAGTTGGTAAATTAGTATTCTTATTTTTATTTATTGTCACTAGAGCTCCAGATATAAAGAAATAACTCTTCATTCGTACACACAAAAGTATATATATATATTTTTTGGCAAAAATAAGTTTTAAATAATAAAATGGTTGAACTTTTAGATAAAAGCCCAGAATGTGTGGCTTCCAGGCCGAAGCCTCTCAAAACATCTTCCATGGACAAGAAATTGTAAAAGCAAGTGTATGGAAACATTAGTTTATTTTTCACCAAGGAAAGTTAAGGAATCCATGCATTGGCTATGAATTGTTACCTTGTAAGGGTTTTTGAGTAGTAGTAGTACTTTATATATACCACACTAGAATTGCACAAGATGCTATTGGCGATGGTCTGGGAAACATGTTATCACAATTTTGATCCCCTGCTTTGGGTAACTGTTTTCAAATTCTATACAAATATGTTTAAAGCAGTTGTAAAAGGAAAAAAAAAAAAAAATAGATACATTTCCTTCTACATGCCAAGGTTACTGAATAAAAAATATGTTAATGATTTACATTCATTGAAAGGAAAATTTAATGAAATAATAATTTAATTGTTGTTGTAGTTTATTTACGTCGCACTAGAGCTGCACAATGGATTATTGGCGATGGTCTGGGAAACATCACTTTGGATGATTCAAAGACATGCCATCACAATTTTGATCCTCTGCAGAGGGGATGACACCCCCGCTTCGGTAGCCCGACTACCTGCGTGCGAAGTTGAGCACTTTACGATAGAACTGTTTAGTTAGAACCAATACCGCACACACTTGGACCCTTCATAAACTGATCCAAGGGGTAACGATCAGTCCACTGCAGGACTTAATTTTTTTAATATGATTTTATTAGAAAGTATGTTACAGTTATTTTTGCATGACATTAGTCTAGAGTTCAATTTGCCTTCAAAAACAAATTGACAGAGAACATTTCAAAGATAATAGTGCTCGTTTCTTTGATAAGAATGAGATTAAAGACTAACAAATAAATAGTATGAAAAAAAAAAACATTTTTTTTCAGAAATATGACACGGCAACTTAAGAAATGGAAATATTTCCTGAGTTGCAGTATCATATGGAAACATTTCCTTTATAAGGTAATATGTAAAATAATATGGCAGTCTGAAACTTATAATTCCTTTAGGCAGAAAATTTATTACCGTATGGCAGCTCTTTGATATTCCAAGTCAAAAATGTTGTAAATAAATTCACTTCTAACTCCTGGTCCATCTTTACTTATCATATTCCACAAATTCAATCCATCCATATTTTTAGAATCTGCAAAAATGTTAGTTATCCATATTATATAAAATCATGTTTTTTATTCATGATACTATGATATATTTCCTAAATTTCGCCATTATTATAGATACCATCAAGTAGTGTTAGATAATATAGTTATAAATATTAGGTAAATCAATACCTAATATTTATAATTTTATTTTGAAATAACGTTTTCATAAGGCACTTTTGGAACAAAGTAGGTATATTTTAGAAATATGTATTACGATTTTGAAAATTCAACTTATAATGCTTGCAGAAAAGTTTCTGTGAAGTAACTCAGAAGTAATACTACTATGTTAATATTCTAATATACATTTCCAACTATTTTAGTAAATATTAGGAAATTATTCTTACGGAATTATGCTTCAATTGAAAAATAGTGCAACATCTAATAGAATTCTGATTATCTTATTTTATCTTTATTATAAAAATGAAGTATAAATAATTAAGGCTGGACGTGTAATTAATGATGAAATCACCATGTCAA
Organism: Parasteatoda tepidariorum; assembly: GCF_043381705.1. NCBI lineage: Eukaryota > Metazoa > Arthropoda > Arachnida > Araneae > Theridiidae > Parasteatoda > Parasteatoda tepidariorum. The sequence continues at coordinate 24,018,219 of NC_092215.1, forward strand.
GAGCATCCAAAATTTAGTAAAATTTTTAACTTTTATCCAAATAGTTTAGGAAAATCATATCTTTCTTAATATGAATTTGTAATTTATTTGAACATCACTTTGTTATAGACCATTTCCTAAACATTGAATACTGGAATAATTCGGAGAAATCTGATAATCATTATGAAAGTTAGGGTCCCAGTATGGATATTTGAAGATTGCTCCATCTTCCTAAGTCCAAAGTGAATTTTAGCCAGCATTTTGAATTTACTGAGGGAAAGGGGGAAAATAATTTTTTTTAGAGAAGTAAGGTGTTTTCTATGTATTTATTTCTGATAAATCAAAAGAAACAAAAACTAAGTCAATAGGACTTATAGTTTAGAGGGAATGATTATTTTATGTGTAAAATGTTTTAGTCATAAATTTTACTCTTTGTACACAAAATTCTTGTAACTTCTAAACTATTAGTTTTGCCAATTTTTTCGACCTAATAAAATACATAGGAAACAATACAACACTTTTCTAGGTAGGGAATATCAGAATGAATATCAATGCGCAAGAAAAAAAACCTAAGTAATTTTTGTGTCGATCAGGTTTTCAGGTACTACGATTAATGGTTTGAAGGGAACCTCAAATATGCTAATTAGTTTGCAGACAATATTTTAAGTTACGAAGTCAGAAACAAAAACGTACTTTCTCCTAATTATCATGGTTTTTTGTTTTTCAACGATTTAGATTGTTTAACCCCAAAATGTGGAGGTAGCCACAATCTGGGAAATATGATTCCAATCCAATAGTTTGATCAGGAGAAAGTTTCTGCCCTTTAATGTTAATTTCACTTCTTGCGTATTTCGCCATCCTCGTAAAGTTTTAAATGAATCGAAAATTGATGAATGTATTCGTTTACTTAAAAATAATTTCATGTAAAAAATAAGTTTCAATAATTTATTTTTTAATTATTTTACATAATAAGGATCGAAAAATTTTTGAATTGTGAAATAAAAAAATTTTTACTTTATTTTAAATTATATGATTCATGAAGACAAAAGAAGTCAGTTGATAAGTTCTTGAGAAATGAAACCATAAAAATACAGCTTTTATAAATAAATTTTTATAACTCAGAAACAATTCCACTAACTTCGTTTAAATTTTGCGTTCTGACATTTAAAATTGTATAGTTTAAAATGATGCAAAAATTTGTATACCTAACGATTCTAAATTTTTTTAGTCTTTATGAAATAAAATATTAATAAATAATTATTAAAAATTATTTTTTACGTGAAATTATCTTTGGTTAATCGAATTTTATAATTGCGCAAAAATTTTTTGGATTCGAAGTTTAAGATATGGTGAATTACGCAAAAAGTGTAATTAACATTAAGGAACTCAAACTTAGACCTCTCTCAACTAAACTATTGGTACCCTATTTTTTAGATTGCGGCTTTCCCCAATTTTAATTGTCAAAAATCCAAATCGGTCGAAAACAAAGTATGATAATACAGAGAAAGTTTTTGTATCTGTAAAACATAGTCTTCACTATTTAATTAACATACTCACTATTTAATTACCATACTATGAGATATTTAAGGTTATGCTCTCAAACCATCAAGTTTGAGTCCTAGTGCGTGAAAATCTGATCGTTAGGGGGATCAAAAATTGCCCCACACCCGATTTTTCAGTGCCCTTAATCGGGGGCTTGAATGAAGTATAACACAAGATGTAGTCGGATTCAGTTAATTATGAAAAATGTTTAAATATGGGAATTATAGACACGAAACAAATTATTTAATTATTCTAAATAAAAAGGCTTTATTAAGAGAATAACCACTCAAAATTGTCCAAGACTTATCAGTTAATGTTGATTTTTAGAAGAATAAAGAACTAGAGTTCACCTTTTTTTGTTTTCAGGGTCTGATCTAGTTATTAACACTGTTTTCAGGTATTGCAAATTATAACAAAATATCTTAATTTTTAATTGATCAGAAAACTACGTTACCTTCATTTTCTCCTCCTGCAGCAGCTAATAAAGTTGGAAACCAATCAACTGCGTGAATTAAACTGGAATGAAAATTAAATAATATATTTTATTCTAACTTTACATTTTTGAGATGTTTAATCTCATGCAATTTAAGAAGAATTATTTTTTAAATATTTGCTATATTTTAAGATCAAGTTTGGAACTGATTTTGAACCTTTCTTTAACAGTAAAATTTTTTTTATTGCATATTTGAGCCTTAAAATAATTAACTTTCGCTACAACGATAAGAATACTGAGCATATTAATTTTTTGAAAAGACTATGTGTTTGCAGTCATTGAATAATTTTCTGCAATCTGAGATTTAAATAATGGCCGAAAATTTATATATACGGTTAAGTACTTTAAAAAAAAACTTGTAATTAACTTTCTTTAGTTATTTTTAATTATTATATCAAAAAATAACTTAACTAATATTTAGTAGTTTTCGTATCATGTTGGATTATTTTATAGTAGCGCATTTCCTTACATTTTGGTCAAGTAATTAAGTGCAATAATCTCAAATAATACGATGTTTAGATGCCATAAATCTGTCCAAAAGGTAACTTGAATCTTATTTTTTACGTTTCTAATCATAAAATTTTTTTTTTCACTATCAAACTTCGACAAACGATCCAATTATATTTTCAGATAGGCAAGTAATCACTTTGTGAAGACAGACACAGAAAAAAAAATGTTTCAAAATAATTAAAAAAAGGTTTCAAAATAATTAAAAAAGGATTCAAAGGTTTCAAATAAGTGATAAAATTTTACCAAATGTTGTCCGACATATTGGAAGGTGGGTCTTAGAAGGATATAATACCGAAAACATATTTAAAATTCGCGTTACGGGTTCTTTTTTTTTCAGAGACGTAGCAAAAGATTTTTCCGACCAGGGCGGTAACTTACAACGACTTTAACGACTCTCTTTTTATTGGAGTTTTTCCTTTTGGCTTTTGTTGGCCGCAATTATGATGTTAACTTTTCTTTTCTTTTAAATTTGTTACCTGAACTTCAAAAAAAGAGTTAAGAATCGTTTAAAAAAACGCCAAACAGGAGAGCTGGTCGCTAAAGGCCGCTGGATTGGAAAAGAGCGTTTGGGGCGGATTCTTATTTCCCGTCCTTCCAAACATTCATTTAGTTCAGTTCATTTTTATAATCCCTCCCTCGTTCTAACTAAGTCGATATTACCAAGTTCAATATTACATATTTAAAATCTTCGATAGATATAAAAATTGTTTAAAATTGTTAGATTTAAAAATCATTAATTTTAGAAGGTAAATATTGCTGTGAAATGTCTCATAGCTGTTAACTACGTACTCGATTAATGGGTCAACAAATTTGTATATTATTATTTAATTTAAATTTTACAAAAAGAGTGCAAATATTAAGGATATTGTGAAATATTAAGGATTAAATAAGATTCATTAAAAATTAAATAAGCCATATGAATTTACGTCTTGCATAATATTTCGGTTCATTAATTTTGTATTTGCAATTGGGAAAGTGTTTTCCTTCGCCGGCCCTGAAGAGGATATATTATTTTACAATTGTAATTGAACAGCAGAGCCAATTTTGGGTTTACGATAACTAATGTTCAACTTCGTAGCCTTGTAATTTTGAACCCAATCCAGAAGACAAGGGAACTCCTGGATCAAGTATTGGGAGAAATTTTGCCTTTGCAAAAGACTTTTTGATGGAATTAAAACCCGCACTTGCGTTACATGGAGTGGAAAATCACGAAAAACTCCCACGGTTAGGTTGAAGGCAAGGGGACTCTAACTCATGATCTATCTACCACTAAGGATAATTTACGTCAGCACTGTGGTCGGTGCAAGACGGATGCGGAATTGGTATCGACTAGCTGTCGCTGGGATTCGAACCCGGTTCACCTCATTGGAATGACGAATGCTCTATACCCTGAACCACCACGGCTCTGAAGAGTTTATTGGACCGAAAAGCTGGAATATAAGTGGCACGATTTTCTGCAGCGATAGCGAATTTCTGGAAGGAAGCAGGTTCAAATCTGGCTGCCAATGAGAAGCGGTCACCGTTGGTATAAGCTGCAAACAGTATAAGGCAATACCACCTAGAAGAGAGAAGGCCTCAGCACGGGTTACCATAAGCAAGAAATTTGATCCTTTAGTAGTCCATACGTAATGACATCTTTCGTATCTCCTCCACTGCGCAACTTAATAGCCCGAACATAGTTACATATTTCTTATTTTCCTCCATTGCGCAGTTTATGTTCGTCACATCAGACTACTAAATTGAGGCCTTCTCTTTTCCAGTAGGTGTATAAAAATACGATTGTGTTAGCCATCCAGACTGTTGCTTCGATTCGCTTGAAAACTTCTCTAGTTATAATGAAATACGCCCTGGTGGCTCAGGGGAAAGAGCGTTTGCCTTCCAATGAGGTGAACCGGGTAGGAATCCCAGCGATGGCAGATGAAAAAGAATTCCAACCCTGGCTCGCACCGACCACAGTGCAGACGTAAAATATCCTCAGAGGTAGACTGATTATGGGTTAGAGTCCCCTTGACGCCAGGCTAACCGTGGGAGGTTTTCGTGGTTTCTCTCCATGTAACGCAAATGCTGGTTACTTCCATCAAAACGTCCTCCACGAAGGCAAATTTCTCCCGATACTTGATCCAGAAGTCCCTAGTCTTCTGTATTGGGTTCAAAATTATAAGGCTACGGAGTTGAACTAGAGTTATCCCAAAAAATTGGGTTGGCTGTTCAACGATAGTTATAAAATATAAAAAGCGTTCCCTTTTACCTAACTAAACTATTTTTCTTAACTAAACTATTTTCTCCAACTATACTATTTTTCTTATAATTAAAAAACTATTTTCTCTAACTAAACAATTGGGACCACATTTCAGCTACCTCCATATTTTGAAAGTCAAAATTCCAAATCCATCAAAGAAAAGGTACATTTATTCAGAAAAAGTACGTTTTTGTGTCTGATTTCGTTTCTTGAATTATGGCATGCACTATTTAGTCAGCATATTTGAGGTTGCCTCTTTGAATAATTAAGATTGACTTATTCAGCTTATAAAAATCTAATAATTAGAACATAAGTTATTCAGGATGATAGGTGATATTTTTTATTTCTGAGCACTAAATCTCAATTCTCATTCGCTAATCTGGTTTAATTTTTATCGACTAAGAAATATTGAGTTTGGTATCAAAGTTTGAAAACAAATTTGTCTATTTTACTTGGATTATGAGGACATGCAATTTAAAAACGCTATGATAAACATCAAGGAAAAACTTATCAAGTTTTCTGCAAATGAGTTACAAAGCTTCATTTGGTTGAATCATCTTTTAAATTTTTAAAAACAAATTTTCAATATGGAGGAATAAATTATCTGTTTCATATACATTACAGATGCAAAATTTGTATTAAATATAAACATAGAAAATTATTACAAAATTTATTCTGAAACCATTTGCTCATTTCTTTTCATTAAAAAAAAATGGTTTTTAGTTTATCCAAACGTGAGGTTTTACAGATAGGTTCAAACTTGAGAGCTAATTTTTATTATTTTTTTTAGTTTAATACTTTAAAATTCCCTATTTTATTATTCTAAAGAAATTTTTTTATTTAAAATACAGGAATAAATTACTAATTAATTAAAAAAATTACTAATTAATAAAAAAATTACTAATTAACTAAAAATTACTAATTAAGTAAAAAAAATTACTAATTAACTAAAAATTACTAATTAATTAAAAATTACTAATTAACTAAAAATTACTAATTAAATAAAAAAATTACAAATTAAAAAATTACTAATTAACTAAAAATTATTAATTAATTAAAAAAATTACTAATTAAAAAATTACTAATTAATTAAAAATTAATTAATTAAAAAATTACTTGTTATTAATGTATCCTGTCTTCTGTAGTATATCTCCATAAACAAAAGTTGGCACTCTTGTTCCACCTTCCCACAACGTCATTTTTGCTCCTCGAAGTGGATAGTTACTACCACCGCTCAAAATTTCGCCGCCGTTCTAAAAAATTAAATGCATTAAAAATTTTAATGAATAAATGAGTACATTTCTTATAAAAATGCCCTTGAAATTAATAAATTAAGTGTTGTTTTTGCCTTGGTGTTAGAGTTAAAGAAAGCATTTGAAGTTGCATTGATAATATGGGGTTAATCAAGATTAATAGAGATTTTGCATATCTTTTGTTAAAAGTTAACAGTAACGCTAACCTTAATGGAGACAATGTGATTGACAGGGAAATTTTCATACATGAGCTGGAAAGTTCAAATAACGTAAAGTTAGGGGAAATTGCAGGAGAAACATAACGCTTCTCAAAATCTTTCTAACGTGAAATATGAAATGAAAATTTTACTATTGTCATCAGAACTGGGATCAAACAGGGCTGTGTAATGTCTGAAACGCTATTTAATACAGTCATTGACTGGATAATGCGATCATTCACACTAAAAGACAAAAAAAAAAAAAAAAAAAAAAAAAAAAAAAAAAAAAAAAAAAAAAAANAAAAAAAAAAAAAAAAAAAAAGCTGAAATACGATGGAATTTCAATGAAAACCTAGCGGACCTTGATTACACAGACGATATTGTATTGTTGTTTTCCAAACTGGAGGACATGAAGACCAAAACAAATAGACTTGAAGAAAGTGCGAAAAAGGTTGGATTACAGATTAATGAGAAGACTATAATACTAAAAAATAATAGAAGCAAAAATGATGATATATATAGAAAAGGAAATGAAATTAAACAAGCACATTTCAACTACCGAAGTAGGTTCAAATGAAGGCATCACTGCAAGTATTAATCAAGCCCATGCTTTCAGAAAACTACAAAGAATTTGGAAATCATTTAACTTAAATACTAAACTCAAGTTGCAAATTTTTAATACTACAGTTAAATCTGTGCTCTTATTGGCAGCAAATCATGGAAACTAGAAAACAAAAACTCGATACTTTTTAAAAATATACTAGCCAAATAAAATTACTAACAGCGAACTCTGCTATGAAACAAAAACCAAACACATCGCAATAGAAACGAAAAAACGAAGATGATCCTGGATAAGACACACGCTAAGAATGCTCTCACGCGACCCAACAAGAACAACTTTAACATGGACGCAGGATGGAAAACGGAAAAGAGGCCGGCCGAAACTAACCAGCAGACAAATAAAAAAAAGAAACATTTTGCGATTACCCAGTTGGGGGACTGCAGGGAAGTACCAAACTTGTGGCTTCAAGCGCCATCTGTCAAAAAGAGAATTAGGTCAAATAAATAAAGTCATTGTTCTTAACTCTTGAATATAAAAGCAGTAACCAGTGTTTTTGTTTTGTCTATCTGCTTATAAATGTAAAAATATATTGATTGTTAAAATAAAATAACAAAAAGAGTAAAACCGTATCCTATTTTAGACCCAGTGATCAGAGCGAATGCACCAACCTAAAGGGAAACACTTTTATTTTTTAAAGATTTTTAGTATTGAAAATTTCAGAAGCTTGCCACAAATAAGCCTTCAGTTTATTGAAAGTTTTTTTTCCTACTATTCTATATCAGTGACTGATCTCAGATCAGCTTACGACCCAAAAACCTATTTTGAAATAAAACTTAATAGAACAACTTCATTACTACGCAAATAACATAGTACTGATATTTTGGAAGCACATATGTGCTGAAATCAGTCAAATAAATGACTAAATAAATAGGATCCTTTAAACAGAAGTATATTATTAACATACTAGGTAACAAACAATAAAAAAAAAAAAACTGAGAATTTCATATTCATTCCTTTCCTTGCAATACTGATCTTAATATCTTCATTATCAAAAAATTAATTCTTAGTTTCAATTTTGAAATAAGAAAAAAGGGCTTTTAAATTCAAATTATATTTATAGAAAGATTTTGTCGGGGTGTTTCGTTAAAAAAAATCTAATTTTTATAAATATTGAAAAGAGTTCTTTATTATATATTAATAGTATAGGGTCCCGCAGTGGACTGATCGTTATGACACGGTTCCCAGCAGATCACCGAAGTCAAGCATCACTGGCTACGGTCAGTGTGCGGGTGCGAGGCCACAAGGATCAGCCTGCGTAGGGACCGAGGGTGTGTGGTATTGGTCCTCGTTAAACTGTTCTACCGTAAAGTGCTCGACTTCGCGTGCAGGTCGTCGGGCTACCGAAGCGGGGGTGCCATCCCCTCTGCAGAGGAGATGTTTTGAGATGGCGTGTCTTCGGATCATCCTCCAGGGATGTTTCCCAGACCGTCGCCGATAGCCCATTGTGCAGCTCTAGTGCGACGTAAATTAACAACAACAACAATAGTATAGGACCTGGGAAAATGAAACGCTTGCCCTATCTTTACGACAGATCAAACCAAACTAAGATTTCAAACTAAGTCGAGCCATCCTGATTGTCTAAATGAATTACGAGTTTTTTAAGGGAATTTGCTGTTTTCTTTCACATGAGATAATGGTGGAATTGGTCTATAATATGGTTATGAACAGTGAGTGATTTTTTTTTTATCAAATCAAAGTATTTGGGTTTATGGATCGGCCCACATCTATTTCTAGTTGAGTCTTTTTTTAACTCTATGGTGAGTCTTTCAATCGTTAGTTAAGCTTAACAACTTTTCAATACTGGTCAATCTATTTTGATTTAATCCCTTTTTCTTTTCTTTTTTAAATTTAAAATTGTCTACTGAGCTAATTTCTCTTCCTTTCCTTGTACTGCAGGCCTGTAATTAGAATCAGCAGTTAAACACATCTATCTCTAGTTCAGCCTTTTTCACTCTATGATCACTCGTTGTTAGTTACGCTTAATACCTTTTAAATCCTGTCGAATCAATATTGATTTAATTCCCGTTTCTTTTCTTATTTTAAATTTAAAATTGCCTACTGTGCTAATTCCTTTTATTTTACTGTGGGCTTGTAATCAGATGCAGCGGTTAAACTTATTGTATAAAATAAATAAAAAGTATATTGGATACATACATCTGAAATGAATACTATCAGAAAATTGTCCCAGAACCCGTATTTTTTCATATCAGTGACTAGACTGCCAACTGCTTCATCCAAAGCTGTAACCATACCTGTAAAGTTACAAATGATAATTAATTTAGTCAGTGATAAATTATTCCAAACAATTAAAGTCAGTTAAAAAGTTTAATTTTTTTAAATAATTCTAATAAAACATTAAGAAAGCTTTTAAATATGACATAAAATTCTCAGAATTGGAATAAAAATTTGCAATAATGCATAATATTCTCATATTTAATACAGAAAAAAGTTTTCATTTCGAATTTTTCTTTCCAGATAAACTTACAGGATATCTTGATTGCTGAAAAATTAATAAACACTTCGTACTAATGATGTTCTTTTCTTATCAATTAAAAATGGCCAGGGTGTCAACGGGTCATAAAAATTTACGTGATATTTATTTTAAATTCGATGATTTTCAAAGATTTGAGATACAACTTCTCCAATGATTTTGATATGATCAGTGGTGGCTCAGAGGATGGAGCGTTCGCCTTCCAATGAAGTAAACCTGGTTTGAATCCTGGCGATGACGGGTCAATACGAATTCTGCACTCTGCTCGCACCGACCACAGTGCTGACGTAAAATATCCTCAGTAATAAACGGATCACGGGTTAGAGACTCCTTGCCATCAGGCTAACCATGGATGGTTTTCTTTTCTATGTAGCGCAAATGCTGGTTAGGTCCATCAAAAAGTTCTCCACAAAGAAAAATTTTTCCCGGTACTTGGTCCAGGAGTTCCTTTGTCTTCTGGATTGGGTTCAAAATTACAAGGTTACGGAGTTTGTAGTCGTAAACCCAAAATTGGGTCTGCTGTTCAACTACAGTTATAAAAAATGACTGATATTGAAAAATAGAAATTTGTTTTAAAAAAGAAGTGATAGTTAGAACATCTATTAAAAGAGATTTTTGTTTGAAACGATACACTCTGAGGATGGTTATAGCCGCCATTTGCCTATATATCGCCAAAAATCGGACGACTATAGCCACCATTTGTGGCAACGTGTAACCAGGTAAATTATATATAATCCAAAATGGTTTGTTTTAGAAGCTCTTTTACTGCTATCAGGTAGAATTTTTTTTTAACTCTTCAGAAAATTATTAAAAATAAATAAATAAAAATATTTTTCTAATATAAATTGATACACTTAAAATGTGTGATCCGTATTTCACTACCTTCCAAATACATAGCAAATCTGCGTAGATACGTCGCCAATCTGCATAACATGGTTTCAAAATACGTGATCTAACATCCTATCTCACATAACCAAGCCCCCGAATGCACATTATTTTAAAAGCAATCGTACACTGCTCAAACAGCATCAGAGCAAATAATTAGGGAACTAATTGATCATGCTATAAATTATTTAGCGATGACCTTGAGTAATTTGTATAAAACAAACAAAGGAAAAATAAAACAGGTTTAAATTTAAAAAAAGAAAAAAAGTGTAGTCCAACCAATTTAAAGTCACAGGCAACACTGACAATTCCTGTTCCAGCTTTTTTGCTTGGCTACTAGGATTATAATTGATAACCAATCGCGTATGTGACAGTATATTAATATAATGATGGGAGCATTATATAAATATTATAAAATTTTATGTTGCCCACCTTTCATTTATATTATTTAAATTTGTTCTAATATAAAAATTTATCATAATGGAATCTTAAAGATTAATTACATTAAAAAAACGGGGAAAATTACATAATCGAACTCACCGCTAAATATTCTTTTTTCTTTATTTTTAACGTTCATATATTGATCTTCATATATTTGCATATCTTCATATATTATATAAACATAAAAAAATCTCATGTTGCCCACCTTTCACTTATATTATTTAAATTTGTTCCAATACAAAAATTTATCATATGGGAATTTTAAAGATTAATTGCTTTAAAAAACAGAAAAATTACAGGATCGAACTCACTGCTAAATATTCTTCTTTCTTTATTTTTAACGTTCATATATTGATCTTCATATATTTACATATTTTTATACATTATATAAACATAAAAAAATCTCATGTTGCCCACCTTTCACTTATATTATTTAAATTTTTTCCAATACAAAAATTTATTATAATGGAATTTTAAAGATTAATTGGTTTAAAAAACAGGAAAAATTACAGGATCGAACTCACCGCTAAATATTCTTCTTTCTTTATTTTTAACGTTCATATATTGATCTTCATATATTTTTGGTACCTGAAATTAAAAATTAATATTTAACATATTTTATAGCATGAATATAGGCAATACACATTGGGATTTGAGAATAATAATTGTTTTTAAAAATAATAAAGGGGAAAAAGTGATCAAAACAATCATGTTACATACGCAGTACTTACAATTGAATACTGGAAGAAGTTGGATACAATGCAGAGTTCTATACCACAAGAGTCGGATGCGGTTATGCTGCGCCAACGTACAAGAAAAAACTTACAATACTACGTACCCAAAATAAAGGGACTAACGAACAACATGCACTTAAATGAGGTGACATTTGCGATGAAAGTACTTTTACCTGCAATGGGAAGTGGACTGCTTGAAAAGGAAGATATAAAAAAAGGGGTACATTTGGATCTGACTTCGACAACAACTCCGTAACGGCTGTTTTCATAACATCCTGTAAAATAAAATGTGCACTTGTTTCATACTAAAATAACACAATTAATTTTGTTAAAACACACTTTTATCGAGCATAAGACAATATTAATTGAATTTGCAATATTGATACAAAAAATGGTTGTCCTATGACAAAACGCCTAAGTGAAATTTCTTTAAAAAAAGAAAGAGATTTCCCGAGAAAAGTTCTTAGATTAATTTTATTTAAATACATTATTAAATTTATAAATATAAATGTTTAAATACATTATAAATGAAATAAAATTTATTATTTTTTTTTCAAGTCGGCTGATTGTTATAAATCATTTACGTCGCCCTAGAGCTGCACAATGGGCTATTGGCGACGGTCTGGGAAACATCCCTGAGGATGATCCGAAGACATGCATCAGAATTTTGATCCTCTGTAGAGGGGATGGCACCCCGCTTCGGTAGCCTAACGACCTGCTTGCGAACAAAGTCGGGTTGAAAATAAATTTTTTTGTACATAGGTATCAGTTTATTAATATTGTTACTATCTGAATACTCGTTTTTCTTTTTGAAATTGTTAATCAATTCTGAATTGATTAGTAACTTTTGTCTGTCTTTCGATTTTATTTTAAAAAATTTACTTAAACTTACAAAAGTTGGTTCGGAGGATGCTGAAAATTTTTTTAAAAATAAATTCTGTAAAAACCATGTTTTTGATCTAGAAACAAGTTGATAATGAACAATTTTCCAAAAATGCTGATTGTAGAATTGCGTTGGGCAAATTTTGCCCCCAACCCCCCCAAAAAAATTAATCCTCAGCTTTTTATAATAACAGCCTCTACATTTTTCCTTATCCTGATTATGCAACAACATTGCATTTTAAATGTTTTGAAAGATACTTTCAAATAGGTATCAACAGCTTGTCGGACAGTGTTTTGTTTTGGACATAGATTAAAATACCTGTTTTAGAAAAAGGACATTGCTCAAAATCCTTATTTAAGAAAATGAACACAGCTCACAATGCGCGCTAGAAGAAAATAAACATAGTTGTAAAATGCGAGCTCAAAATTCGACAGCTCAAAATGCGTATTTAAGAAAATGGATGTAGCTCAAAAAGTGTATTTAAGAAAATGAACATAACTCAAAAGGTGTATTTTAGATAATAGACACAGCGCAAAATGCACCTTTTCGATGTTAAACCCAAATTTGTAAAAATTGAAACCAAGGACTTCGCTTACTTTTTTAAACATTAAACAAGCATAATCTTTACGGAGCAAAGTCCAGAACTTAGCAACCATGTGGGGCGAATAATTAATGTGAGATTTTGTCCTGTGAGAATTTATCATTGAACTCGAATTTATCATATATATGAAAACCATTTAAATTTCAAAAGTGAAAAGGATATACTAAACTAATCTTCAGTAAAAAAATTCAATTATAAAGCTGTACATAATAAAAATTTAAAATTTATTCACTCACCGTTGTATATATGCCTCTGTAAGCATTTGTTGGCTCTAAATCTTTATGAAAGTCCAATAGCTCTTTCCAAATTTGAACAGATTCTAAAGGTTGAAACATATAAAATTAAAACTTGAAATTTTGAAAATAAATTTCTTAAGAACAGCTAAATGATAATAATATATCAATATTATTAATTCCTTGATGCAGATGGGACATCGGTGTCCTTTTTATATATCTTTTCTGACGTTTTATTTACAAATTATTTTTCAATTATAAAAACAGTCTAATAGTTATATTATCGGAATTATGTTTGTACTAAAATATAAAATCTAACGAAAATAGTTTGAAAATTACTTTTTTCAGTCATATTCAAAAATTTATCAATTGATTTCTTAAATTAAAGAAATTTCAATGACAAATAGTTGTTTCTCTCAGATCTAAGTAACTGCAAATTAAAAAAAATATTTGAAAGTGAGGCGTGCTTAGAAGATTTTACCTTTAACGCAGAAAGAGATACCGGTGTCCCATGCTGTATTTCATAACCATACATTATTAAATGCTAAATATAACATTTTCCCCTTATTTTGCGAACTAAATTAATACAACATAATAAAAAAAATATCATACGAATTTTGCGTCAAAGCACACGTCCAACCAGGACAACTTTCAAAACAATAAAAGAGACAAACATCTACTTTATTCTCATAAAATTTCATAAACGAACTTGTAGAAACTCAAATTTTTCAAACTTCTTCATATAATATCTAAACTAATAAAAAAATGAACGAGAAATTTCATCAGGCCGTTGTAAATATATACTATTCTGGTATAAATTACAATCGAGCTAGTAGTTTTGTTAAAATTTCTTACATTAAAGAATTTTTCAAGTATCATAGTATTTTTTGAAAATGTAAATTGTTGTATTTGCGTAGATAACTACGAAACTTTAAAATAATAGAACTTTGCAATTATTTTATTCAATCTTATACAAATTTTACGTAACTCACTTGTTTTTTTTCTTTCTCAAATGCCAATTTTACAATCAAACTTTCGATCACTTTCCAACTAGCTTAAGGAATCACATATCTACTAGATCTCTGTTCGGGTTAACAATGTAAGTTTCAATCGCAGCAGAATACAGGCAGAATTAATCGGCATTATTTCGCCAAATCAAATTTAGCTTCTTAAATCAAAAATCTTTAACCAAAAATTCAACCATTTATTTATTCAACCATCTTTTCTGCACCTACACTGACCACATTTCAACCAGAACTGAAGCTGTACTGGATGACAGTAAAAACTGTTTCTCGAACTTATCAGCAGAATTTACCGCCAATTAAAAATAGAAAACAGTCTGACATACATAAATCCAAAAAAATAGAACAGTAAAAAGAAAAAAAATTTCTTACAATTTACGCTATTTAAGTGGACTACAAAGGAGAAAATAATTTTATTTTTGTAATATCTAAAACAGTAAACGTGGATCGCAAGATTTTTACAATAAACTTCTAATTATTGGATTATTAAAAGTTATTTGCTTACGCCACCCTTGAGCTACACAATGGAGTATTTGTTCGTATCATCCTCAGGGGAAACACCCCTAAGGATGATCCGAAGACATGCCAAAGTAATTTTGATCCTGGATTATTAAGAGAGTTATAGGGAAAATGTTATTTTTACCCAAATATTTTTTCTAACTTTCCATACGTAGATAATTATGATTATTGTAATAATTATGGTTATTGTAATAATTGAAATAAATATTGATTTTTAAAAAAATTAAAAAATAATTTTTAAAGTATTTTTTGAAATTGTTTATTCCCTTAACACTTTGACGTAGAGTTTTTACTAGTCGTATTTTACATACTCTTTTCATTATTTTGTATTAATTTAGATCAAAATAAGCGAAAAATATTTTATTTAGCATTTTAATAATTTATGGTTATGAAACACATCATAAAACACGAGTATTTTTTTTTTTTTTTTTGCGTTAAAGGTTAAACTCTTCCAATCAAGGCTCTCTTCCAAACAATATTTTTTTTAATATTTCGTGCCCATTTGCAGTTATTACTATATAAGAGAAAGTTATTCATTGTTTAAACTTCTTTAATTTATAAAATCAATTATTTGTATTCTTTTGAACATGAATGAAATTTTTTTTAACTACCTTTTTTTTGGATTTTATATTTTAGTACAAATATGATTCCGATAATCTCACAAATTTTTTAGCAACTATTAGACAGTTTTTTACAATTAAAAAATATCAAAATACATTTTTGCTTGTAAGTAGAGCTTCAGAAAAAATATATAACAGGGACCCCAGTGTCCCATCTGCGTCAAAGGGTTAAAGCATGTTCTTGCTCGATCCACTGTTCTTTTACTGAACTTATCCAAGTTTATTTTTTCTTACGTCCTACGCCAGTTTTTTTTAAATTTTTTTTAATTATTTTTGTTAAAAAATCTCAAAGCCTTTTTAAAAATTAAACTTTCACATTTCTACTTATAAAAATTTCAGCTGCAACTGAAATTAGCAAGTCTAACATAAAATTTGAAACAGCAGTGCACTTTTTGATTTGAAACATAAAAGGAAAAAAAAAATAAAACATTAACTTCAATCTGCATCATGTTCCTCTCTGTTACCAATGTTCAAAAATGTGTTAGTAAAAAAGAAATAAGTTACATGAAACAGTAAATATCCCAATTTTAGCACCGACATTATTGTTATCAACATTTAGTATCAGTTATTCTTCTATATTATTATTATTATAAAAGATTAAAATATTTCTCCATCAATCATACTATTTATGGAAAAATTGTAAGCTTGTACTAAATCTAACACCTTATATATCAAGATAATACTTTTAAAAAATTTAGCAAAACTGACACTATATTCGATTTTACACTGTAAACCATTAAAACTGCTTTTTATTAAATAACATAAAGAAACAAATATTAATAAATGGTAGGTTACTGAGAGGATAAGGCGAAGGCTTACAGTAGAATTGAATTTTAAATGTTCTTGCATTGAAAATTCATTGAATTCTAGAATCTTGTGTCGTATGCAATAGAACCCTATACCATCAAACTCCTAATATATATATATATATATATTAGGGGGACCGGAAAGTAATGTCGTTTCGGCGCATTAACACTAGAAAGACGGAAAATTAGTATATACCTATATTGCC
The DNA here is from genome assembly GCF_043381705.1 of Parasteatoda tepidariorum. NCBI lineage: Eukaryota > Metazoa > Arthropoda > Arachnida > Araneae > Theridiidae > Parasteatoda > Parasteatoda tepidariorum. The sequence continues at coordinate 24,034,495 of NC_092215.1, forward strand.
TAAAAGCAGTCAAAATGACAGGATTGTGAATGCGTAAATAAATTTGTTTAAAATTAATTTTTAACTTTTTTTATATTATTTACAGATATTTAACAAGTTATTAGTAAATATTTAACAATAAAAAAATTATATGTTGCACAAAATGTCACAAAATTCAAAGAAATTGTGTCATTATAGACATCATTGTTTTTCTAATTGAAATTAAAAGCAGTCAAAATGACTTCCTTAGGCAATCTAGTGTTAAATA